>NC_074670.1:74964741-75074741 GCF_029448725.1 Salvelinus fontinalis
AGGCTTTAGCTCAGAGGACTAACATAGTCATAGTATTATTATTATTATTATGTGAAGCCAACCCGTGTTGATCACATAACTACACTTATAGCCACAAACACACATTCAGCAGATGAAACAATAAACCTACAATAGTCATGTTTTTGCTAACTATGAAGGCCCCGAGAAAACCTGAAAGCAATTTGGGTTTCAATTAACTTGAAGAGGAACTTGAATAGAGAAAATAGCATTTATTATTAAAGTTTACCCCCATTAAATTGAGGATTCCTTCTCAAAGAGCGTGACTTGTTGTTGTCATGCAGCGAATCACAAAACGTAAGGAGCCAAAGAGTATTGATGTGGGACAAGCGGAGAATCCTGAATTAAAAAATATGTTGAAAGCTGAGATATACAGAAGATGAGTGCACTTCTTGACAGAGTAAAACCCATGACTTCTAATTTTCATACAAAAACATATTAGATGTATTAACATTATGGACCTGACGAGGTAAATATACTGGACGGTGCATATTGTCCGCTGGTCTGGCCCATGTCAAGTGAAGTGTCTGGCAATACATAATGCCTGTTTATAGTTTTTGTGAGAATATATAGTACAAGTCGAACGTTTGGACACACCTACTCATTCAAGTTATTTTAAATGTTTTACTATTTTCTACATTATAGAATAACAGTGAAGATATTTAAACTATGAAATAACACATTTGGAATCATGTAGTAACCCAAAAAGTCTCAAACAAATCAAAATATATGTTATATTTGAGATTCGTCAAAGTATCCACCCTTTGCTTTGATGACAGCTTTGAACACTCTTGGCATTCCTCAACAAGCTTCATTAGGAATGCTTTCCCAACAGTCTTGAAGGAGTTCCCACATATGCTGAGCACTGCTTTAATTTCACTCTGCAGTCCAACTCATCCCAAACCATCTCAATTGGGTTGAGGTCGGGTGATTGTGGAGGCCAGTTCATCTGATGCAGCACTCCAGTCTGGAGGTGTGTTTTGGGTCATTGTCCTGTTGAAAAACAGATGATAGTCCCACTAAGCCCAAACCAGATGGGATGACGTATCGCTGAAGAATGCTGTGGTCGACATGCTGGTTACGTGTGCTTTGAATTCTAAATAAATCACAGACAGTGTCACCAGCAAAGCAACCCCACACCATCACACCTCTTCCTCCATGCTTCACGGTGGAAACCACACATGCAGAGATCATCCGTTCACTTACTCTGCGTCTCACAAAGACACAGCAGTTTGAACCAAAAATCGCAAATTTTGGACTCATCAAACCAAAGGATAGATTTCCACCAGTCTATTGTCCATTGCTCGTATTTCTTGGCCCAAGCAAGTCTCTTCTTCTTATTGGTGTCCTTTAGTAGTGGTTTCTTTGCAACAAATCGACCATGAAGGCCTGATTCACGCAGTCTCCTCTGAACAGTTGATGTTGAGATGTGTCTGTTACTTGAACTCTGTGATACATTTATTTGGGCTGCAATCTGAGGTGCAGTTAACTCTAATGAACTTATCCTCTGCAGCAGAGGTAACTCTGGGTCTTCCTTTCCTGTGGCAGTCCTCATGAGAGACAGTTTCATCATAGCGCTTGATGGTTTTTGCGACTGCACTTGAAGAAACCTTCAAAGTTCTTGAAATATTCCACATTAACTGACCTTCATATCTTAAAGCAATGATGGACTGTCATTTCTCTTTGCTTATTTGAGCTGTTCTTGCAATAATATGGATTTGGTCTTATCACCCCTACCTTGTCACAACACAACTGATTGAAGCATTAAGTAAAGAAATTGGTGGCATATATATGAAAGTTCACATGTTCCACAAGGCAAAATGTCACAACATACAGCTAGTTTTCTGAAACGAGTCACATATGTGTGTGCCATATAGCCAACGTTTGTATCCAAACTGACTTAGAGATGTTTATGGTCAGGAATCAAACCCACTAACCTGGTGTTGCAAATACTATGCTCTACCAACTCAGCTACAGAAGAGCACAAGTCTTAGCAGAAGTCGTCCATTCTTTAAGACATCTCATTACTGTTCTGAACCAGGGTCCCAACTTTAAGACATCTCATTACTGGTGTGAACCAGGGCAGCAGACAGGTGGATTTAGAGGAGATATGGGGGGATGAGTGACACTGATATCAATCATCACCAACTGAACCTACACACACCTTATCCCTTATCCAGTAGCCCCATCACACACACACACACACACACACACACACACACACACACACACACACACACACACACACACACACACACACACACACACACACACACACACACACACACACACACACACACAGACACAGACACAGACACAGACACAGACCACCTTAAACCATGGCCTGACACAGACCTTATCTAAAAGCCCTGGCTGCTCCCACCATTGATCCCATCACACAAGCTGTGGTTCTGGCTCTGGGCTGGGCTTGTACTTTAGGGGACCCTAAAGCTTTGCAAAATGGTTAATCTGAAATAAATACATCCGATGGAAAGCTGCAATTCAGCTGGCAGGTATTAGAGTGCTGGCTGGCTTTATGGGAGGAGGAGAAGGAGGAGGGGGGGGGGGAGGAGGAGGAGGAGAAGGAGGAGGAGGAGGAGGAGGAGAAGGAGGAGGAGGAGGAGGAGGAGGAGGAGGAGGAGGAGGAGGAGGAGGAGGAGGAGGGGACAATGCATCAGAAGGGTTTTTGGAGTGATAACATATTGTCTGTTTTTCCTCCCTCCAATTCCTCTCCTCTTCCCAGGCAGCTGTCGAGGAAAAAGCCTTTTTGTCACTCCTCCATCCTCCCCTCATTAAATTGTCATTGTCATGCTTCAATCTCTCCCTCGATGCCTTTTCATTCGTCTACAGATGTAGGATCTTCATTTGATCACACCTTTGTTGCGGAGAATTTGCCCGCACAGCAGGAAATGCAAACTTGTAGTGTTTTTGTGATTTAAAAGACTTCTAAAGTTTGTAATTTCTGCTTTAAAATGTCAGACTTGATTTACCCTCCTTCCCTTGTTGTGTTTTCACAGCCGTAACGAGCTGCTTGCTGTTTCACATCTCAACTGTTTAGTAGTCCAGAGAGACACACACACATGATCTAAAGCACTGCATCTCAGTGTAGTCCAGAGAGATAGAGTCCAGACACACAGAGAGTGATGTTTGAAGACTTCGAGGAATAGAGGAATACCTGAAAAGGCAGAGCTCTTTCTCCAACTGGCATAAAGGGGAAAGAACAGCAGAGATACGTCAGCTCTCATTACTGACTACCTTCAGCATAGACAGAAGAGTTTAGGGACGAATCAAGGAGACTGCTTTGAGCTGTTAGGAATTAATTAATTGGCTAGGAAGGGGGAGAAAAGGAGAGTGAGAAAGAAAGAGAGAGGTGGGTGAGCTAGATTGAGGGTGAGAGAGTAGAGAGAGAGACGGAGAGATAGACCAGAGAGAGAGAGCGAGAGAAAGTAATTGACAGAGGACAATGGAGAGAGAGACAAAGAGACAGAGAGCTAGGGAGAGAGAGATGTCATTCAAGAGAGAGCTGTTTCAATACGACAGGTGGAGGAAGTCAGACCATCCCGCTGTCACACTTATCAGAGTCCTCCTAGCTGAGCTGAGATGTCTCTCTGGCAGATGTGTCTCCTCTCTCCTCTTTTCTCTCTTCTCCATTCAGTTTTTCTAATCCTGTCTGAAAGCCTATCTGGGATGTCAGGCTTCTTCCTAAATTGGCTGCCGTTCTTAGTGATTGATTAAAGTAGTGTAACCCAGCTTTATCAGGCAGACCTTCGCTCCCCACCCCTGACAACTCTATTAGGTAATGCATCCCTTGTCATTGAACCAGAGGTATTGGGACTTCTTTTCTTTTTTTTTGACTTTATCTCTTCCAGGACTTGTCTGTCCATCGCACCAGGATCCATTTGATACATGTCCTTGTGTGTGGAGAAGAGGAGACATGGGGAAGAAGAGACGTGGAGAAGAGGAGACATGGGGGAGAGGAGACGTGGAGAAGAAGAGATGTGGAGAAAACGAGACGTGGGGAAGAGGAGACATGGAGAAGAGGAGACGTGGGGAAGAGGAGACGTGGGGAAGAGGGGACGTGGGGAAGAGGAGACGTGGAGAAAAGGAGAACTGGGGAAGAGGAAATAAGAGGGGACGTGGAGAAGAGGAAACGTGAGAAACAGGAGACGTGGAGAAGGGGAGATGTGGAGAAGAGGAGACGTTGAGAAGAGGAGAAGAAGAGACGTGGAGAAGAAGAGACGTGGAGAAGAAGATACATGGAGAAATGGAAACATGGAGAAGAGGAGACATGGGGGAGAGGAGACGTGGAGAAGAAGAGATGTGGAGAAAAGGAGACGTGGAGAAGAGGAGATGTGGAGAAGAGGAGACGTTGAGAAGAGGAGAAGAAGAGACGTGGAGAAGAAGAGACGTGGAGAAGAAGATACATGGAGAAATGGAAACATGGAGAAGAGGAGACATGGGGGAGAGGAGACGTGGAGAAGAAGAGATGTGGAGAAGAGGAGACGTGGGGAAGAGGAGACGTGGGGAAGAGGAGACGTGGGGAAGAGGAGAAGTGGAGAAGAGGAGATGTGGAGAAGAGGAGACGTGGGGAAGAGGAGACGTGGAGAAGGGGAGACATGGAGAAGAGGCGAAGTGGGGAAGAGGAGACGTGGAGAAGAGGAGACATGGGGAAGAGGAGACGTGGAGAAGAATAGACATGGGGAAGAGGAGATGAGGAGACATGGAGAAGAGGAGACTTGGAAAAGAGGAGACGTGGAGATGTGGAGACGTGGAGAATAGGATATGTGGGGAAGAGGAGAACTGGGGAAGAGGAGACGTGGAGAAGAGGAGACATGGGGAAGAGGAGACGTGGAGAAGAATAGACATGGGGAAGAGGAGATGAGGAGACGTGGAGAAGAGGAGACGTGGAAAATAGGAGACGTGGAGAAGAGGAGATGTGGAGAAGAGGAGACGTAGAGAAGGGGAGACGTGGAGAAGAGGAGACGTGGAGAAGAGGAGAAGAAGAGACGTGGAGAAGAAGAGACGTGGAGAAGAAGATACATGGAGAAATGGAAACATGGAGAAGAGGAGACGTGGAGAAGTGGAGAAGGAGATGTGGAGAAGAGGATACGTGGAGAAGAGGATACGTGGAGAAGAGGAGACGTGGAGAAGAGGAGACATGGAGAAGAGAAGATGGGGAGAAGGGGAGACGTGGAGAAGGGGAGATGGGGAGAAGAGGATACGTGGAGAAGAGGAGACATGGGGAAGAGGAGACGTGGAGAAGAATAGACATGGGGAAGAGGAGACGTGGAGAAGAATAGACATGGGGAAGAGGAGACGTGGAGAAGAATAGACATGGGGAAGAGGAGATGAGGAGAAGAGGAGACATGGAGAAGAGGAGACGTGGAGAAGGGGATACGTGGAGAAGAGGATACGTGGAGAAGGGGAGATGGGGAGAAGAGGAGACGTGGAGAAGGGGAGACGTGGAGAAGAGGAGACGTGGAGAAGGGGAGACGTAGAGAAGGGGAGAGGGGGAGAAGAGGAGACGTGGAGAAGAGGAGACGTGGAGAAGAGGAGACGTAGAGAAGGGGAGAGGGGGAGAAGAGGAGACGTAGAGAAGGGGAGAGGGGGAGAAGAGGAGACGTGGAGAAGAGGAGACGTGGAGAAGAGGAGACGTGGAGAAGAGGAGACGTGGAGCTGAGGAGACGTGGAGAAGAGGAGACGTGGAGAAGAGGAGACGTGGAGAAGAGGAGACGTGGAGAAGGGGAGACGTAGAGAAGAGGAGACGTAGAGAAGGGGAGAGGGGGAGAAGAGGAGACGTAGAGAAGGGGAGAGGGGGAGAAGAGGAGACGTGGAGAAGAGGAGACGTGGAGAAGAGGAGACGTGGAGAAGAGGAGACGTGGAGCTGAGGAGACGTGGAGAAGAGGAGACGTGGAGAAGAGGAGACGTGGAGAAGAGGAGACGTGGAGAAGGGGAGATGGGGAGAAGAGGAGACGTGGAGAAGAGGAGACGTGGAGAAGAGGAGACGTGGAGAAGAGGATACGGGGAGAAAAGGATACGTGGAGAAGAGGATACGTGGAGAAGAGGAGACGTGGAGAAGGGGAGACATGGAAGCAGAATGCCTAGTCTTATCACTACGTGTGTGATAGAACAGCTGGCTTCAGATCAAACACAGATTGGGCTGAAGATCACACAGACAGATTTTATGGAACAATACCACATCGAGCTCCAACACCGCATTATTTACACAGAAGGCTTACATTTGTCACTCCAGATGCAAAACAGTGTGCGCTTCACAAGAGATAACGCCTCTAAAAGAACTGCGACTTCTGTCAGCGTATCCCTTTTACTGGGTTGTGAGTGATCATCGTGACATGGATCAGCGCTTCAGAAACACATACAGGACCAGTCAAACGTTTGGACACCTACTCATTCAAGGGTGGTTCTTTATTTTTACTAGTTTCTACATTGTAGAATAATAGTGAAGACATCAAAACTATAAAATAACACATATGGAATCATGTACTAATCAAAAAAGCGTTAAACAAATCTAAATATATTTTATATTTGAGATTCTTCAAAGTAGCCACCCATTGCCTTGATGACAGCTTTGCCATTCTCTCAACCAGCTTCATGAGGTAGTCAGCCCAAATTAATGCTTCACAGAGATCAAGTAACAGATACATCTCAACATCAACTATTCAGAGGAAACTTATTTAATCATCCCTTCATGGTCAAATTGCTGCAAAAAAATCCCTACCAAAAAACGAGCAATAGACGTTTGACTGGTGGAAATCTGTCCTTTGGTCTGATGAATCCAACCGCTGTGTCTTTGTGAGACGCAGAGTAGGTGAACGGATGATCTCCGCATGTGTGGTTCCCACCGTGAAGCATGGAGGAGGAGGTGTGATGGTGTGGGGTGCTTTGCTGGTGACATGGTCTGTGATTTATTTACAATTCAAGGCATACTTAACCAGCATGTCGACCACAGCATTCTAAAGCAATACACCATCCCATCTGGTTTGGGCTTAGTGGGACTATCATCTGTTTTTCAACAGGACAATGACCCAAAACGCACCTCCAGACTGGAGTGCTGCATCAGATGACCTGGCCTCCACAATCACCAGACCTCAACCCAATTGAGATGGTTTGGGATGAGTTGGACTGCAGAGTGAAATTAAAGCAGGCAACAAATGTTCAGCATATGTGGGAACTCCTTCAAGACTGTTGAAAAAGCATTCCTAATGAAGCTGGTTGAGAGAACAAGAGTGTGCAAAGCTGTCATCAGGGTGGCTACTTTGAAGAATCTCAAATATAAAATCTATTTTGATTTGTTTAACAATTTTCTTTGCTTACTACATGATTCCATATGTGCAATTTCATAGTTTTTATGTCTTCACAATTATTTAAAAAAATAAAGAAAAATGTAATGAGTAGGTGTGTCCAAACTATTGACTGATACTGTATATACACCTCCCTCTAACCATGAGGCTGCAATTCACAGCACCTTATATTGTAATATCCCCCCATGTCACTACATTGACGGAACATAGGAGAGGAGAGGAGAGGAGAGGAGAGGAGAGGAGAGGAGAGGAGAGGAGAGGAGAGGAGAGGACCTGGTGTTATTGCTGATGCCTGAGTCCTGGTGGTGCTAGTGTCTCACACACACACACACACACACACACACACACACACACACACACACACACACACACACACACACACACACACACACAAACACACACACACACACACACACACACACACACACACACACACACACACACACTGTAATGACAAGGACACACATACGGTAGCGTACATTAAAACACTGCGGGCCTATTGAGGTCATTGAAGGGTAAATACCCAGGTGCCACACACAGAGATGGCACCACACCACTTCCCCTACAGAATAGTCAAATGAAACATATTTTTTTTGCTGAGTACGTAAGGAGTTTAAGATTTTAAACATGGTTCCAAATCAGACAGGACGTTGTTAACGCAACCTCTCTAACTTGGAACCCCATTTTTTTTTGTCTTTTACCAGATCTAATGTCTCTCTCTCTCTCTCTCTCTCTCTCTCTCTCTCTCTCTCTCTCTCTCTCTCTCTCTCTCTCTCTCTCTCTCTCTCTCTCTCTCTCTCTCTCTCTCTCTCTCTCTCTCTCTCTCTCTCTCTCTCTCTCTCTCTCTCTCTCTCTCTCTCTCTCTCTCCTAGTTAGTTTTAGATTGGTATCTAGCTAGCATTAGCTTGGTATCTAGCTAGCTTTAGCTTGGTACCTAGCTAGCTTTAGCTTGGTATCTAGCTAGCTTTAGCTTGGTACCTAGCTAGCTTTAGCTTGGTACCTAGCTAGCTTTAGCTTGGTACCTAGGTAGCACCAATGCAACCAGCCTGAAAACAATGACAAGTGGAAACTGAAGTAATTTTCAATATTCTTAGCAATGATTTAAAATCCAAGTGAGTAAGTATTCTCTAGGTAGCCACTTGTTCTCCTATTGAAATTGAACTTCAGTTCATGAAAATAACTAGCTAGCCAGCTACTTAACCCTGTTGCCCAATGCTAACTTTATAAGCAGCCAGCTATCTTCATCTGGCTAGTGATGCCTGACCGCACCGGGTTGTGTGTTGTGACTCTAGCCACAATAAGGATTAGCCACAATAGTGGAATTTGCGGTTAACCTTCAAAATAAGTCCCTCTTTGAAAGTGATGCAAATGGTTACAATTGATGGAATCATGCCATATTTAGACTAGATAATGTTAAACAAGGTTGATTGTTGGAATGTGGAGCATTGAAATGGTGTATCAGTCTACTCGGTGACACCTACAGAACACAACTGTGAAGAATGTACACTGTCACGATCGTCATAATAAGCGGACCAAGGCGCAGCGGGATATGAAGACATCTTCTTTTATTAAAGATGACGAAACACGAAACAAACACTTTTACAAAACAAAACAACAGTGAAGCTACAAACGTAAGTGCATACACAAGCTACAAACGTTCAACATAGACAATTACCCACATTAACCTAATGCCTATGGCTGCCTTAAATATGGCTCCCAATCAGAGACAATGAATAACAATGTCTCTGATTGAGAACCCTTCAGGCAACCATAGACTTACCTAGACAACTACACTAGACACTGCCCCATACACATACAACACCCCTAGACACTACAAAAACACATACATTCCCCATGTCACACCCTGACCTAACTAAACTAATAAAGAAAATCAATATAACAGAGGCCAGGGTGTGACATACGCAAATATTAGCGTAGTAGCTCTTATTGCAGGACTTTTCACATATGAAAAATGAGTGCTATTGTAATCAATATGTAATAACTATGTAACAAATTTATGAACGTGTTAAATTATTACACGGAACCCAAACCGGCTGCGCGCGTGCGCCATCGTGCATAAATGTATTTTTCCCCCCCACACCAAACGCGATCACGACACGCAGGTTAAAATACCAAAACATACTCTGAACCAATGACGTTAATTTGGGGACAGGTCAAAAAGCATTAAACATGTATGGCAATTTAGCTAGTTAGCTTGCACTTGCTAGCTAACGTTATTTGTCCTATTTAGCTAGCTTGCTGTTGCTAGCTAATTTGTCCTGGGACATAAACATTGAGTTGTTATTTTACCGGAAATGCACAAGGACCTCTACTCCGACAATTAATCCACACATAAAACGGCCAACCGAATCGTTTCTAGTCATCTCTCCTCCTTCCAGGCTTTTTCATTGTTTAACTTTTTTATTTATTTATTTTATTTCACCTTTATTTAACCAGGTAGGCTAGTTGAGAACAAGTTCTCATTTGCAACTGCGACCTGGCCAAGATAAAGCATAGCAGTGTGAACAGACAACAACACAGAGTTACACATGGAGTAAACAATAAACAAGTCAATAACATGGTAGGAAAAAGAGAATCTACATACAATGTGTGCAAAAGGCATGAGGTAGGCAATAAATCGAATAATTACAATTTAGCAGATTAACACTGGAGTGATAAATCATCAGATGATCATGTGCAAGAAGAGATACTGGTGTGCAAAAGAGCAGAAAAGTAAATAAATAAAAGCAGTATGGGGGTGAGGTAGGTAAATTGGGTGGGTAGTTTACAGATGGACTATGTACAGCTGCAGCGATCGGTTAGCTGCTCGGATAGCAGATTTTTAAAGTTGTTGAGGGAGATAAAAGTCTCCAACTTCAGAGATTTTTGCAATTCGTTCCAGTCGCAGGCAGCAGAGAACTGGAAGGAAAGGCGTCCAAATGAGGTTTTGGCTTTAGGGATGATCAGTGAGATACACCTGCTGGAGCGCGTGCTACGAGTGGGTGTAGCCATCGTGACCAGTGAACTGAGATAAGGCGGCACTTTACCTACCATAGCCTTGTAGATGACCTGGAGCCAGTGGGTCTGACGACGAACATGTAGCGAGGGCCAGCCGACTAGGGCATACAGGTCGCAGTGGTGGGTCGTATAAGGTGCTTTAGTAACAAAACGGATGGCACTGTGATAAACTGAATCCAGTTTGCTGAGTAGAGTATTGGAAGCTATTTTGTAGATGACATCGCCGAAGTCGAGGATCGGTAGGATAGTCAGTTTTACTAGGGTAAGTTTGGCGGCGTGAGTGAAGGAGGCTTTGTTCCGGAATAGAAAGCCGACTCTATATTTGATTTTGGATTGGAGATGTTTGATATGAGTCTGGAAGGAGAGTTTGCAGTCTAGCCAGACACCTAGGTACTTATAGATGTCCACATATTCTAGGTCGGAACCGTCCAGGGTGGTGATGCTAGTCGGGCGTGCGGGTGCAGGCAGCGAACGGTTGAAAAGCATGCATTTGGTTTTACTAGCATTTAAGAGCAGTTGGAGGCCACGGAAGGAGTGTTGTATGGCATTGAAGCTCGTTTGGAGGTTAGATAGCACAGTGTCCAGGGAAGGGCCGGAAGTATACAGAATGGTGTCGTCTGCGTAGAGGTGGATCAGGGAATCGCCCGCAGCAAGAGCAACATCATTGATGTATACAGAGAAAAGAGTCGGCCCGAGAATTGAACCCTGTGGTACCCCCATAGAGACTGCCAGAGGACCGGACAACATGCCCTCCGATTTGACACACTGAACTCTGTCTGCAAAGTAGTTGGTGAACCAGGCAAGGCAGTCATTAGAAAAACCGAGGCTATTGAGTCTGCCGATAAGAATATGGTGATTGACAGAGTCGAAAGCCTTGGCCAGGTCGATGAAGACGGCTGCACAGTAATGTCTTTCATCGATGGCGGTTATGATATCGTTTAGTACCTTGAGCATGGCTGAGGTGCACCCGTGACCGGCTCGGAAACCGGATTGCACAGCGGAGAAGGTACGGTGGGATTCGAGATGGTCAGTGATCTGTTTGTTGACTTGGCTTTCGAAGACCTTAGCTAGGCAGGGCAGGATGGATATAGGTCTGTAACAGTTTGGGTCCAGGGTGTCTCCCCCTTTGAAGAGGGGGGTGACAGCGGCAGCTTTCCAATCCTTGGGGATCTCAGATGATACGAAGGAGAGGTTGAACAGGCTGGTAATAGGGGGTGCGACAATGGCGGCGGACAGTTTCAGAAATAGGGGGTCCAGATTGTCAAGCCCAGCTGATTTGTATGGGTCCAGGTTTTCCAGCTCTTTCAGAACATCTGCTATCTGGATATGGGTAAAGGAGAAGCTGGGGAGGCTTGGGCGAGTAGCAGCGGTGGGGGGCGGGGCTGTTGGCCAAGGTTGGAGTCGCCAGGTGGAAGGCATGGCCAGCCATTGAGAAATGTTTGTTGAAGTTTTCGATTATCACGGACTTATCAGTGGTGACCGTGTTATCTAGCCTCAGTGCAGTGGGCAGCTGGGAGGAGGTGCTCTTGTTTTCCATGGACTTTACAGTATCCCAGAACTTTTTGGAGTTAGAACTACAGGATGCAAATTTCTGCTTGAAAAAGCTGGCCTTTGCTTTCCTGACTGACTGCGTGTATTGGTTCCTGACTTCCCTGAACAGTTGCATATCACGGGGGCTCTTCTATGCTATTGCAGTTCGCCACAGGATGTTTTTGTGCTGGTCGAGGGCAGTCAGGTCTGGAGTGAACCAAGGGCTATATCTGTTCTTGGTTCTGCATTTTTTGAACGGAGCATGCTTGTCTAATATGGTGAGGAAGTAACTTTTAAAGAATGACCAGGCATTCTCAACTGACGGGATGAGGTCAATATCCTTCCAGGGTACCCGGGCCAGGTCGATTAGAAAGGCCTGCTCGCAGAAGTGTTTCAGGGAGCGTTTGACAGTGATGAGGGGTGGTCGTTTGACCGTGGACCCGTGGCGGATACAGGCAATGAGGCAGTGATCGCTGAGATCTTGATTGAAGACAGCAGAGGTGTATTTGGAGGGCAAGTTGGTCAGGATAATGTCTATTAGGGTGCCCATGTTTACGGATTTAGGGTTGTACCTGGTGGGTTCCTTGATGATTTGTGTGAGATTGAGGGCATCAAGCTTAGATTGTAGGACTGCCGGGGTGTTAAGCATATCCCAGTTTAGGTCACCTAACAGAACAAACTCTGAAGCTAGATGGGGAGCGATCAATTCACAGATGGTGTCCAGGGCACAGCTGGGAGCTGAGGGGGGTCGGTAGCAGGCAGCAACAGTGAGAGACTTATTTCTGGAGAGATTAATTTTTAAAATTAGAAGTTCGAACTGTTTGGGCATAGACTTGGAAAGTATGACAGAACTTTGCAGGCTATCTCTGCAGTAGATTGCAACTCCTCCCCCTTTGGCAGTTCTATCTTGACGGAAAGTGTTATAGTTGGGTATGGAAATCTCAGAGTTTTTGGTGGCCTTCCTAAGCCAGGATTCAGACACGGCAAGGACATCAGGGTTGGCAGAGTGTGCTAAAGCGGTGAGTAAGGCAAACTTAGGGAGGAGGCTTCTGATGTTGACATGCATGAGGCCAAGGCTTTTTCGATCACAGAAGTCAACAAATGAGGGTGACTGGGGACATGCAGGGCCTGGGTTTACCTCCACATCACCCGAGGAACAGAGGAGTAGTAGGATGAGGGTGCGGCTAAAGGCTATCAAAACTGGTCGCCTAGAGCGTTGGGGACAAGGAATAAAAGGAGCAGATTTATGGGCGTGGTAGAATAGATTCTGGGCATAATGTGCAGACCAGGGTATGGTGGGGCACGGGTACAGCGGAGGCAAGCCCAGGCACTGGGTGATGATATGAGAGGTTGTATCTCTGGACATGCTGGTCTCAATGGGTGAGGTCACCGCATGTGTGGGGGGTGGGACAAAGGAGGTATCAGAGGTACGGAGAGTGGAACTACGGGGTCCATTGCAAACCAAAACAATGATAACTAGCCTGAACAACAGTATGCAAGGCATATTGATATTTGAGAGAGACATACAATAAGGCATAAAGTGATTGCAGGTCATGATTGGGAGAGCTAGCTACAACAGCAGGTGAGATAACAGAAGCTAATCAGCTAACACAGCAACAGAAGGTAAAAATGGCGACGACTGGGCAGAGAGGGTCGGATTAACTACACACAGATCCTGAGTTAAGGTACAGAGCCGACAGATAAAACACAAATAAACAGAATGGAGTACCGTGAATTAATGGACAGTCAAGCAGGCATCAGCTATGTAGCCAAGTGATCATAGTGTCCAGGGGGCAGCCGTAGATGGAGTAGTGAGGCCTCCACTAAGCTAGCCCGCGGCGTTTAAAGTTAGTAGCCCGGGGGGGTGGTCTGCTCCGACGGAGGGGGTCTGCTCAGACGGAGGCCGGTTGAGGGCACAGCGGATGGGGTATTTGTCTGCAGACCAGACGTGGTCGTGTCGACAGAGAATCCAAGCCGGATGGCGGTGGCGAAAGAGAGGTTGTGAGTTGTAGAATTGTGTTTGCTAACTGGTGCTAGCTTCGTGATTCAGACAGCTAGTCATGGGTAGCAAGCTAGCAGAAGATGGAGGTCTGTTTTTAGCCACGCCGTGCAATTCCGTCGGTAGATTAGTGGGGTTCCGTGTGGTAGAGGGACCAATCCAATTGTCAAAATAGTTATAGTGGCCTAAGAAGATTGTTCGATAGACCTGTTCAGATAGCAGCCGATATGCTCAAGACAGCTAACGATTAGCGGGCCGCAGTTAGTATATGGACGTTCAGGTTACGTCGCGATGGAGGGGCCAGTTGAAATACTCCCTCGGGCAGATAACGTCGGTATCCCAGTCGTGAAGGCCCGGTGGGGCTCCGCATCGGCAGTAAAACGGGTCCGGATAGGTGATTGTAGCCCAGAAGTGGCTGATGGAACTCTTCAGCTGGCTAGCTCCGGGATAATTGGTGTTTGCTCCGGAATTGATGTTAGCCGATAGTCACTCGGATAGCAGCTAGTTAGCTGCAAGATCCAGGTGTAAATGTCCAGAGCTTGAGGTAAAAATCCGGGGATATGGAGAGAAAATAGGTCTGGTATGCTCTGGTCTGAGTCGCGTTGTACAAAACTGGCAATAGTTTTCCGAGCTAAAGGATAGCTGATGAGCGCTAGCTGTGGTTAGCTGAACTACTAACGTTAGCTTGTGAGCTGGCTAACTTCTGGTTAGCTTCTGTTGTAGATTTCGGATACGAGGTGAATAATACTTTTGAGGAAGAAAAAAAAACAGATCCGCACCACATTTGGTGAGGTGGGTTGCAGGAGAGTGTTTTGAAGTTGAGTTTTTAAGAAGAAAAGAATATATGTATAAAAAGATATGCGAAGAAAAATATATAAAATATATATACACGGGACAAGACGAGGACAAAGGACATCTGACTGCTACGCCATCTTGGATTAGAGACTTATATGGTGATCACATCTAAACTTTCATTGTATTACCACGACTACCGGCAAAACAGTTTCTCTTTCAATCCCCCACGTGGGTATAACCAATGAGGAGATGGCACGTGGGTACCTGCTTCTATAAACCAATGAGGAGATGGGAGAGGCAGGACTTGCAGCGCGATCTGCGTCAGAAATAGGAATGAGTTCTATTTTAGCCCTTGGCGTCGCAGACGCTCGTTGGTGTGCGCGAGCAGTGTGGGTGCGAGCAGTGTGGGTGCGAGCAGTGTGGGTGCGAGCAGTGTGGGTGCAATAATTGAATAACACTGATTTCAAAATGTATTTTGCGACGCTCGCGCACGCGACGTGTCCGGTCTGCTCAGCATGTTATGTGATGGGTAGTCATATTCTGGTCCTGATTGGTCATCAAGCTTTTTTGACGTGTATCTTTATTGACACGCAAAGACCCAAACGGTGTTCCATATCCTTTAGGTGGTTGTAGAATTTAACAGCTTTTTTCTAGATTTTGATAACTACGGTGTCTAGATCGAATTTATATTTGTTGTCTTGGCTAATGTACCTTTTTTGGAACACCATTATTTTTTGTCTTACTAAGATTTGCTGTCAGGGCCCAGGTCTGACAGATTCTGTGCAGAAGATCTAGGTGCTGCTGTAGGTCCTCCTTGGTTAGTGACAGAAGCACCAGATCATCAGCAAACAGTCGACATTTGACTTCAGATTCTAGTAGGGCGCTGCAGACTGTTTTTGCGTCCTTGCCAATTTGTTGGTATAGATGTTGAAGAGGGTGGGGCTTAAGCTGCACCCCTGTCTCACCCCACAGCTCTGTGGGAAGAAAAGTGTACATTTTTTGGGTATATATTTTGTTACTTTTTACCCCTTTTTTTGTGGTATCCAATTGGTAGTTACAATCCTGTCTCATCACTGCAACTCCCATACGGACTCAGGAGAGGTAAATGTTGAGAGCCATGCGTCCTCCGAAACACAACCCAAACAAGTCGCAATGCCCACTTAACCCAGAAGCCAGCCACACCAATATGTCGGAGGAAACACCAATCACCTGGAGACCGTTTCAGCGTGCACTGCGTCCGGCCCGCCACACTTGAACCCAGAAACTCTAGTGGCACAGCTAGCATTGCGATGCAGTGCCTTAGACCACTGCGCCACTCGGGAGGCCTAAAAGTCTATGTTTTGTGCCAATTTTAACCGCACACTTGTTGTTTGTGTGCATGGATTTTATAATGTCGTATGCTTTCCCCCAACACCACTTTCTATTCATTTGAATAGCAGACCCTCCTGAGTCAAAAGCTTTTTAGAAGTCAATATGTGGTCTGTCGTACAGTAATTTGGTAAAAAGCCAATTTGACATTTACTCAGTACATTGTTTTTACTGAGGAAATGTACAAGTCTGCTGTTAATGATAATGCAGTGTTGTTGTCTGTTTAGCGTCTTCCAATTTTCCTAGAAGTTGTTACATTCTATGGATTGATAGGGAAGCTGAAAGATCAAATATACTGTTTAGGCTTTCTACTGCCACGTAAACCTTTACTATTACAGTGAAATGTTTTGTCCAGGAAGTTGTCTAAAAGGGATTGAATTTGTTGTTGCCTAATTGTTTTATGGTAGGTTTCCACACTACTTTCCTTCCATCTATAGTGTTTCTCAATATTGTGCAGTTCCTTTGGCTTTGATGCCTCATGATTGAGTATTGCTCTGTTCAACTAGACTGTGATTTTGCTGTGATCTGATAGGGGTGTTAGTGGGCTGACTGTGAGGAGACCGTAGGAGTCTCCTTGAAGCCTACCATTGACTATGTACAGACCCAGTGAGCAACAGCGCTGCAAGAGTTGTGACCCATTTTTGTTGGTTAATTTGTCATAGTCGTGTCTAGGGGGGCATATGGGGGAGGGAATGCTGTCACCTCCAGGTAGGTGTTTGTCCCCCTGTGTGCTGAGGGTTCTTGGGTTCTTGTCCAGTTCTGGCATTTAGGTCACCACAGACCTGTACATGTCCCTGGGCCTGGAAACTGTTGATCTCCCCCTCTGGGATGGAGAAGCTGGCTTCATTAAAGTATGGGGATTATATTGGGGTGATATACAGAAGGTAGCATACACCAGGACATTTTTCTCTGATGAGAACATTTCCTTATTCATTTCTAGCCAGATGTAAAATGTTTCTGTTTTGACTAATTTAAAAAGAGTGGGTTATGTCTGCTCTATACCAAATTAGAATACCCCCTGAGTCTCTTCCCTTTTCACACCTGGTAGCCCTCCTTCACTCCTGTTAGCTGTGCCATGTGTCTCTCTCTCCTCCTTCACTCCTGTTAGCTGTGCCATGTGTCTCTCTCTCCTCCTTCACTGCTGTTAGCTGTGCCATGTGTCTCTCTCTCCTCCTTCACTCCTGTTAGATGTGCCATGTGTCTCTCTCTCCTCCTTCACTGCTGTTAGCTGTGCCATGTGTCTCTCTCCCCTCCTTCACTCCTGTTAGCTGTGCCATGTGTCTCTCTCTCCTCCTTCACTCCTGTTAGCTGTGCCATGTGTCTCTCTCTCCTCCTTCACTCCTGTTAGCTGTGCCATGTGTCTCTCTCTCCTCCTTCACTCCTGTTAGCTGTGCCATGTGTCTCTCTCTCCTCCACTGCTCTTAGCTGTGCCATCTGTCTCTCTCTCCTCCTTCATTCCTGTTAGCTGTGCCATGTGTCTCTCTCCTCCTTCACTGCTGTTAGCTGTGCCATGTGTCTCTCTCTCTCCTCCTTCACTGCTGTTAGCTGTTTCATGTGTCTCTCTCTCATCCTTCACTCCTATTAGCTGTGCAAAGTGTCTCTCTCTCCTCCTTCACTGCTGTTATCTGTGCCATGTGTCTCTCTCTCCTCCTTCACTGCTGTTAGCTGTTCCATGTGTCTCTCTCTCCTCCTTCACTGCTGTTAGCTGTGCCATGTGTCTCTCTCTCCTCCTTCACTGCTGTTAGCTGTGCCATGTGTCTCTCTCTCCTCCTTCACTGCTGTTAGCTGTGCCATGTGTCTCTCTCTCCTCCTTCACTGCTGTTAGCTGTGCCATGTGTCTCTCTCTCCTCCTTCACTGCTGTTAGCTGTGCCATGTGTCTCTCTCTCCTCCTTCACTGCTGTTAGCTGTGCCATGTGTCTCTCTCTCCTCCTTCACTGCTGTTAGCTGTGCCATGTGTCTCTCTCTCCTCCTTCACTGCTGTTAGCTGTGCCATGTGTCTCTCTCTCCTCCTTCACTGCTGTTAGCTGTTCCATGTGTCTCTCTCTCCTCCTTCACTGCTGTTAGCTGTGCCATGTGTCTCTCTCCTCCTTCACTGCTGTTAGCTGTGCCATATGTTCCTCTCTCTCCTCCTTCACTGCTGTTAGCTGTGCCATGTGTTCCTCTCTCCTCCTTCACTGCTGTTAGCTGTGCCATGTGTTCCTCTCTCTCCTCCTTCACTGCTGTTAGCTGTGCCATGTGTCTCTCTCTCCCCCTTCACTGCTGTTAGCTGTGCCATGTGTCTCTCTCTCCTCCTTCACTGCTGTTAGCTGTGCCATGTGTCTCTCTCTCCTCCTTCACTGCTGTTAGCTGTGCCATGTGTTCCTCTCTCTCCTCCTTCACTGCTGTTAGCTGTGCCATGTGTCTCTCTCTCCCCCTTCACTGCTGTTAGCTGTGCCATGTGTCTCTCTCTCCTCCTTCACTGCTGTTAGCTGTGCCATGTGTCTCTCTCTCCTCCTTCACTGCTGTTAGCTGTGCCATGTGTCTCTCTCCTCCTTCACTGCTGTTAGCTGTGCCATGTGTCTCTCTCTCCTCCTTCACTGCTGTTAGCTGTGCCATGTGTTCCTCTCTCTCCTCTCTGAGCTCAACCACATCTCTCTCCAGTTCTGTGAATTTATCCCTCTCAATGATGTTGGAGCAGTGCAGTTGTGGGACCTGGGTGTGTTCAGTGCTGGGGGGGGCGACTATCCTCGTCTGCAGGACAGTTTGAAGAGGTGTGATCAGACTCACTCAGGATGGGGGAGTCATCACAGAGAGCTTTTCCTGCTGTGCTCTCTCTTTGATCCGGTAAAAGTCCTTCTGGATCTGCATGAGGATGCCCTGCACCATTACTGTCCCAGACATGTACATGTTGACAGAGGTTGTTACCATTTCTTCAGTGTCTAGTATTCTGAGTTTCCACCCTGGGACAAAACCCTCTCTCTTAACTTAGGGGTAGTGTGCTGTTATAGCACTGTGCCATGCCAGGGGATGGTCTGTGTGGATAATTAAGTTGCTTACGTTCCCTTTGTAGCAGTCAGCAAATAGTGTCTCCGAATTGTCCTTGAGGAGCTTATTTTTGTACTTATTCCATGCACTGTTATTTTTACCCCCCCCCCCCCCCCACACTTCACACTTCAGTACTAATTGAAGTTGCAGCCAGGTCAGTTCTGTCCTAGCAGCTTGGTAGCTTAGTAGCCTTATTTATTAAGCTTTACATATCAGAATTACCTAGAGATATATTGTCTTTTTGGCTTCAGAAGTAGCTTCAGCCTGAACATTACTCACTCAGTTTCCTCTGTGTTTCTTCTGCAGGTTTTGGTTTGTTAGAAGTTTTTTCTCGGTAGTAAGAATCCATTCACATCATTTAGTCCAAAATCAAGGTTTTAGTTATGGATTTTTGATTTGGTTCGAAGGTTTAGATGTGGAGGTCAGTATCCTGTATAAGTCCTTGTGAAAAAAATCTGAGTTTATCTACATTTATCCAACTATAATTCAATTTTTTGCAGAAGAACTCAGGAGCCCATGAGCCTCATGATCTTTCTCTCTCTCTCTCCGCTCTATCTCTGTCTCTCTGTTTCTCAAAATGTTTCAAATTCAAAATGCTTAATTGGAATGGAAAGCGATACCACATACAAAGCAAACATATAGACACAAATCAAATAAAAGATGATGGAGGTAGATAATCACTTTCTCTCTGTCTCACTTTCTCTCTGTCTCACTCTCTCTCTCTGTCTATGTCGCTGTTTCACACGCTCTCTCTGTCTATGTTTCTGTCTCACTCTCTGCCTATGTCTCTGTCTCACTCTCTGCCTATGTCTCACTTTCTGTATATACCTCTGTCTCACTCTCTCTCAGTCTCACTTGTTGTATATGTCTCTGTCTCACTCTCTCTCTGTCTCACTTTCTGTCTATGCATCTGTCTCTCTCTCTCTCTGTCTCACTTTCTGTCTATGTTTATGTCTCACTCTCGCTATGTCTCACTCTCTGTCTATGTCTATGTCTCACTCTCTCTCTGTCTATGTCTCTGTATATGTCTCTACGGCCAGGCTGTCCTCTCTGGGTAGCCAGATCTGTCTGTGACGGCCGGTCTCTACGGCCAGGCTGTCCTCTCTGGGTAGCCAGATCTGTCTGTGACGGCCGGTCTCTACGGCCAGGCTGTCCTCTCTAGTTATCCAGATCTGTCTGTGACGGCCGGTCTCTACGGCCAGGCTGTCCTCTCTGGGTAGCCAGATCTGTCAGTGACGGCCGGTCTCTACGGCCAGGCTGTCCTCTCTGGGTAGCCAGATCTGTCTGTGGCGGCCGCTCTCTACGGCCAGGCTGTCCTCTCTGGGTAGCCAGATCTGTCTGTGGCGGCCGGTCTCTATGGCCAGGCTGTCCTCTCTGGGTAGCCAGATCTGTCTGTGGCGGCCGCTCACTACGGCCAGGCTGTCCTCTCTGGGTAGCCAGATCTGTCTGTGGCGGCCGCTCTCTACGGCCAGGCTGTCCTCTCTGGGTAGCCAGATCTGTCTGTGGCGGCCGGTCTCTATGGCCAGGCTGTCCTCTCTGGGTAGCCAGATCTGTCTGTGGCGGCCGCTCACTACGGCCAGGCTGTCCGCTAAGTTTTCTATCAGTCACAGTGGTCAGAAACCTGATGTACTGTCTGTTTAGAGAGATTTGCTGAGTGCTGTCTCTCTCTCTCTCTCTCTCTCTCTCTCTCTCTCTCTCTCTCTCTCTCTGTGTCTCTCTCTCTCTGGCAGTGAAGTAGGACATCCAGATACTAACACCAGATTTGGCCCGTGATCCTCTATCAGTCACAGTGGTCAGAAACCTGATGTACTGTCTGTTTAGAGAGATTTGCTGAGTGCTGTCTCTCTCTCTCTCTCTCTCTCTCTCTCTCTCTCTCTCTCTCTCTCTCTCTCTGTGTCTCTCTCTCTCTGTGTCTCTCTCTCTCTCTCTCTCTCTCTCACTGTCACTCTCTCTCTCTGTGTCTCTCTCTCTCTGGCAGTGAAGTAGGACATCCAGATACTAACACCAGATTTGGCCCGTGATCCTCAGGATCCGTAGCTTGCGGTTTCAGACCACATCTTTCTCCATCCTCAACACCCCAGCAAGCTGCCAGCCTACTAGATGGCAATAGGTGACCACCTCTAGTGGACTGTACTTACTCTCCCTGTCCTAGGGACTTGGACAAACGTCTACTACTGCAGTGGATCTGGTGTGACCTGGCAGGGTACACTCAAACACACACATGGCGCAAAGGACTCAAAATAACACACACACACACGTGCACACACATGCGCACCGACGGACGCACACACAAAAACACATACGCAAGTACTCAAAAATACACACACATCCACACAGCCTAATATTTTCCACACAAACACACTCCCCCAAATACATCTACAAATGAACAGTCAGAATGTGCTGTACGTTGAATTCCATCGCATCATGCTCATCGAAACATGACATCATAATTTAACATTTCCCCTATAAAGTGAAATAATCTATCACAACGCAGTACAGCTATCACATCATGTTATAGGGTGTGTCCCGAATGGCACCCTATTCCCCTATGGCCTCTGGTCAAAAGTAGGGTACTATTTAAACTGCACCACTTTTGACCAGACCACTATGGCCTCTGGTCAAAAGTAGTGCACTATAAAGTGTGCCATCACGGGACGCGGTCTCTCTACATCTGTGTGTTATGCTGGTCAAGCCTAAACTAGCTAGAAGTCACATCACATCAGCTCTTGGTACATCAAATCTAACTAGAGGGAATATGATTTATTCATTCTGCTGTTATCATCCAAACCGTGCCCTAAACGGAGACACTTTGAACACTATTCCTCGGTGGCCTGCCTCCTGCCTGCCAGCCCAGTCTGCCTCCTGCTAGCCCAGCCTTCCTCCTGCCAGCCCAGCCTGCCTCCTGCTAGCCCAGCCTGCCTCCTGCCAGCCCAGCCTGCCTCCTGCCAGCCCAGCCTGCCTCCTGCCAGCCCAGCCTGGCTCCTGCCAGCCCAGCCTGCCTCCTGCCAGCCCAGCCTGCCTCTTGCCAGCCCAGCCTGTCTCCTGCCAGCCCAGCCTGCCTCCTGCTAGCCCAGCCTGCCTCCTGCCTGCCCAGCCTGCCTCCTGCTAGCCCAGCCTGCCTCCTGCCTGCCCAGCCTGCCTCCTGCTAGCCCAGCCTGCCTCCTGCCAGCCCAGCCTGCCTCTTGCTAGCCCAGCCTGCCTCCTACCTGCTTGCCTCCTGCCTGCCTCCCACCATGCAGGTGTGGGTGGCTGGCTGCTATCAACCAAAAGGGCTCAGCTTGGAGAGAAAACACTATGTTAGTGTCTCAAAGGGCACCCTATTTCCTACAAAGTGCACTACTGTTGACCAGAGCCCTATGGGCCTGTCTAATGGCCTGTCACCTATTAATATTATCTACCCCTGTGGAGGACAACACAAGCTAGCATAAACAGACGCCGTGTGTGTGTGTGTGTGTGTGTGTGTGTGTGTGTGTGTGTGTGTGTGTGTGTGTGTGTGTGTGTGTGTGTGTGTGTGTGTGTGTGTGTGTGTGTGTGTTTTATGAGTAGTGGGAGATTAACTGCTGAGTTAAATCTAGGAGAATATTCTTTCAGAGTCGCTCAGCAGTATAAAATATGGATATTATTTAAGGTGTGTGATTTACCTCAGCAGTATAGAATATGGATATTATTTAAGGTGTGTGATTTACCTCAGCAGTATAAAATATGGATATTATTTAAGGTGTGTGATTTACCTATTGTCACGTTCTGACCATAGTTCTTTTGTATTTTCTTTGTTTTAGTGTGGTCAGGGCGTGAGTTGGGTGGGTTATCTATATTTTGTGTTTCTGTGTTAGGTTTCTAGTTTTGCCTGATATGGTTCTCAATCAGAGGCAGGTGTTAGTCATTGTCTCTGATTGGGAACCATATTTAGGTAGCCTGTTTTCTGTTGGGTTTTGTGGTGAGTATTTTCAGTCTTTGTGTGTCTGCACCAGATAGAACTGTTTCGGTTGTTTCTTTGTTGTTTTGTTATTCAGTGTTCAGTTTTGATTATTATTAAACATCATGAACACTTACTACGCTGCACCTTGGTCCTCACCTTCTTCCACCGACGACAGCCGTTACACCTATATATCTCCACAGAGGAACTCTGGAGCTCTGTCACAGTGACCATCGGGTTCTTGGTCACCTCTCTGACCAAGGCCCTTCTCCCCCGATTGCTCCGTTTGGCCGGGCGGCCAGCTCTAGGAAGAGTCTTGAATGTTCCAAACTTCTTCCATTTAAGAATAATGGAGGCCACTGTGTTCTTGGGGATCTTCAATGTTGCACAAATGTTTTGGTACCCTTCCCCAGATCTGTGCCTCAACACAATCTTGTCTCGAAGCTCTAAGGACAATTCCTTAAACCTCATAGCTCAGTTTTTGCTCTGACATGTACTGTCAACTATGGGACCTTATATAGACAGGTGTGTGCCTTTCCAAATCATATCCAATCAATTCAATTTACCACAGGTGGACTCCAATCAAGTTGTAGAAACATCTCAAAGATGATCAATGGAAACAGGATGCACCTGAGCTCAATTTTAAGTCTCATAGCAAAGGATCTGAAAACTTATGTAAATAAGGTATTTCTGTTTTTTTTTATTTCTTACACATTTGCAAAAAAATGTTTTTACCTGTTTTCGCTTTGTCATTATGGGGTATTGTGTGTAGATTGATGAGAAAAAAATATATTTAATACATTTTAGAATAAGGCTGTAATGTAATAAAATGTGGAAAAAGTCAAGCTGTACACTTCCTCTTAGCACCGTTTTGGCCTCACACCAGGAATCAGTTGGGTTACAGTAGCTACCATGTTGAGATAGGCCTAGACTAATCTAGACTTCAGTTGGGTTACAGTAGCTACCATGTTGAGATAGGCCTAGACTCATCTAGACTTCAGTTGGGTTATAGTAGCTACCATATTGAGATAGGCCTAGACTAATCTAGACTTCAGTTGGGTTACAGTAGCTACCATGTTGAGATAGGCCTAGACTAATCTAGACTTCAGTTGGGTTACAGTAGCTACCATGTTGAGATAGGCCTAGACTAATCTGGACTTCAGTTGGGTTATAGTAGCTACCATGTTGAGATAGGCCTAGACTAATCTGGACTTCAGTTGGTTTACAGTAGCTACCATGTTGAGATAGGCCTAGACTAATCTAGACTTCAGTTGGGTTACAGTAGCTACCATGTTGAGATAGGCCTAGACTAATCTAGACTTCAGTGGGTTTACAGTAGCTACCATGTTGAGATAGGCCTAGACTAATCTAGACTTCAGTTGGGTTACAGTAGCTACCATGTTGAGATAGGCCTAGACTAATCTAGACTTCAGTGGGTTTACAGTAGCTACCATGTTGAGATAGGCCTAGACTAATCTAGACTACGTCTTTCACATTGCCACCCAACAATCTAAATGAAATGACATGAATCTGAATGAAACACAGAAGCCTCTGTAAGTAATAAAGATGGTGTTAGCAGACCAAGCCTATAGGAGTTTGCACCTGAGGAAGAGGCTTGTCTGTGTATCTAGGATTAAGTGCTTTAAATGTAATGATGAGAAAGGGCCTTGTTTTCATTGTTTTCTCACATTGTTTTCGAATCCAGGCCTTGGTATGTCTCAGGAGGGTACCGGTGCTTATCAAAGGCCTGTGTTAGGATGAGAGAGACGATCTATACTCTCTGAGAGAGACAATCTATACTCTCAACGAGAGACGATCTATACTCCCTGAGAGAGAAGATCTATACTCTCTGAGAGAGAAGATCTATACTCTCTGACAGAGAATATCTATACTCCCTGAGAGAGAAGATCTATGCTCTCTGACAGAGAAGATCTATACTCTCTGAGAGAGAAGATCTATACTCTCTGAGAGAGAAGATCTATACTCTCTGACAGAGAAGATCTATACTCTCTGAGAGAGAAGATCTATACTCTCTGAGAGAGAAGATCTATACTCTCTGACAGAGAAGATCTATACTCTCTGACAGAGAAGATCTATACTCTCTGAGAGAGAAGATCTATACTCTCTGAGAGAGAAGATCTATACTCTCTGACAGAGAAGATCTATACTCTCTGACAGAGAAAATCTATACTCTCTGAGAGAGAAGATCTATACTCTCAGAGAGAAGATCTATACTCTGTGAGAGAAAAGATCTATACTCTCTGACAAAGAAGATCTATACTCCCTGAGAGAGACAATTTATACCTAAATGGCACCCTATTCCCTTCATAGTGCACTACTTTTGACCAGAGGTCTAGATATAGTGCACTACTTTTGTTTTAACCAGAGCTCTAGATATAGTGCACTATATAGGGAATAGGGTACCATTTGGGATGCATCCTGGGAAAAAGGTAACCAAAGCCCTCAATGAACATAGAGCTTGATGTTAAGGAACGATCATTTCACAAGATGATTATTGATGACAATAGAATCATTACTAGGGTCATTGTCTCTCATAGTTACAGCCTTGAGTTGTGAGTGCTGGTATTACAAGGGTCAGAGTCTCTCATAGTAACAGCCTTGAGTTGTGAGTGCTGGTATTACAAGGGTCATAGTCTCTCATAGTAACAGCCTTGAGATGTGAGTGCTGGTATTACAAGGGTCATAGTCTCTCATAGTAACAGCCTTGAGTTGTGAGTGCTGGTATTACAAGGGTCATTGTCTCTCATAGTAACAGCCTTGAGTTGTGAGTGCTGGTATTACAAGGGTCATAGTCTCTCATAGTAACAGCCTTGAGATGTGAGTGCTGGTATTACAAGGGTCAGAGTCTCTCATAGTAACAGCCTTGAGTTGTGAGTGCTGGTATTACAAGGGTCATTGTCTCTCATAGTAACAGCCTTGAGTTGTGAGTGCTGGTATTACAAGGGTCATTGTCTCTCATAGTAACAGCCTTGAGATGTGAGTGCTGGTATTACAAGGGCCATAGTCTCTCATAGTAACAGCCTTGAGATGTGAGTGCTGGTATTACAAGGGTCATAGTCTCTCATAGTAACAGCCTTGAGTTGTGAGTGCTGGTATTACAAGGGCCATAGTCTCTCATAGTAACAGCCTTGAGTTGTGAGTGCTGGTATTACAAGGGTCATAGTCTCTCATAGTAACAGCCTTGAGTTGTGAGTGCTGGTATTACAAGGGCCATAGTCTCTCATAGTAACAGCCTTGAGTTGTGAGTGCTGGTATTACAAGGGCCATAGTCTCTCATAGTAACAGCCTTGAGTTGTGAGTGCTGGTATTACAAGGGTCATAGTCTCTCATAGTAACAGCCTTGAGTTGTGAGTGCTGGTATTACAAGGGTCATAGTCTCTCATAGTAACAGCCTTGAGTTGTGAGTGCTGGTATTACAAGGGTCATAGTCTCTCATAGTAACAGCCTTGAGTTGTGAGTGCTGGTATTACAAGGGTCATAGTCTCTCATAGTAACAGCCTTGAGTTGTGAGTGCTGGTATTACAAGGGTCATAGTCTCTCATAGTAACAGCCTTGAGTTGTGAGTGCTGGTATTACAAGGGTCATAGTCTCTCATAGTAACAGCCTTGAGTTGTGATTGCTGGTATTACAAGGGTCAGAGTCTCTCATAGTAACAGCCTTGAGTTGTGAGTGCTGGTATTACAAGGGTCATAATGTATGCGAGGTAACTCCTGTTTCTCCGGTAGAGTAATTCCTCCTAGGCCGGAGTGGTATACCGTGTATACCGGGGGTTTGGAAATAGCGAAAGGATGGTTTTTCAATTCCGTTGGAACTATTTCTTAGAAGTTTTTCAATAAATGCTAATATTTCTAGCTACTTTTTAAGTAAAAACCTGCTGTCAACTTGAGCAATACGTTAGGAGATACGATCAGATCGTGTCCTTCATTTCAGCTGTCACATTATTTACATGATGAAGTTTACCGTAGTACCCCAGAACAGTTGAGCCAGTCACGTGTTTGTTGGTAAACAGCACCACAGGAGAAAGCGGGAGCAGGTGTCCAGCTGTGTGTCGACAGGGGTTGTGTTTTATATTGAAAGTCAACTGTGTTTTTTTGTTGCTTCAATAGAGTGGTCAGGAACGTGCAACTATAGTTTTCCTTACCAGAAAATACATTCGTGCAACACATTAGGCAGAACATAGCTTCCTTTTCATCAGATGACAACAGAAGAGTAATGCTATTTGGCTGACAGGCACATAAATAAATGGGTTTACAATGAAAAAGCAAGGTCTTTTTTGCAAAAACGATGCATAACCATCATATTTCAAATGTTTATCATAGAAACAATATAGCCAGCTACATTTCCTAATGTTTTGCTTTAAGTTTTTTCTTGCATTTTACCTGAGAAAAGTAGACTACACCGGAAAACGGAGAACAGCAGCTCCACATCAGTCAGAGCGCTGTCTGCTGACTGAAGCGCAAAATGTGTCTGATGCCGAGCAGAAATTACAATAAGAGGCATTTGTGATCTGCGTTTACAAAAAGCAGCAAGTTATTTCCTATGCGTTTTATATTTTTTATGAGTGAAAAAAGCCGAATTCTGTGTTAAAGGACCCCTTATTTTAATTAGCTAGTTATCCAAGTGGCTGAATTAATAAGGAGATAATGGCATCGTATTGCGTTCGCTTTCTGCCGTGTTTGAGAGATGTGTAGAGCTGCCACCACTATCTGGAAATCCTTGCGTTTTCATCTGCTCCTCCCCCTCTTCTCCGAGCAGAGCAGGCAGGCTCGTTGCCCTAGCGACTTCACACAGACACAGCGTGTACATTGTTGCTCCAGAGCCAATACTGTTCTTCCTTCAGACAAGCATGCATCAGGACTTTGTCTCTCGCTCACATTCGCTTGGAAATGTTCAAACTCATCCAAAAATGACATTCGGTAACTCCTACCTATATATGTAGAACTTTATGAGCTGAACTGCCTGTCTTTGTAATTAGTTTATTTTCATTTGCCCTCATTGGCATATTTAGCTACCAGAATCTATTGAAATGCGCAAATGTTGTTATAATACTGGTAATAGATGCCAAATATACTTTTTTTGCATTTTTTGACACCTGCTTGTTTCCTCTCCTCTCCTCTCTGTACTCCCCATATCTCCTCTCCTCTCTGTACTCTCCCTATCTCCTCTCCTGTCTCCATTTCTCCTCTCCTCTCCCCATATCTCCTCTCCTCTCCCCATATCTCCTCTCCTCTCTGTACTCCCCATATCTCCTCTCCTCTCTGTACTCTCCATATCTCCTTGCCTCTCCTCTCCGTACTCTCCATATCTCCTCTCCTCTCTGTACTCTCCATATCTCCTCTCCTCTCTCCATATCTCCTTGCCTCTCCTCTCCGTACTCTGTATATCTCTTCTCCTCTCTCCATATCTCCTCTCCTCTCCGCATACATTCTCTCCTCTCCTCTCTCCATATCTCTTCTCCTCTCTCCATATCTCCTCTCCTCTCCGCATACATTCTCTCCTCTCCTCTCACTCACTCCTCCCACTCTCTCCTATCCCCTCTCCTCCCTCTCTATCTCCTCTCCTCTCTGTACTCTCCATATCTCCTCTCCTCTCACTCACTCCTCCCACTCTCTCCTATCCCCTCTCCTCTCACTCTATCCTCCCCTCTCACTCTCTCCTCCCCTCTCCTCTCACTCTCTCCTCTCACTCTCTCCTCCCCTCTCACTCTCTCCTCCCCCTCACTTTCTCCTCTCCTCCCACTCTCTCTTCTCAATATCTACTCCCCTCTCACTCTCTCCTCCCGTCTCCTCTCACTCTCTCCTTCCCTCTCACTCTATCCTCCCCTCTCACTCTCTCCTCCCCTCTCCTCTCCTCTCCTCTCCTCTCCTCTCCTCTCACTCTTTCCTCCCCTCTCACCCTCTCCTCTCCTCTCACCCTCTCATCTCCTCTCACCCTCTCCTCTCCTCTCCTCACACTCTATCCTCTCCTCTCCTCTCCTCTCACTCTCTCCTCTCCTCTCACTTTCTCCTCCCCTCTCCTCTCACTCTTTCCTCCCCTCTCTTCTCCTCACACTCTATCCTCTCCTCTCCTCCCCTCTCACCCTCTCCTCTCCTCTCCTCTCCTCTCCTCTCCTCTCCTCTCCTCTCCTCTCCTCACACTCTATCCTCTCCTCTCTCCTCTCTCCTCTTCTCTTCTCTCACTCTCACTCTCTCCTCTACTCCCAGCTGCCAGAAGATTTGGTGTTTCAGGGCATGGTGGGTAGTAAATCTGGGATAGAGGTCTGTGTGGGCCCGCCAGATAAATAACTTTCAGCCTCGAACCAGGGATTTTAAACATTTGCTACTGTCCTTGAAGGGCAGAGAGTCTTGTCTTTGTGTGTGCTTCAGGGGGAGGGGACTAATTGTGTTTGTGAACAGCCGTTTGCTGTAAAGGCTGGGTGGGTAGGTTGACTCAGCTCTGGTGCCCTGGTGTATCCTAACATGACATAAATATTGCCTATGCATTACTATCCCCTAGGAGACACCATCCACTGTTATGCAATACTATCCCCTAGGAGACACCATCCACTGTTATGCAATACTATCCCCTAGGAGACACCATCCACTACTATACATTACTATCCCCTAGGAGACACCATCCACTACTATACATTACTATCCTCTAGGAGACACCATCCACTACTATACATTACTATCCCCTAGGAGACACCATCCACTACTATACATTACTATCCTCTAGGAGACACCATCCACTACTATACATTACTATCCTCTAGGAGACACCATCCACTACTATACATTACTATCCCCTAGGAGACACCATCCACTACTATACATTACTATCCCCTAGGAGACACCATCCACTACTATACATTACTATCCCCTAGGAGACACCATCCACTACTATACATTACTATCCTCTAGGAGACACCATCCACTACTATGCAATACTATCCCCTAGGAGACACCATCCACTACTATGCAATACTATCCCCTAGGAGACACCATCCACTACTATGCAATACTATCCCCTAGGAGACACCATCCACTGTTATGCAATACTATCCCCTAGGAGACACCATCCACTACTATACATTACTATCCCCTAGGAGACACCATCCACTACTATACATTACTATCCCCTAGGAGACACAGTCCACTACTATACATTACTATCCTCTAGGAGACACCATCCACTACTATACATTACTATCCTCTAGGAGACACCATCCACTACTATACATTACTATCCCCTAGGAGACACCATCCACTACTATACATTACTATCCCCTAGGAGACACCATCCACTACTATACATTACTATCCCTTAGGAGACACCATCCACTGGTATGCAATACTATCCCCTAGGAGACACCATCCACTACTATACATTACTATCCCCTAGGAGACACCATCCACTACTATACATTACTATCCCCTAGGAGACACCATCCACTACTATACATTACTATCCTCTAGGAGACACCATCCACTACTATACATTACTATCCTCTAGGAGACACCATCCACTACTATACATTACTATCCCCTAGGAGACACCATCCACTACTATACATTACTATCCCCTAGGAGACACCATCCACTACTATACATTACTATCCCCTAGGAGACACCATCCACTACTATACATTACTCATTACTATCCCTTAGGAGACACCATCCACTGGTATGCAATACTATCCCCTAGGAGACACCATCCACTACTATACATTACTATCCTCTAGGAGACACCATCCACTACTATACATTACTATCCCCTAGGAGACACCATCCACTACTATACATTACTATCCCCTAGGAGACACCATCCTCTACTATGCAATACTATCCTCTAGGAGACACCATCCACTGTTATGCAATACTATCCCCTAGGAGACACCATCCACTACTATACATTACTATCCCCTAGGAGACACCATCCACTGGTATGCAATACTATCCCCTAGGAGACACAATCCACTGTTATGCAATACTATCCCCTAGGAGACACCATCCACTACTATACATTACTATCCTCTAGGAGACACCATCCACTACTATACATTACTATCCTCTAGGAGACACCATCCACTACTATAAATTACTATCCCCTAGGAGACACCATCCACTACTATAAATTACTATCCCATAGGAGACACCATCCACTACTATACATTACTATCCCCTAGGAGACACCATCCACTACTATAAATTACTATCCCATAGGAGACACCATCCACTACTATACATTACTATCCTCTAGGAGACACCATCCTCTACTATGCAATACTATCCTCTAGGAGACACCATCCACTGTTATGCAATACTATCCCCTAGGAGACACCATCCATTGTTGTGCAATACTATCCCCTAGGAGACACCATCCACTACTATGCAATACTATCCTCTAGGAGACACCATCCACTACTATACATTACTATCCCCTAGGAGACACCATCCACGACTATACATTACTATCCCCTAGGAGACACCATCCATGTTATGCTGTTACTGTTTTGGTACTGCTTTTTATCTTCCGCGTTTCCTCTAGCTGTGAGAGGTCGGGGTAAGTTTTAGTGCACTAGGGCCCGTGTAGGGAATAGGGTGCCATTTGGTACGTCATCTCACAGTAAAAAAAGAACAGAGGCGCTATACTCATCCCTGGATTGATTCACTAGGGTTGGGCGGTATTTCATGTCGTCTTTCTCTCATCCCTGGATTGATTCACTAGGGTTGGGCGGTATTTCATGTCGTCTTTCTCTCATCCCTGGATTGATTCACTAGGGCTGGGCGGTATTTCATGTCGTCTTTCTCTCATCCCTGGATTGATTCACTAGGGCTGGGCGGTATTTCATGTCGTCTTTCTCTCATCCCTGGATTGATTCACTAGGGTTGGGCGGTATTTCATGTCGTCTTTCTCTCATCCCTGGATTGATTCACTAGGGTTGGGCGGTATTTCATGTCGTCTTTCTCTCATCCCTGGATTGATTCACTAGGGTTGGGCGGTATTTCATGTCGTCTTTCTCTCATCCCTGGATTGATTCACTAGGGCTGGGCGGTATTTCATGTCGTCTTTCTCTCATCCCTGGATTGATTCACTAGGGTTGGGCGGTATTTCATGTCGTCTTTCTCTCATCCCTGGATTGATTCACTAGGGTTGGGCGGTATTTCATGTCGTCTTTCTCTCATCCCTGGATTGATTCACTAGGGTTGGGCGGTATTTCATGTCGTCTTTCTCTCATCCCTGGATTGATTCACTAGGGTTGGGCGGTATTTCATGTCGTCTTTCTCTCATCCCTGGATTGATTCACTAGGGTTGGGCGGTATTTCATGTCGTCTTTCTCTCATCCCTGGATTGATTCACTAGGGTTGGGCGGTATGACACAGACATGAAATACCGCCCAGCCCTAGTGAATCAATCCAGGGATGAGAGAAAGACGACATGAAATACCGCCCAGCCCTAGTGAATCAATCCAGGGATGAGAGACAGACGACATGAAATCCTGCCCAGCCCTAGTGAATCAATCCAGGGATGAGAGACAGACGACATGAAATACCGCCTAGCCCTAGTGAATCAATCCAGGGATGAGAGAAAGACGACATGAAATACCGCCCAGCCCTAGTGAATCAATCCAGGGATGAGAGACAGACGACATGAAATACCGCCCAGCCCTAGTGAATTAATCCATGGATGAGAGAAAGACGACATGAAATACCGCCCAGCCCTAGTGAATCAATCCAGGGATGAGAGAAAGACGACATGAAATACCGCCCAGCCCTAGTGAATCAATCCAGGGATGAGAGACAGACGACATGAAATACCGCCCAGCCCTAGTGAATCAATCCAGGGATGAGAGAAAGACGACATGAAATACCGCCCAGCCCTAGTGAATCAATCCAGGGATGAGAGAAAGACGACATGAAATACCGCCCAGCCCTAGTGAATCAATCCAGGGATGAGAGAAAGACGACATGAAATACCGCCCAACCCTAGTGAATCAATCCAGGGATGAGAGAAAGACGACATGAAATACCGCCCAACCCTAGTGAATCAATCCAGGGATGAGAGAAAGACGACATGAAATACCGCCCAGCCCTAGTGAATCAATCCAGGGATGAGAGACAGACGACATGAAATACCGCCCAGCCCTAGTGAATCAATCCAGGGATGAGAGACAGACGACATGAATTAAAAATATAAACCATTTCAACTTACATTTACGTCATTTAGCAGACGCTCTTATCCAGAGCGACTTAGAGTAGAGTGCATACATTGTATTACATTTTTACATACTGAGACAAGGATATCCCTTCCGGCCAAACCCTCCCTAACCTGGACGACGCTCTGCCAATTGTGCGTCGCCCCACGGACCTCCCGGTTGCGGCCGGATGCGACAGAGCCTGGGCGTGAACCCAGAGACTCTGGTGGCACAGCTAGCACTGCGATGCAGTGCCCTAGACCACTGCGCCACCCGGGATATATTACTTCATTATATTAAGCAAACCAGACGGCACAATTTTATTATTTTATATTGATGTATAGCCAGGGGCACACCCCAACACTCCAGCACAGACATCATTTACAAATTAAGCATTTATGTTTAGTGAGTCTGCCAGATCAGAGGCAGTATGGATGACCAGGGATGTTCTCTTGATAAGTGTTTGAATTGGACAATTTTCCTGACAAAATGTAACAAGTACTTTTGGGTGTCAAGGAAAATGTATGAAGTAAAAAGTACAATTGTTTTCTTTACGAATGTAGTGAAGTAAAAGTTGCCAAAAAATATAAATAGTAATGTACAGATACCACCAAAAAACTAATAAAGTAGTACTTTAAAGTGTTTTTACTTAAGTACTTTACATCACTGCCCAAATTCCTTCACACCAGTACATTAGCATACGCCTAGATTCCTGAATCGGGTCACAAATATGTTATTGGGTTTATTTCTGGAGGTGGAAATTCTTTATGCTTGTTAGCATATTTAACTAGCAGCCTCTATTGATATTCGCTATTAGTTTGTGCTAACGTTGTTAGCATTCTGGTAGAAGACACCAAATGGGCTTTTTTGTTTTTTTTTGTTTAGCATTCCCTTGGTAAAACCATACATCCTGGGATGAGAGAAAGACGACATGAAATACCACCCAACCCTAGTGAATCAATCCAGGGATGAGAGAAAGACGACATGAAATACCGCCCAGCCCTAGTGAATCAATCCAGGGATGAGAGAAAGACGACATGAAATACCGCCCAGCCCTAGTGAATCAATCCAGGGATGAGAGAAAGACGACATGAAATACCGCCCAGCCCTAGTGAATCAATCCAGGGATGAGAGACAGACGACATGAAATTCCGCCCAGCCCTAGTGAATCAATCCAGGGATGAGAGACAGACGACATGAAATACCGCCCAGCCCTAGTGAATCAATACAGGGATGAGAGACAGACGACATGAAATACCGCCCAGCCCTAGTGAATCAATCCAGGGATGAGAGACAGACGACATGAAATACCGCGCAGCCCTAGTGAATCAATCCAGGGATGAGAGAAAGACGACATGAAATACCGCCCAGCCCTAGTGAATCAATCCAGGGATGAGAGACAGACGACATGAAATACCGCCCAGCCCTAGTGAATCAATCAAGGGATGAGAGAAAGACGACATGAAATACCGCCCAGCCCTAGTGAATCAATCCAGGGATGAGAGACAGACGACATGAAATACCGCCCAGCCCTAGTGAATCAATCCAGGGATGAGAGACAGACGACATGAAATACCGCCCAACCCTAGTGAATCAATCCAGGGATGAGAGACAGACGACATGAAATACCGCCCAGCCCTATTGAATCAATCCAGGGATGAGAGACAGACGACATGAAATACCGCCCAGCCCTAGTGAATCAATCCAGGGATGAGAGACAGACGACATGAAATACCGCCCAGCCCTAGTGAATCAATCCAGGGATGAGAGAAAGACGACATGAAATACTGCCCAGCCCTAGTGAATCAATCCAGGGATGAGAGACAGACGACATGAAATACCGCCCAACCCTAGTGAATCAATCCAGGGATGAGAGAAAGACGACATGAAATACCGCCCAGCCCTAGTGAATCAATCCAGGGATGAGAGAAAGACGACATGAAATACTGCCCAGCCCTAGTGAATCAATCCAGGGATGAGAGAAAGACGACATGAAATACCGCCCAGCCCTAGTGAATCAATCCAGGGATGAGAGAAAGACGACATGAAATACCGTCCAACCCTAGTGAATCAATCCAGGGATGAGAGAACGACGACATGAAATACCGCCCAACCCTAGTGAATCAATCCAGGGATGAGAGAAAGACGACATGAAATACCGCCCAGCCCTAGTGAATCAATCCAGGGATGAGAGAAAGACGACATGAAATACCGCCCAACCCTAGTGAATCAATCCAGGGATGAGAGAAAGACGACATGAAATACCGCCCAGCCCTAGTGAATCAATCCAGGGATGAGAGAAAGACGACATGAAATACCGCCCAGCCCTAGTAAATCAATCCAGGGATGAGAGACAGACGACATGAAATACCGCCCAGCCCTAGTGAATCAATCCAGGGATGAGAGAAAGACGACATGAAATACCGCCCAGCCCTAGTGAATCAATCCAGGGATGAGAGAAAGACGACATGAAATACCGCCCAGCCCTAGTGAATCAATCCAGGGATGAGAGAAAGACGACATGAAATACCGCCCAACCCTAGTGAATCAATCCAGGGATGAGAGACAGACGACATGAAATACCTCCCAGCCCTAGTGAATCAATCCAGGGATGAGAGACAGACGACATGAAATACCGCCCAGCCCTAGTGAATCAATCCAGGGATGAGAGAAAGACGACATGAAATACCGCCCAGCCCTAGTGAATCAATCCAGGGATGAGAAACAGACGACATGAAATACCGCCCAACCCTAGTGAATCAATCCAGGGATGAGAGAAAGACGACATGAAATACCGCCCAGCCCTAGTGAATCAATCCAGGGATGAGAGAAAGACGACATGAAATACCGCCCAGCCCAAGTGAATCAATCCAGGGATGAGAGAAAGACGACATGAAATACCGCCCAGCCCTAGTGAATCAATCCAGGGATGAGAGAAAGACGACATGAAATACCGTCCAACCCTAGTGAATCTATTCAGGGATGAGAGAAAGACGACATGAAATACTGCCCAGCCCTAGTGAATCAATCCAGGGATGAGAGACAGACGACATGAAATACCGCCCAACCCTAGTGAATCAATCCAGGGAAGAGAGAAAGACGACATGAAATACCGCCCAGCCCTAGTGAATCAATCCAGGGATGAGAGAAAGACGACATGAAATACTGCCCAGCCCTAGTGAATCAATCCAGGGATGAGAGAAAGACGACATGAAATACCGCCCAGCCCTAGTGAATCAATCCAGGGATGAGAGAAAGACGACATGAAATACCGTCCAACCCTAGTGAATCAATCCAGGGATGAGAGAACGACGACATGAAATACCGCCCAACCCTAGTGAATCAATCCAGGGATGAGAGAAAGACGACATGAAATACCGCCCAGCCCTAGTGAATCAATCCAGGGATGAGAGAAAGACGACATGAAATACCGCCCAACCCTAGTGAATCAATCCAGGGATGAGAGAAAGACGACATGAAATACCGCCCAACCCTAGTGAATCAATCCAGGGATGAGAGAAAGACGACATGAAATACCGCCCAACCCTAGTGAATCAATCCAGGGATGAGAGAAAGACGACATGAAATACCGCCTAGCCCTAGTGAATCAATCCAGGGATGAGAGACAGACGACATGAAATACCGCCCAGCCCTAGTGAATCAATCCAGGGATGAGAGACAGACGACATGAAATACCGCCCAACCCTAGTGAATTAATCCAGGGATGAGAGACAGACGACATGAAATACCGCCCAGCCCTAGTGAATCAATCCAGGGATGAGAGACAGACGACATGAAATACCTCCCAGCCCTAGTGAATCAATCCAGGGATGAGAGACAGACGACATGAAATACCGCCCAGCCCTAGTGAATCAATCCAGGGATGAGAGAAAGACGACATGAAATACCGCCCAGCCCTAGTGAATCAATCCAGGGATGAGAAACAGACGACATGAAATACCGCCCAACCCTAGTGAATCAATCCAGGGATGAGAGAAAGACGACATGAAATACCGCCCAGCCCTAGTGAATCAATCCAGGGATGAGAGAAAGACGACATGAAATACCGCCCAGCCCAAGTGAATCAATCCAGGGATGAGAGACAGACGACATGAAATACCGCCCAGCCCTAGTGAATCAATCCAGGGATAAGAGAAAGACGACATGAAATACCGCCCAGTCCTAGTGAATCAATCCAGGGATGAGAGGAAGACGACATGAAATACCGCCCAGCCCTAGTGAATCAATCCAGGGATGAGAGACAGACGACATGAAATACCGCCCAGCCCTAGTGAATCAATCCAGGGATGAGAGAAAGACGACATGAAATACCGCCCAGCCCTAGTGAATCAATCCAGGGATGAGAGAAAGACGACATGAAATACCGCCCAGCCCTAGTGAATCAATCCAGGGATGAGAGAAAGACGACATGAAATACCGCCCAGCCCTAGTGAATCAATCCAGGGATGAGAGAAAGACGACATGAAATACCGTCCAACCCTAGTGAATCTATCCAGGGATGAGAGAAAGACGACATGAAATACCGCCCAACCCTAGTGAATCAATCCAGGGATGAGAGAAAGACGACATGAAATACCGCCCAGCCCTAGTGAATCAATCCAGGGATGAGAGAAAGACGACATGAAATACCGCCCAGCCCTAGTGAATCAATCCAGGGATGAGAGAAAGACGACATGAAATACCGCCCAGCCCTAGTGAATCAATCCAGGGATGAGAGGAAGACGACATGAAATACCGCCCAGCCCTAGTGAATCAATCCAGGGATGAGAGACAGACGACATGAAATACCGCCCAGCCCTAGTGAATCAATCCAGGGATGAGAGAAAGACGACATGAAATACCGCCCAACCCTAGTGAATCAATCCAGGGATGAGAGAAAGACGACATGAAATACCGCCCAACCCTAGTGAATCAATCCAGGGATTTGAGAAAGACGACATGAAATACCGCCCAGCCCTATTGAATCAATCCAGGGATGAGAGAAAGACGACATGAAATACCGCCCAGCCCTAGTGAATCAATCCAGGGATGAGAGAAAGACGACATGAAATACCGCCCAACCCTAGTGAATCTATCCAGGGATGAGAGAAAGACGACATGAAATATCGCCCAACCCTAGTGAATCAATCCAGGGATGAGAGAAAGACGACATGAAATACCGCCCAGCCCTAGTGAATCAATCCAGGGATGAGAGGAAGACGACATGAAATACCGCCCAACCCTAGTGAATCAATCCAGGGATGAGAGACAGACGACATGAAATACCGCCCAGCCCTAGTGAATCAATCCAGGGATGAGAGAAAGACGACATGAAATACCGCCCAGCCCTAGTGAATCAATCCAGGGATGAGAGAAAGACGACATGAAATACCGCCCAGCCCTAGTGAATCAATCCAGGGATGAGAGAAAGACGACATGAAATACCGCCCAACCCTAGTGAATCAATCCAGGGATGAGAGAAAGACGACATGAAATACCGCCCAACCCTAGTGAATCAATCCAGGGATGAGAGAAAGACGACATGAATTACCGCCCAACCCTAGTGAATCAATCCAGGGATGAGAGAAAGACGACATGAAATACCGCCCAACCCTAGTGAATCAATCCAGGGATGAGAGAAAGACGACATGAAATACCGCCCAACCCTAGTGAATCAATCCAGGGATAAGAGAAAGACGACATGAAATACCGCCCAACCCTAGTGAATCAATCCAGGGATGAGAGAAAGACGACATGAAATACCGCCCAACCCTAGTGAATCAATCCAGGGATGAGAGAAAGACGACATGAAATACCGCCCAACCCTAGTGAATCAATCCAGGGATGAGAGAAAGACGACATGAAATACCGCCCAACCCTAGTGAATCAATCCAGGGATGAGAGAAAGACGACATGAAATACCGCCCAACCCTAGTGAATCAATCCAGGGATGAGAGAAAGACGACATGAAATACCGCCCAACCCTAGTGAATCAATCCAGGGATGAGAGAAAGACGACATGAAATACCGCCCAACCCTAGTGAATCAATCCAGGGATGAGAGACAGACGACATGAAATACCGCCCAACCCTAGTGAATCAATCCAGGGATGAGAGAAAGACGACATGAAATACCGCCCAGCCCTAGTGAATCAATCCAGGGATGAGAGAAAGACGACATGAAATACCGCCCAGCCCTAGTGAATCAATCCAGGGATGAGAGAAAGACGACATGAAATACCGCCCAACCCTAGTGAATCAATCCAGGGATGAGAGAAAGACGACATGAAATACCGCCCAACCCTAGTGAATCAATCCAGGGATGAGAGAAAGACGACATGAATTACCGCCCAACCCTAGTGAATCAATCCAGGGATGAGAGAAAGACGACATGAAATACCGCCCAACCCTAGTGAATCAATCCAGGGATGAGAGAAAGACGACATGAAATACCGCCCAACCCTAGTGAATCAATCCAGGGATGAGAGAAAGACGACATGAAATACCGCCCAACCCTAGTGAATCAATCCAGGGATGAGAGAAAGACGACATGAAATACCGCCCAACCCTAGTGAATCAATCCAGGGATGAGAGAAAGACGACATGAAATACCGCCCAACCCTAGTGAATCAATCCAGGGATGAGAGAAAGACGACATGAAATACCGCCCAACCCTAGTGAATCAATCCAGGGATGAGAGAAAGACGACATGAAATACCGCCCAACCCTAGTGAATCAATCCAGGGATGAGAGAAAGACGACATGAAATACCGCCCAACCCTAGTGAATCAATCCAGGGATGAGAGAAAGACGACATGAAATACCGCCCAACCCTAGTGAATCAATCCAGGGATGAGAGAAAGACGACATGAAATACCGCCCAGCCCTAGTGAATCAATCCAGGGATGAGAGAAAGACGACATGAAATACCGCCCAGTCCTAGTGAATCAATCCAGGGATGAGAGGAAGACGACATGAAATACCGCCCAGCCCTAGTGAATCAATCCAGGGATGAGAGACAGACGACATGAAATACCGCCCAGCCCTAGTGAATCAATCCAGGGATGAGAGAAAGACGACATGAAATACCGCCCAGCCCTAGTGAATTAATCCAGGGATGAGAGAAAGACGACATGAAATACCGCCCAACCCTAGTGAATCAATCCAGGGATGAGAGAAAGACGACATGAAATACCGCCCAGCCCTAGTGAATCAATCCAGGGATGAGAGAAAGACGACATGAAATACCGCCCAGCCCTAGTGAATCAATCCAGGGATGAGAGAAAGACGACATGAAATACCGCCCAGCCCTAGTGAATCAATCCAGGGATGAGAGAAAGACGACATGAAATACCGTCCAACCCTAGTGAATCTATCCAGGGATGAGAGAAAGACGACATGAAATACCGCCCAACCCTAGTGAATCAATCCAGGGATGAGAGAAAGACGACATGAAATACCGCCCAGCCCTAGTGAATCAATCCAGGGATGAGAGAAAGACGACATGAAATACCGCCCAGCCCTAGTGAATCAATCCAGGGATGAGAGAAAGACGACATGAAATACCGCCCAGCCCTAGTGAATCAATCCAGGGATGAGAGGAAGACGACATGAAATGCCGCCCAGCCCTAGTGAATCAATCCAGGGATGAGAGACAGACGACATGAAATACCGCCCAGCCCTAGTGAATCAATCCAGGGATGAGAGAAAGACGACATGAAATACCGCCCAACCCTAGTGAATCAATCCAGGGATGAGAGAAAGACGACATGAAATACCGCCCAACCCTAGTGAATCAATCCAGGGATTTGAGAAAGACGACATGAAATACCGCCCAGCCCTATTGAATCAATCCAGGGATGAGAGAAAGACGACATGAAATACCGCCCAGCCCTAGTGAATCAATCCAGGGATGAGAGAAAGACGACATGAAATACCGCCCAACCCTAGTGAATCTATCCAGGGATGAGAGAAAGACGACATGAAATACCGCCCAACCCTAGTGAATCAATCCAGGGATGAGAGAAAGACGACATGAAATACCGCCCAGCCCTAGTGAATCAATCCAGGGATGAGAGAAAGACGACATGAAATACCGCCCAGCCCTAGTGAATCAATCCAGGGATGAGAGGAAGACGACATGAAATACCGCCCAGCCCTAGTGAATCAATCCAGGGATGAGAGGAAGACGACATGAAATACCGCCCAGCCCTAGTGAATCAATCCAGGGATGAGAGGAAGACGACATGAAATACCGCCCAGCCCTAGTGAATCAATCCAGGGATGAGAGAAAGACGACATGAAATACCGCCCAGCCCTAGTGAATCAATCCAGGGATAAGAGAAAGACGACATGAAATACCGCCCAACCCTAGTGAATCAATCCAGGGATGAGAGAAAGACGACATGAAATACCGCCCAACCCTAGTGAATCAATCCAGGGATGAGAGAAAGACGACATGAAATACCGCCCAACCCTAGTGAATCAATCCAGGGATGAGAGAAAGACGACATGAAATACCGCCCAACCCTAGTGAATCAATCCAGGGATGAGAGAAAGACGACATGAAATACCGCCCAACCCTAGTGAATCAATCCAGGGATGAGAGAAAGACGACATGAAATACCGCCCAACCCTAGTGAATCAATCCAGGGATGAGAGAAAGACGACATGAAATACCGCCCAACCCTAGTGAATCAATCCAGGGATGAGAGAAAGACGACATGAAATACCGCCCAACCCTAGTGAATCAATACAGGGATGAGAGAAAGAAGACATGAAATACCGCCCAGCCCTAGTGAATCAATCCAGGGATGAGAGAAAGACGACATGAAATACCGCCCAACCCTAGTGAATCAATCCAGGGATGAAAGAAAGACGACATGAAATACCGCCCAACCCTAGTGAATCAATCCAGGGATGAGAGAAAGACGACATGAAATACCGCCCAACCCTAGTGAATCAATCCAGGGATGAGAGAAAGACGACATGAAATACCGCCCAACCCTAGTGAATCAATCCAGGGATGAGAGAAAGACGACATGAAATACCGCCCAACCCTAGTGAATCAATCCAGGGATGAGAGAAAGACGACATGAAATACCGCCCAACCCTAGTGAATCAATCCAGGGATGAGAGAAAGACGACATGAAATACCGCCCAACCCTAGTGAATCAATACAGGGATGAGAGAAAGAAGACATGAAATACCGCCCAGCCCTAGTGAATCAATCCAGGGATGAGAGAAAGACGACATGAAATACCGCCCAACCCTAGTGAATCAATCCAGGGATGAAAGAAAGACGACATGAAATACCGCCCAACCCTAGTGAATCAATCCAGGGATGAGAGAAAGACGACATGAAATACCGCCCAACCCTAGTGAATCAATCCAGGGATGAGAGAAAGACGACATGAAATACCGCCCAACCCTAGTGAATCAATCCAGGGATGAGAGAAAGACGACATGAAATACCGCCCAACCCTAGTGAATCAATCCAGGGATGAGAGAAAGACGACATGAAATACCGCCCAACCCTAGTGAATCAATACAGGGATGAGAGAAAGACGACATGAAATACCGCCCAGCCCTAGTGAATCAATCCAGGGATGAGAGAAAGACGACATGAAATACCGCCCAACCCTAGTGAATCAATCCAGGGATGAGAGAAAGACGACATGAAATACCGCCCAACCCTAGTGAATCAATCCAGGGATGAGAGAAAGACGACATGAAATACCGCCCAACCCTAGTGAATCAATCCAGGGATGAGAGAAAGAAGACATGAAATACCGCCCAGCCCTAGTGAATCAATCCAGGGATGAGAGAAAGACGACATGAAATACCGCCCAACCCTAGTGAATCAATCCAGGGATGAAAGAAAGACGACATGAAATACCGCCCAACCCTAGTGAATCAATCCAGGGATGAGAGAAAGACGACATGAAATACCGCCCAACCCTAGTGAATCAATCCAGGGTTGAGAGAAAGACGACATGAAATACCGCCCAACCCTAGTGAATCAATCCAGGGATGAGAGACAGACGACATGAAATACCGCCCAACCCTAGTGAATCAATCCAGGGATGAGAGACAGACGACATGAAATACCGCCCAACCCTAGTGAATCAATCCAGGGATGAGAGAAAGACGACATGAAATACCGCCCAACCCTAGTGAATCAATCCAGGGATGAGAGAAAGACGACATGAAATACCGCCCAACCCTAGTGAATCAATCCAGGGATGAGAGACAGACGACATGATATACCGCCCAACCCTAGTGAATCAATCCAGGGATGAGAGAAAGACGACATGAAATACCGCCCAACCCTAGTGAATCAATCCAGGGATGAGAGACAGACGACATGAAATACCGCCCAACCCTAGTGAATCAATCCAGGGATGAGAGACAGACGACATGAAATACCGCCCAACCCTAGTGAATCAATCCAGGGATGAGAGACAGACGACATGAAATGCCGCCCAACCCTAGTGAATCAATCCAGGGATGAGAGAAAGACGACATGAAATACCGCCCAGACCTAGTGAATCAATCCAGGGATGAGAGAAAGACGACATGAAATACCGCCCAGCCCTAGTGAATCAATCCAGGGATGAGAGAAAGACGACATGAAATACCGCCCAGCCCTAGTGAATCAATCCAGGGATGAGAGAAAGACGACATGAAATACCGCCCAACCCTAGTGAATCAATCCAGGGATGAGAGAAAGACGACATGAAAAACCGCCCAACCCTAGTGAATCAATCCAGGGATGAGAGAAAGACGACATGAAATACCGTTCAACCCTAGTGAATCAATCCAGAGATGAGAGAAAGACGACATGAAATACCGCCCAACCCTAGTGAATCAATCCAGGGATGAGAGAAAGACGACATGAAATACCGCCCAACCCTAGTGAATCAATCCAGGGATGAGAGAAAGACGACATGAAATACCGCCCAACCCTAGTGAATCAATCCAGGGATGAGAGAAAGACGACATGAAATACCGCCCAACCCTAGTGAATCAATCCAGGGATGAGAGAAAGACGACATGAAATACCGCCCAACCCTAGTGAATCAATCCAGGGATGAGAGAAAGACGACATGAAATACCGCCCAACCCTAGTGAATCAATCCAGGGATGAGAGAAAGACGACATGAAATACCGCCCAACCCTAGTGAATCAATCCAGGGATGAGAGAAAGACGACATGAAATACCGCCCAACCCTAGTGAATCAATCCAGGGATGAGAGACAGACGACATGAAATACCGCCCAACCCTAGTGAATCAATCCAGGGATGAGAGAAAGACGACATGAAATACCGCCCAACCCTAGTGAATCAATCCAGGGATGAGAGAAAGACGACATGAAATACCGCCCAACCCTAGTGAATCAATCCAGGGATGAGAGACAGACGACATGAAATACCGCCCAACCCTAGTGAATCAATCCAGGGATGAGAGAAAGACGACATGAAATACCGCCCAACCCTAGTGAATCAATCCAGGGATGAGAGAAAGACGACATGAAATACCGCCCAACCCTAGTGAATCAATCCAGGGATGAGAGACAGACGACATGAAATACCTCCCAACCCTAGTGAATCAATCAAGGGATGAGAGAAAGACGACATGAAATACCGCCCAACCCTAGTGAATCAATCCAGGGATGAGAGAAAGACGACATGAAATGCCGCCCAACCCTAGTGAATCAATCCAGGGATGAGAGAAAGACGACATGAAATACCGCCCAACCCTAGTGAATCAATCCAGGGATGAGAGACAGACGACATGAAATACCGCCCAACCCTAGTGAATCAATCCAGGGATGAGAGACAGACGACATGAAATACCGCCCAACCCTAGTGAATCAATCCAGGGATGAGAGAAAGACGACATGAAATACCGCCCAACCCTAGTGAATCAATCCAGGGATGAGAGAAAGACGACATGAAATACCGCCCAACCCTAGTGAATCAATCCAGGGATGAGAGACAGACGACATGAAATACCGCCCAACCCTAGTGAATCAATCCAGGGATGAGAGAAAGACGACATGAAATACCGCCCAGCCCTAGTGAATCAATCCAGGGATGAGAGAAAGACGACATGAAATACCGCCCAGCCCTAGTGAATCAATCCAGGGATGAGAGACAGACGACATGAAATACCGCCCAGCCCTAGTGAATCAATCCAGGGATGAGAGAAAGACGACATGAAATACCGCCCAACCCTAGTGAATCAATCCAGGGTTGAGAGAAAGACGACATGAAATACCGCCCAACCCTAGTGAATCAATCCAGGGATGAGAGACAGACGACATGAAATACCGCCCAACCCTAGTGAATCAATCCAGGGATGAGAGACAGACGACATGAAATACCGCCCAACCCTAGTGAATCAATCCAGGGATGAGAGAAAGACGACATGAAATACCGCCCAACCCTAGTGAATCAATCCAGGGATGAGAGAAAGACGACATGAAATACCGCCCAACCCTAGTGAATCAATCCAGGGATGAGAGAAAAACGACATGAAATACCGCCCAACCCTAGTGAATCAATCCAGGGATGAGAGAAAGACGACATGAAATACCGCCCAACCCTAGTGAATCAATCCAGGGATGAGAGAAAGACGACATGAAATACCGCCCAACCCTAGTGAATCAATCCAGGGATGAGAGAAAGACGACATGAAATACCGCCCAACCCTAGTGAATCAATCCAGGGATGAGAGAAAGACGACATGAAATACCGCCCAACCCTAGTGAATCAATCCAGGGATGAGAGAAAGACGACATGAAATACCGCCCAACCCTAGTGAATCAATCCAGGGATGAGAGACAGACGACATGAAATACCACCCAACCCTAGTGAATCAATCCAGGGATGAGAGAAAGACGACATGAAATACCGCCCAACCCTAGTGAATCAATCCAGGGATGAGAGAAAGACGACATGAAATACCGCCCAACCCTAGTGAATCAATCCAGGGATGAGAGACAGACGACATGAAATACCGCCCAACCCTAGTGAATAAATCCAGGGATGAGAGAAAGACGACATGAAATACCGCCCAACCCTAGTGAATCAATCCAGGGATGAGAGAAAGACGACATGAAATACCGCCCAACCCTAGTGAATCAATCCAGGGATGAGAGAAAGACGACATGAAATACCGCCCAACCCTAGTGAATCAATCCAGGGATGAGAGACAGACGACATGAAATACCTCCCAACCCTAGTGAATCAATCCAGGGATGAGAGAAAGACGACATGAAATGCCGCCCAACCCTAGTGAATCAATCCAGGGATGAGAGAAAGACGACATGAAATGCCGCCCAACCCTAGTGAATCAATCCAGGGATGAGAGAAAGACGACATGAAATACCGCCCAACCCTAGTGAATCAATCCAGGGATGAGAGACAGACGACATGAAATACCGCCCAACCCTAGTGAATCAATCCAGGGATGAGAGACAGACGACATGAAATACCGCCCAACCCTAGTGAATCAATCCAGGGATGAGAGACAGACGACATGAAATACCGCCCAACCCTAGTGAATCAATCCAGGGATGAGAGACAGACGACATGAAATACCTCCCAACCCTAGTGAATCAATCCAGGGATGAGAGAAAGACGACATGAAATACCGCCCAACCCTAGTGAATCAATCCAGGGATGAGAGAAAGACGACATGAAATACCGCCCAACCCTAGTGAATCAATCCAGGGATGAGAGAAAGACGACATGAAATACCGCCCAGCCCTAGTGAATCAATCCAGGGATGAGAGAAAGACGACATGAAATACCGCCCAGCCCTAGTGAATCAATCCAGGGATGAGAGAAAGACGACATGAAATACCGCCCAACCCTAGTGAATCAATCCAGGGATGAGAGACAGACGACATGAAATACCGCCCAGCCCTAGTGAATCAATCCAGGGATGAGAGAAAGACGACATGAAATACCGCCCAACCCTAGTGAATCAATCCAGGGATGAGAGAAAGACGACATGAAATACCGCCCAACCCTAGTGAATCAATCCAGGGATGAGAGAAAGACGACATGAAATACCGCCCAACCCTAGTGAATCAATCCAGGGATGAGAGAAAGACGACATGAAATACCGCCCAACCCTAGTGAATCAATACAGGGATGAGAGAAAGAAGACATGAAATACCGCCCAGCCCTAGTGAATCAATCCAGGGATGAGAGAAAGACGACATGAAATACCGCCCAACCCTAGTGAATCAATCCAGGGATGAGAGAAAGACAACATGAAATACCGCCCAACCCTAGTGAATCAATCCAGGGATGAGAGAAAGACGACATGAAATACCGCCCAACCCTAGTGAATCAATCCAGGGATGAGAGAAAGACGACATGAAATACCGCCCAACCCTAGTGAATCAATCCAGGGTTGAGAGAAAGACGACATGAAATACCGCCCAACCCTAGTGAATCAATCCAGGGATGAGAGACAGACGACATGAAATACCGCCCAACCCTAGTGAATCAATCCAGGGATGAAAGACAGACGACATGAAATACCGCCCAACCCTAGTGAATCAATCCAGGGATGAGAGAAAGACGACATGAAATACCGCCCAACCCTAGTGAATCAATCCAGGGATGAGAGAAAGACGACATGAAATACCGCCCAACCCTAGTGAATCAATCCAGGGATGAGAGACAGACGACATGAAATACCGCCCAACCCTAGTGAATCAATCCAGGGATGAGAGACAGACGACATGATATACCGCCCAACCCTAGTGAATCAATCCAGGGATGAGAGAAAGACGACATGAAATACCGCCCAACCCTAGTGAATCAATCCAGGGATGAGAGAAAGACGACATGAAATACCGCCCAGCCCTAGTGAATCAATCCAGGGATGAGAGAAAGACGACATGAAATACCGCCCAGCCCTAGTGAATCAATCCAGGGATGAGAGAAAGACGACATGAAATACCGCCCAGCCCTAGTGAATCAATCCAGGGATGAGAGAAAGACGACATGAAATACCGCCCAGCCCTAGTGAATCAATCCAGGGATGAGAGAAAGACGACATGAAATACCGCCCAGCCCTAGTGAATCAATCCAGGGATGAGAGAAAGACGACATGAAATACCGCCCAACCCTAGTGAATCAATCCAGGGATGAGAGAAAGACGACATGAAATACCGCCCAACCCTAGTGAATCAATCCAGGGATGAGAGAAAGACGACATGAAATACCGCCCAACCCTAGTGAATCAATACAGGGATGAGAGAAAGAAGACATGAAATACCGCCCAGCCCTAGTAAATCAATCCAGGGATGAGAGAAAGACGACATGAAATACCGCCCAACCCTAGTGAATCAATCCAGGGATGAGAGAAAGACGACATGAAATACCGCCCAACCCTAGTGAATCAATCCAGGGATGAGAGAAAGACGACATGAAATACCGCCCAACCCTAGTGAATCAATCCAGGGATGAGAGAAAGACGACATGAAATACCGCCCAACCCTAGTGAATCAATCCAGGGATGAGAGAAAGACGACATGAAATACCGCCCAACCCTAGTGAATCAATCCAGGGATGAGAGAAAGACGACATGAAATACAGCCCAACCCTAGTGAATCAATCCAGGGATGAGAGACAGACGACATGAAATACCGCCCAACCCTAGTGAATCAATCCAGGGATGAGAGACAGACGACATGAAATACCGCCCAACCCTAGTGAATCAATCCAGGGATGAGAGACAGACGACATGAAATACCGCCCAACCCTAGTGAATCAATCCAGGGATGAGAGAAAGACGACATGAAATACCGCCCAACCCTAGTGAATCAATCCAGGGATGAGAGAAAGACGACATGAAATACCGCCCAGCCCTAGTGAATCAATCCAGGGATGAGAGAAAGACGACATGAAATACCGCCCAGCCCGGTGAATCAATTTTACTTCTGATACTTAAGTACTTTGTGCCCCTGGCTATCTGTCAAAATTATTATTATTTTTAAATAACAATTGTGCCGTCTGGTTAAATATTAGGAATATGAAATGATTTATACTTTTACTCAAGTATGACAATGTAGTATTTTTTCCACCAGGATCTGACTGGGGGTTATATCATTTCTTTCACATGACCCATCAATTTAGACAAGTGTGTCGGGGTAAGCATCACCTAATATTTATCAAACATTTTTTATCTGGGCTCTTTCTGTTAACCTGGAATTTTTCTTTAATGGAGGCTACTATCGCTTTTAGTCTTTAGCCCATGACCTCATGTGAATCCTTAAAGAGATGGGTGGGGCTAAAGCTTAAGAGGGTGTGAACAATGCTGAATGGGTGGAGACAAAGGAGTGCTCTCCAGTAGGTACCAAATGCTTCAAAGGCCCTTTTCTCAAAATCAAATCAAATCAAATGTTATTTGTCACATACACATGGTTAGCAGATGTTAATGCGAGTGTAGCGAAATGCTTGTGCTTCTAGTTCCGACAATGCAGTAACAACCAACGAGTAATCTAACCTAACAATTTCACAACAGCTACCTTATACACACAGGTGTAAAGGGATGAAGAATATGTACATAAAGATATATGAATGAGTGATGGTACAGAAAGGCATAGGAAAGATGCATAGGCAGCCTAGGCCCATTTTCTCTACACAGATCTGTTATAAAGAAATGTTCTATTTTAGTAGATGGTATCGAGTACAGCACATACATATGAGATGAGCAATGTAGGGTATGTAAACATTATATTAAGTGGCACTGTTTAAAGTGGCTAGTGATACATGTATTACATAAAGATGGCAAGATGCAGTAGGTGGTATAGAGTACAGTATATACATATGAGATGCGTAATGTAGGGTATGTAAACATTATATTAAGTGGCATTGTTTAAAGTGGCTAGTGATACATTTTTTACATGTATGGCAGCAGCCACTCAATGTTAGGGATGGCTGTTTAACAGTCTGATGGCCTTGAGATAGAAGCTATTTTTCAGTCTCTCGGTCCCTGCTTTGATGCACCTGTACTGACCTCGCCTTCTGGACTCAAAAGTGAGTTTACAAGTGTATCAACTACTTTCCGATTGTTCCACAAAATTGCTGTGTATGATATATAATTTTGTATCTGTCACGTGTGCTCCCTCTCCGGTCTCTAGGTCACCAGGCTGCTCATTATGGGGCACACCTGTCAACATCGTTATACAAGCCTACCAGATGAGCTAAATGCCTTTTATGCTCGCTTTGTGGCAAGCAACACAGAAGCATGCACGAGAGCACCAGCTGTTCTGGACAACTGTGTGATAACGCTCTCAGTACCCAATGTGAACAAAACCTTTAACCAGGTCAACATTCACAAAGCCGCCGCGCCCGACGGATTACCGTGACGTGTATTCAAAGCATGCGCGGACAAACTGTCAAGTGTCTTCACTGACATTTTCAACCTCTCCCTGACTGAGTCTGTAATACCTACATGTTTCAAGCAGACCACCATAGTCCCTGTGCCCAAGGAAGCGACGATAACCTGCCTAAATGATTACAGACCCGTGGCACTCACATCGGTAGCCATGAGGTGCTTTGAAAGGCTGGTCATGGCTCACATCAACAGCATCCTCCCGGACACCCTAGACCCACTCCAATTGGCATACCGCCCCAACAGATCCACAGATGACGCAATCTCAATCGCACTCCACACCGCCCTTTCTCACCTGGAGGAAAGGAACACCTATGTGCGAATGCTGTTTATCAACTACAGCTCAGCGTTTAACACCATAGTGCCCACAAAGCTCATCACTAAGCTAAGGACTCTGGGACTAAACACCTCCCTCTGCAACTGGATCCTGGACTTCCTGACGGGCCGCCCCCCAGGTGGTAAGAGTAGGCAACAACACGTCTGCCACGCTGATCCTCAACACTGGGGCCCCTCAGGAGTGTGTAATTAGTCCCCTCCTGTATTCCCTGTTCACCCACGACTGCGTGGCCAATCACGACTCCAACACCATCATTACATTTGCTGACGACACAACAGCGTTAGGCCTGAACACCGACAACGATGAGACGGCCTATAGGGAGGAGGTCAGAGAACTGGCAATGTGGTGCCAGGACAACAACCTCTCCCTCAATGTGAGCAAGACAAAGGAGCTGATCGTGGACTACAACAAACTATCATGGTCCAAACACACCAAGACAGTTGTGAAGAGGTTACGACAAAACCTTTTCCCCCTCAGGAGACTGAAAATATTTGGCATGGGCCCCCAGATCCTCAAAAGGTCCTACAGCTGCACCATCGAGAGCATCCTGATCTGTAGCATCACCGCCTGGTATGGCAACTGCTCGGCATCTGACCGCAAGGCGCTACAGAGGGTAGTGCGAACGGCCCAGTACATCACTGGGGCCAAGCTTCCTGCCATCTAGGACCTATATACTAGGCGGCGTCAGAGGAAAGCCCATACAATTGACAGAGACTCCAGTCACCCAAGATATAGTCTGTTTTCTCTGCTACCGCATGGCAAGCGGTACCGGAGCACCAAGTCTAGGACCAAAAGGCTCCTCAACAGCTTCTACCACCAAGCCATTAAACTGTTGAACAATTCATAAAAATCACCACTGGACAATTTACATTGACCCCCACCCCCCCCCCCCCTTGCAGTTAGAGCTACAGGATGCAAATATCTGTTTGAAAAAGCAATCATTTGCTTTCCTAACTGACTGCGTGTATTGGTTCCTGACTTCCCTGAAAAGTTGCATATCGCGGGAACTATTCGATGCTAGTGCAGTCCGCCACAGGCTGTTTTTGTGCTGGTCGAGGGCAGTCAGGTCTGGAGTGAATCAAGGGCTATATCTGTTATTCTACATTTTTTGAAAGGGGCATGCTTATTTAAGATGGTGAGGAAATTACTTTTAAAGAACAACCAGGCATCCTCTACTGACGGGATGAGATCAATATCCTTCCAGGATACCCGGGGCAGGTCGATTAGAAAGGCCTGCTTACGGACCCATAACGGATGCAGACAATGAGACAGTAATCGCTGAGATCCTGATTGAAAACAGCAGAGGTGTATTTGGAGGGCAAGTTGGTCAGGATAATATCTTTGAGGGTGCCCATGTTTACGGATTTAGGGTTGTACCTGGTGGGTTCCTTGATAATTTGTGTGAGATTGAGGGCATCTAGCTTAGATTGTAGGACTGCTAATCATTATCTAGATCCCAAATGCAATCTTTTAACTAGTTAGCATGCTATTGATGCATTTTATGTCTCAAAAAACTTCTATTAACTCAGTGAATATAGTGTAGGCCTACCTGTTAGTGTAACGTGGGGTATACCACCACCCGGGGTAACATGCCCCTTGCCTGTACATCTCATAGAAACCACTTCATGTCACAATTTTTCCCGCCAACACTATCCCTGGTTGCCACTACTCTTCCACAACAAAAAATGTAATAAGTCTCTTCACAACTGTTTAAGTCACCCCAAAATAAGTATCAAGTTATTGTGAAGTTTACCGTAAGTTACACTAAAATAGATGTGTGGTACATTTAGCCCCAGTCTCCCCTATGCACTCAAGGCTAATTGGTAATTTGCTTAACCATGACACTGCTAAAATCTCCGGGTTTAAAATTATGCTGTTAAAGCATATTTAGGAGTTGAGAAATAAATAAAGTAGGAATGAAAAGCTGGGTACCCCCTCTTTTTAACAAAGACCATTAAAACAGCTGTTTTCCTAGCGATAGCTAGAATTGTTGTGCACCGACTGCTTGTCAGAATGCAGGTTTCCCTCCCTATGCCACTTGTAACATGAATGCCTCTCAAGAGGAATATTTCTCTCACATGGAAGACGCAACAAGCCAACTACATAAATAGAACAACTCTTCTACTATGGGGTTGTCTGATTGTTCTATTCATTACTCATTTTGTTTGCAGAGGAAAATTGAACGTGGACTGTTTTAGCATCTTCAAAGGATGCCTTCACAGAAATCTTTTTTCGCCGTGGCTGTGGTGCAGCGCCACTATTAAATGACTGCAGTGGAAACACTGGTTTACCGCCCAACTCTATCATTCACACTGTTCTGGAGAATGAAACCAAAGAGTATAAACACTAAACAAACAAAGAAGTCCCCAATGAAAAATGCTGTTTCATGATCTGTACAGAAAAATACATAATTAAAGGTCTTTTTAACCTTTGCTAATCGATTTGATTGGTCAGAATAATTCTACATGTTGCAGCTGTTCCGAGGGTTCCGTAACGGTTGTGTTGCAGCTGTTCTGAGGGTTCCGTAACAGTTGTGTTGCAGCTGTTATGAGGGTTCCTTAACAGTTGTGTTGCAGCTGTTCCGAGGGTTCCGTAACAGTTGTGTTGCAGCTGTTAAAAGGGTTCCATAACAGTTGTGTTGCAGCTGTTAAAAGGGTTCCATAACAGTTGTGTTGCAGCTGTTCCGAGGGTTCCATAACAGTTGTGTTGCAGCTGTTCCGAGGGTTCCGTAACAGTTGTGTTGCAGCTGTTAAAATGGTTCCATAACAGTTGTGTTGCAGCTGTTAAAAGGGTTCCATAACAGTTGTGTTGCAGCTGTTAAAAGGGTTCCATAACAGTTGTGTTGCAGCTGTTAAAAGGGTTCCATAACAGTTGTGTTGCAGCTGTTCCGAGGGTTCCGTAACAGTTGTGTTGCAGCTGTTAAAAGGGTTCCATAACAGTTGTGTTGCAGCTGTTAAAAGGGTTCCATAACAGTTGTGTTGCAGCTGTTCCGAGGGTTCCGTAACAGTTGTCTTGCAGCTGTTCCGAGGGTTCCGTAACAGTTGTGTTGCAGCTGTTATGAGGGTTCCGTAACAGTTGTGTTGCAGCTGTTATGAGGGTTCCGTAACAGTTGTGTTGCAGCTGTTCCGAGGGTTCCGTAACAGTTGTGTTGCAGCTGTTATGAGGGTTCCTTAATAGTTGTGTTGCAGCTGTTCCGAGGGTTCCGTAACAGTTGTGTTGCAGCTGTTAAAAGGGTTCCATAACAGTTGTGTTGCAGCTGTTAAAAGGGTTCCATAACAGTTGTGTTGCAGCTGTTCCGAGGGTTCCTTAACAGTTGTCTTGCAGCTGTTCTGATGGTTCCGTAACAGTTGTGTTGCAGCTGTTCCGAGGGTTCCGTAACAGTTGTGTTGCAGCTGTTATGAGGGTTCCTTAACAGTTGTGTTGCAGCTGTTCCGAGGGTTCCATAACAGTTGTGTTGCAGCTGTTCCGAGGGTTCCTTAACAGTTGTGTTGCAGCTGTTCCGAGGGTTCCGTAACAGTTGTGTTGCAGCTGTTAAAATGGTTCCATAACAGTTGTGTTGCAGCTGTTAAAAGGGTTCCATAACAGTTGTGTTGCAGCTGTTAAAAGGGTTCCATAACAGTTGTGTTGCAGCTGTTAAAAGGGTTCCATAACAGTTGTGTTGCAGCTGTTATGAGGGTTCCATAACAGTTGTGTTGCAGCTGTTCCGAGGGTTCCGTAACAGTTGTGTTGCAGCTGTTCCGAGGGTTCCTTAACAGTTGTGTTGCAGCTGTTCCGAGGGTTCCGTAACAGTTGTGTTGCAGCTGTTCCGAGGGTTCCGTAACAGTTGTGTTGCAGCTGTTATGAGGGTTCCGTAACAGTTGTGTTGCAGCTGTTCCGAGGGTTCCGTAACAGTTGTCTTGCAGCTGTTCCGAGGGTTCCGTAACAGTTGTGTTGCAGCTGTTATGAGGGTTCCGTAAAAGTTGTGTTGCAGCTGTTATGAGTGTTCCGTAACAGTTGTGTTGCAGCTGTTCCGAGGGTTCCGTAACAGTTGTGTTGCAGCTGTTATGAGGGTTCCTTAATAGTTGTGTTGCAGCTGTTCCGAGGGTTCCGTAACAGTTGTGTTGCAGCTGTTAAAAGGGTTCCATAACAGTTGTGTTGCAGCTGTTAAAAGGGTTCCATAACAGTTGTGTTGCAGCTGTTATGAGGGTTCCATAACAGTTGTGTTGCAGCTGTTCCGAGGGTTCCTTAACAGTTGTGTTGCAGCTGTTCCGAGGGTTCCGTAACAGTTGTGTTGCAGCTGTTCCGAGGGTTCCGTAACAGTTGTGTTGCAGCTGTTATGAGGGTTCCGTAACAGTTGTGTTGCAGCTGTTCCGAGGGTTCCGTAACAGTTGTCTTGCAGCTGTTCCGAGGGTTCCGTAACAGTTGTGTTGCAGCTGTTATGAGGGTTCCGTAACAGTTGTGTTGCAGCTGTTATGAGTGTTCCGTAACAGTTGTGTTGCAGCTGTTCCGAGGGTTCCGTAACAGTTGTGTTGCAGCTGTTCCGAGGGTTCCGTAACAGTTGTGTTGCAGCTGTTAAAAGGGTTCCATAACAGTTGTGTTGCAGCTGTTAAAAGGGTTCCATAACAGTTGTGTTGCAGCTGCTCCGAGGGTTCCTTAACAGTTGTCTTGCAGCTGTTCTGATGGTTCCGTAACAGTTGTGTTGCAGCTGTTCCGAGGGTTCCGTAACAGTTGTGTTGCAGCTGTTATGAGGGTTCCTTAACAGTTGTGTTGCAGCTGTTCCGAGGGTTCCATAACAGTTGTGTTGCAGCTGTTCCGAGGGTTCCTTAACAGTTGTGTTGCAGCTGTTCTGATGGTTCCGTAACAGTTGTGTTGCAGCTGTTCCGAGGGTTCCGTAACAGTTGTGTTGCAGCTGTTATGAGGGTTCCTTAACAGTTGTGTTGCAGCTGTTATGAGGGTTCCATAACAGTTGTGTTGCAGCTGTTCCGAGGGTTCCGTAACAGTTGTGTTGCAGCTGTTATGAGGGTTCCGTAACAGTTGTGTTGCAGCTGTTCCGAGGGTTCCGTAACAGTTGTGTTGCAGCTGTTATGAGGGTTCCGTAACAGTTGTGTTGCAGCTGTTCCGAGGGTTCCGTAACAGTTGTGTTGCAGCTGTTATGAGGGTTCCGTAACAGTTGTGTTGCAGCTGTTCCGAGGGTTCCGTAACAGTTGTGTTGCAGCTGTTATGAGGGTTCCATAACAGTTGTGTTGCAGCTGTTATGAGGGTTCCGTAACAGTTGTGTTGCAGCTGTTCCGAGGGTTCCGTAACAGTTGTCGATATGAAGAGAAAAGTGGGCCACAGAGACACAAAGGGTGTGTCCCAAATGGCACCTTTCCTTTATAGTGCACTACTTTTAAAGGGAATAGGGTGCCATTTGGGACTTTTACAAAAGCAGCAGAAAGCAGCTTCTCCCTGGGGAAATATGTCACATTTCCAACAGTCTTTTGTGATAACGTGTACAATCCATGCTAGTCCTCTTCCTACCTCAGATACACACAGCAGGGAACAAAGAGAGAGAGATACGCTTTATTAGGTCAGTGTTCTGTACTTCCTCTCCTCCTACACACTCATCACCGTTCTGGAGACGGAAAATCCCATACAGAATCATTAGAACCAAGCCAGATGAAAACATTCTAACATTCTAAGGTGAGAATCATTTGAACTAACGCAGACGAGAACATTCTAACATGCTAACCTAAGACTGGGAATGTACCAGCTCTTCTATACTAGTCATGGAGAATGACTGTATTTCATAAACCAACTGGCCCATTGAAATGTTCTGCCACTGAAATCACTTACTGAAATGCCTGAAATGTTCTGGCCAACTGAAATGTTCTGTCACATACTAGTTCACAGTGTGGATACCAGGGCTAGGAGTTGCCAGGGACTTCACCATATGATACGATATTGTACTTTGCTCCATTCATCTTTCCCTCGATTCTGACAAGCCTCCCAGTCCCTGCCACTGAATAGTGAGCCAACATACTTAGGTGCCGATACGATATGGCGATTCTCACAATTCTATATATATTGTGATTTGCTGCAGAGACACAAGAGAGAGCATGAGAAAATTAGTTTTGATCAGTCATGGAAATAAAAGTGCTGAAAATATGTTGTCTCACTATTTAAAAAGAAGATGGAGAACAAGGTATAGAACAAAAAATAACAGTTTTGATGCAGGTTGAGCCGACTGGTGCTAGCTAACACTATCTAGCAAAAAAATATATACAGTGCATTCGGAAAGTATACAGACACCCTTGGATTTTTCAACACTTCGCTGCATTACAGCCTTATTCTAAAATTGATTTAAAAAAAAAATCCCTCATCAATCTACACACAATGTCCTATAATGACGAAAACAAAAAGTTGTTTTTTGGAAATGTATAAAAAAATCTAATAATGAAAATCACTTTTACATAAGTATTCAGACTCTTTACTCAGTACTTTTGTTAAATCACCTTTGGCAACGATTACAGCTTCAAGTCTTCTTGGGTATGACGCTACACTCTTGGCCCTCCGGTACTTGGGGAATTTCTCTCATTCTTTTGTGCAGATCCTCTCAAGCTCTGTCAGGTTGGATGGGGAGTGTCGCTGCATAGCTATTTTCAGGTCTCTCCAGAGATGTTCGATCAGGCTCTGGCTGGGCCACTCAAGGACATTCAGAGACTTGTCCCGAAGCCACTCCTGCGTTGTCTTGGCTATGTGCTTAGGGTTGTTGTCCTGTTGTAAGGTGAACCTTCGCCCCCAGTCTGAGGTCCTGAGCGCTCTGGAGCAGGTTTTCATCAAGCATCTCTCTGTACTTTGCTCCGTTCATCTTTCCCTCGATCCTGACTAGTCTCCCAGTCCCTACCACTGAAAAACATCCCCACAGCATGATGTTGCCACCACCATGCTTCTTCCAGGCATGACGCTTGGCATTAAGGCCAAAGAGTTCAATCTTGGTTTGTTTCAATCTTGTTTCTCATGGTCTGAGAGTCCTTTATGTGCTTTTGGGCAAACTCCAAGCGGGCTGTCATGTACCTTTTACTGAGGAGTGGCTTCCGTCTGGCCACTCTACAATAAAGGCCTGATTGGTGGAGTGCTGCAGAGATGGTTGTCCTTCTGGAAGGTTCTCCCATCTCCACAGAGAAACTCTGGAGCTCTGTCAGAGTGACCATCGGGTTCTTGGTCATCACCCTGACCAAGGCCCTTATCCCCCGATTGCTCAGTTTGACCAGGCGGTCAGCTCTAGGAAGAGTCTTGGTGATTCCAAATTTATTCCATTTAAGAATGATGGAGGCCACTGTGTTCATGGGGACCTTCATAACAAAATGTGGAAAATGTCAAGGGGTCTGAATACTTTCCAAAGGCACTGTATATATATACATTATATATATATACTACCAGTCAAACAATTTAGAACATCTACTCATTCAAGGGTTATTCTTTATTTTTACTATTTTCTACATTGTAGAATTGCAAAGAAAAAGCCATATCTCAGACTGGCCAATAAAAAGAAAAGATTAAGATGGGCAAAAGTACACAGACACAGGACAGAGGAACTCTGTCTAGAAGTCCGGCATTCCAGAGTCGCCTCGTCACTGTTGACGTTGAGACTGGTGTTTTGCGGGTACTATTTAATGAAGCTGCCAATTGAGGACTTGTGAGGCGTCTGTTTCTCAAACTAGACACTCTAATGTACTTGTCCTCTTGCTCAGTTGTGCACCGGGGCCTCCCACTCCTCTTTCTATTCTGGTTAGAGACCGTTTGCGCTGTTCTGTGAAGGGAGTAGTAGACAGCATTGCACAAGATCCTGAGTTTCTTTGCAATTTCTCATATGGAATAGCCTTCATTTCTCATAACAAGAATAGACTGACACGTTTCAGAAGAAAGTTATTGGTTTCTGGCCATTTTGAGCCTGTAATTGAACCCACAAATGCTGATGGTCCAGATACTCAACTAGTCTAAAGAAGGCCCGTTTTATTGCTTCTTTAATCAGATCTACAGTTTTCAGCTGTGCTAAAATAATTGCAAAAGGGTTTTTCTCATGATCAATTACCCTTTTTAAAATTATGAACTTGGATTAGCTAACACAACGTGCTATTGGAACACAGGAGTGATGGTTGCTGATAATGGGCCTCTGTACGCCTATGTAGATATTCCATAACAAATCTGCTGTTTCCAGCTACAATAGTAATTTACAACATTAACTATGTCTACAATGTATTACTGATCAATTTGATGTTAGTTTAATGGAGAAAAAAATGGCTTTTCTTTAAAAAACAAGGACATTTCTGAGTGACCCCAAACAAAATATTATTGCGATATGTCACTGTATAGATTATTCCCCATCACTAGTGAATACTCTACTCTGTTCCAAAAGCCACGCTAGCTCACGACCTAGATGAAGCAATGTATTGGCCATGCATTCTATGTAGTATGCTAGTATGGACATTGGAACATTCCCAGACACTATGTTGTGTTCTGCTGCCTGGTTGTTGCCACATGAAATCACCAAAAATGGGAGTCATATGAAATCTATGTTGTGGTAGTACAGGATCGTCAGGTATCAGAGCATTGTAGGGTGATGCAGATTCAGATGAATATGGACCTCTCCTAATTACACAATAACCTTTTCAATATCTGGTGCTGTGCAAAAAATCAAATCCAGTTGGCATCAAAGGCCACGTAATGAAAAAGCTGCACTAATGAGAGGTAATAACGAATACATGGGCTGCTTGTTTCTTATTTTGATAGTTTGCCTCGGAGTTGGTGATCTATTACTGCATGAAATATACACCGTCTCAGACTGAAAGAGAATCAGTGATGAGAATGTCAATAATTTCCAGGGGTGTCAGAATCTGTTGAATCATTTAGTAATTTCTCATTTCGCCGGCATTGAAATTTGGTTGAATGGAGAAAAAACATGAAAATGATACCTACAGTACCTGACTTTAAAGACATGATATCGGTGCATGGCATTGCAGTGATTCAATTCAACAGCATTTGTAGTCACATCAGTATTTGGTGTCTTTGTACAAGAGACCCTAATGAGAAGGTAGAGCTGTAGCTAGATGTCCAACCGAAGCATGAATCAAACCAACTTGGCAGGCTACAGCTGCTTGACAGGCTTTTACCCGCCTGTACTCTAAGCCCCTCTTGTCACAAGGCTTATCCAGGGCTTACCTTTCTCCAACCTACCCATTTTCCTCTTGTTCCTTTTCAATCTCAACTCTTCCTTCCGTCCTTCTGTATTATCCTCCCTGATCCTCCCTCGCTCAATTCCCCCCTACTTTTCTATCCTACAGTATTAGTTTGCTCTTCATCACCTGTACTTAAGGCCAGGTGGAATTCACTGATGGTTCCTACAGGCTGGGAGACAGGGCCTCAGTTGAAATGATGGTTCCTACAGGCTGGGTGAGGGGGCCTCAGGTGAAATGATGGTTCCTACAGGCTGGGTGAGGGGGCCTCAGGTGAAATGATTGTTCCTACAGGCTGGGAGAGAAATGTCTGTCTTGCCCTGTCTCTACCTGGCTATTGGGGAAATTGCAGAATGAAAAGTCTGTCACATTTCTTCAGGGTTCTTGCACAGGGACTTACAGGTTGGACATACTGGTATAAAATCATTATTTTTTCCCAAGATTCGATGTCTGCATCCCATGCAGTTGTCAGTGATTATGCATTTTCTTATGTATCAAGTGGGCAGTTGAAGCAAACCCTCTCAAATCGTATTAATGGATGGAGAAACTGCTCTGGGCTCTTTAATGACACAATTATGTCCACCCACATCAAACAAAATGTTCCCAAGAAACATGCCAAGGGACACACAGGTGTGATACTACAAGGGCACCTTGGGGAGTCTAACTGATGGCAGGACACTATCATGGGGAGGTCTAACTAATGGCAGGACACTACCATGGGGAGTCTAACTGATGGCAGGACACTATCATGGGGAGGTCTAACTAATGGCAGGACACCACCATGGGGAGTCTAACTGATGGCAGGACACTATCATGGGGGAGTCTAACTGATGGCAGGACACCACCATGGGGAGTCTAACTGATGGCAGGACACCACCATGGGGAGTCTAACTGATGGCAGGACACTACCATGGGGAGTCTAACTGATGGCAGGACAATACCATGGGGAGTCTAACTGATGGCAGGACACTACCATGGGGAGTCTAAATTTTATTTATTTTTATTTATTTTACCGTTATTTTACCAGGTAAGTTGAGTGAGAACACGTTCTCATTTGCAGCAACGACCTGGGGAATAGTTACAGGGGAGAGGAGGGGGATGAATGAGCCAATTGTAAACTGTAAATGATGGCAGGACACCACCATGGGGAGTAAATCTGATGGCAGGACACCACCATGGGGGGGTCTAACTGATGGCAGGACACCACCATGGGGAGTCTATCTGATGGCAGGACACCACCATGGGGGGGTCTAACTGATGGCAGGACACCACCATGGGGGGGTCTAACTGATGGCAGGACACCACCATGGGGGGGTCTAACTGATGGCAGGACACCACCATGGGGAGTCTATCTGATGGCAGGACACCACCATGGGGAGTAAATCTGATGGCAGGACACTACCATGGGGAGTAAATCTGATGGCAGGACACTACCATGGGGAGTAAATCTGATGGCAGGACACTATCATGGGGAGTAAATCTGATGGCAGGACACCACCATGGGGAGTAAATCTGATGGCAGGACACTATCATGGGGAGTCTAACTGATGGCAGGACACTATCATGGGGAGTCTAACTGATGGTAGGACACTATCATGGGGAGTCTAACTGATGGCAGGACACCACCATGGGGAGTCTAACTGATGGCAGGACACTACCATGGGGAGTCTAACTGATGGCAGGACACTATCATGGGGAGTCTAACTGATGGCAGGACACTACCATGGGGAGTCTAACTGATGGCAGGACACCACTATGGGGAGTCTAACTGATGGCAGGACACTACCATGGGGAGTCTAACTGATGGCAGGACACTACCATGGGGAGTCTAACTGATGGCAGGACACTACCATGGGGAGTCTAACTGATGGCAGGACACCACCATGGGGAGTCTAACTGATGGCAGGACACTACCATGGGGAGTCTAACTGATGGCAGGACACTATCATGGGGAGTCTAACTAATGGCAGGACACCACCATGGGGAGTCTAACTGATGGCAGGACACCACTATGGGGAGTCTAACTGATGGCAGGACACTATCATGGGGAGTCTAACTAATGGCAGGACACCACCATGGGGAGTCTAACTGATGGCAGGACACTATCATGGGGAGTCTAACTAATGGCAGGACACCCCCATGGGGAGTCTAACTGATGGCAGGACACCCCCATGGGGAGTCTAACTGATGGCAGGACACCACCATGGGGAGTCTAACTGATGGCAGGACACCACCATGGGGAGTCTAACTGATGGCAGGACACCACCATGGGGAGTCTAACTGATGGCAGGACACCACCATGGGGAGTCTAACTGATGGCAGGACACTATCATGGGGAGTCTAACTAATGGCAGGACACCCCCATGGGGAGTCTAACTGATGGCAGGACACCCCCATGGGTAGTCTAACTGATGGCAGGACACCACTATGGGGAGTTTAACTGATGGCAGGACACCACCATGGGGAGTCTAACTGATGGCAGGACACTATCATGGGGAGTCTAACTGATGGCAGGACACCACCATGGGGAGTCTAACTGATGGCAGGACACTACCATGGGGAGTCTAACTGATGGCAGGACACTATCATGGGGAGTCTAACTGATGGCAGGACACCACCATGGGGAGTCTAACTGATGGCAGGACACTACCATGGGGAGTCTGACTGATGGATACGCTTCTCCTCCTCAGGCTTCTTCTGTCCTCACCTCTTTTCCCCTCTCCTCTTCTCTTCCTATCCCCTCCTCTCCTCTCCCTCTCCACTCCTCACCTCTTTTCCCCTCTCCTCTTCTCTTCCTATCCCCTCCTCTCCTCTCCCTCTCCACTCCTCACCTCTTTTCCCCTCTCCTCTTCTCTTCCTATCCCCTCCTCTCCACTCCTCACCTCTTGTCCCCTCTCCTACTTTCCACCCCTGCCCCCTCATCCACTCCCTTTCCTCTCCTCTCTCCTCTCCAGCCATTTCACATTAAACAAAAGCCCCCTATTCATCATGGCTGATATCATAGAAGGGTAGGACTCAAACATGCTGCTATTTCCGTGATGAACCACATTCTCAGTTGGAGCCGAATGCAACCTAATGCTATCAGCTGCAGTAGTGATACTAATGCTTCATGATAGCCTAATGTTATCAGCTGCAGTAGTGATACTGATGCTTCATGATAACCTAATGCTATCAGCTGCAGTAGTGATACTGATGCTTCATGATAACCTAATGCTATCAGCTGCAGTAGTGATACTAATGCTTCATGATAACCTAATGCTATCAGCTGCAGTAGTGATACTAATGCTTCATGATAACCTAATGCTATCAGCTGCAGTAGTGATACTAATGCTTCATGATAACCTAATGCTATCAGCTGCAGTAGTGATACTGATGCTTCATGATAACCTAATGCTATCAGCTGCAGTAGTGATACTAATGCTTCATGATAACCTAATGCTATCAGCTGCAGTAGTGATACTAATGCTTCATGATAACCTAATGCTATCAGCTGCAGTAGTGATACTAATGCTTCATGATAACCTAATGCTATCAGCTGCAGTAGTGATACTAATGCTTCATGAAACCTAATGCTATCAGCTGCAGTAGTGATACTAATGCTTCATGAAACCTAATGCTATCAGCCGCAGTAGTGATACTCCATGATAGCCTAATGCTATCCGCTGTAGTAGCGACACTAATGCTTCATGATAGCCTAATGCTATTAGCTGCAGTAGTGATACTAATGCTTCAAGATACCCTCAAACTATTACCTGCAGTAGTGATACTAATGCTTCATGATAGCCTAATGCTATTAGCTGCAGTAGTGTTACTCCATGATAGCCTAATGCTATTAGCTGCAGTAGTGATACTAATGCTTCATGATAACCTAATGCTATCAGCTGCAGTAGTGATACTAATGCTTCATGATAACCTAATGCTATTAGCTGCAGTAGTGATACTAATGCTTCATGATAGCCTAATGCTATTAGCTGCAGTAGTGATACTAATGCTTCATGATAACCTAATGGTATCAGCCGCAGTAGTGATACTAATGCTTCATGATAACCTAATGCTATCAGCTGCAGTAGTGATACTAATGCTTCATGATAACCTAATGCTATCCGCTGCAGTAGTGATACTAATGCTTCATGATAACCTAATGCTATCAGCCGCAGTAGTGATACTAATGCTTCATGATAACCTAATGCTATGTACTGCAGTAGTGATACTCCATGATAGCCTAATGCTATCCGCTGCAGTAGTGACACTAATGATTCATGATAACCTAATGCTATGTACTGCAGTAGTGATACTCCATGATAGCCTAATGCTATCCGCTGTAGTAGTGATACTAATGCTTCATGATAGCCTAATGCTATTAGCTGCAGTAGTGATACAAATGCTTCATGATAGCCTAATGCTATTAGCTGCAGTAGTGATACTAATGCTTCATGAAACCTAATGCTATCAGCTGCAGTAGTGATACTAATGCTTCATGATAACCTAATGCTATCAGCCGCAGTAGTGATACTAATGCTTCATGAAACCTAATGCTATTAGCTGCAGTAGTGATACTAATGCTTCATGATAACCTAATGTTATTAGCTGCAGTAGTGATACTAATGCTTCATGATAGCCTAATGTTATTAGCTGCAGTAGTGTTACTCCATGATAGCCTAATGCTTTTAGCTGCAGTAGTGTTACTCCATGATAGCCTAATGCTATTAGCTGCTGTAGTGATACTAATGCTTCATGATAGCCTAATGTTATCATCTGCAGTAGTGATACTAATGCTTCATGATAGCCTAATGGTATCAGCTACATTAGTGACACTAATGCTTCATGATAGCCTAATGCTATTAGCTGCAGTAGTGACACTAATGCCTCATGATAGCCTAATGCTATTAGCTGCAGTAGTGACACTAATGCTTCATGATAGCCTAATGCTATCAGCTGCAGTAGTGATACTCCATGATAGCCTAATGCTATCAGCTGCAGTCAAGGAGCTAGCACAATAGGCTCAAAGATAAGATTATTTTCTAATATCACATGGTTAACATCTGACTATAAGGCAGAACACATTTCCCTATATCATATGTGGGATGTATAGACAGACACACTGTAATTCTCAAAATATTGGTACAGTTTTACCAGGACTATTTACATAGATCCCCATATTTTATTATTGTTCATTCATATTTTTTTGCACTAACGCTCTTGCACAGACTCTAACACCACACTCACACATAATACACAGACTCTAACCCCACACTCACACATGGTACACAGACTCTAACCCCACACTCACACATGATACACAGACTCTAACCCCACCCTCACACATGATACACCGACTCTAACCCCACCCTCACACATGATACACAGACTCTAACCCCACACTCACACATGATACACAGACTCTAACCCCACACTCACACATGATACACAGACTCTAACCCCACATTCACACATGGTACACAGACTCTAACCCCACCCTCACACATGATACACAGACTCTAACCCCACACTCACACATGGTACACAGACTCTAACACCACACTCACAGATAATACACAGACTCTAACCCCACACTCACACATGGTACACAGACTCTAACCCCACACTCACACATGATACACAGACTCTAACCCCACACTCACACATGATACACAGACTCTAACCCCACCCTCACACATGATACACAGACTCTAACCCCACACTCACACATGATACACAGACTCTAACCCCACACTCACACATGATACACAGACTCTCACCCCACACTCACACATGGTACACAGACTCTAACCCCATACTCACACATGATACACAGACTCTAACCCCACCCTCACACATGATACACCGACTCTCACCCCACACTCACACATGATACACCGACTCTCACCCCACACTCACACATGATACACCGACTCTCACCCCACACTCACACATGATACACTGACACTACAACACACACACGTGGACACACACGGACACATACACAAAACACACACATGCATATTGACGAGACAAACACACACACACACACACACACACACACACACACACACACACACACACACACACACACATACATTCACTCTCCTTCACACTCTTCACATACTCCGCTGCCTATTTCTGTTTATAATCTATGCGTAGTCACTTTACCCCGACCTACATGTACATATTACTACACCTACCTCGTACCCCTGCACATGTTACTACACCTACCTCGTACCCCTGCACATGTTACTACACCTACCTCGTACCCCTGCACATGTTACTACACCTACCTCGTACCCCTGCACATGTTACTACACCTACCTCGTACCCCTGCACATGTTACTACACCTACCTCATACCCCTGCACATGTTACTACAGCTACCTCGTACCCCTGCACATATTACTTCAGCTACCTCGTACCCCTGCACATATTACTACACCTACCTCGTACCCCAGCACATGTTACTACACCTACCTCGTACCCCTGCACATATTACTACACCTACCTCGTACCCCTGCACATGTTACTACACCTACCTCGTACCCCTGCACATGTTACTACACCTACCTCGTACCCCTGCACATGTTACTACACCTACCTCGTACCCCTGCACATGTTACTACACCTACCTCATACCCCTGCACATGTTACTACACCTACCTCGTACCCCTGCACATATTACTACACCTACCTCGTACCCCTGCACATATTACTTCAGCTACCTCGTACCCCTGCACATATTACTACACCTACCTCGTACCCCTGCACATGTTACTACACCTACCTCGTACCCCTGCACATGTTACTACACCTACCTCGTACCCCTGCACATATTACTTCAGCTACCTCGTACCCCTGCACATATTACTACACCTACCTCGTACCCCTGCACATGTTACTACACCTACCTCGTACCCCAGCACATGTTACTACACCTACCTCGTACCCCTGCACATGTTACTACACCTACCTCGTACCCCTGCACATGTTACTACACCTACCTCGTACCCCTGCACATATTACTACACCTACCTCGTACCCCTGCACATGTTCTTACTTACTTTTTAAAAACTCAGCATTGTTGGTTAGGGCTCGTATGTAAGCATTTCACAATAAGGTTGTGAAATATTACCTGTTGTATTCAGCGCATGTTACAAATAAAATGTGATTTTAATTTTATTTGACAGTACTGTAAAACTAGTGAACTGTAGATCAGGAGAAACACCAAAATGTAATGTCTCACATCACAATGTCCTAAATAATTTGTCATTAGGTTCCACATAGGAAATGTCTCACATCACGATGTCCTACATGATTTATCATTAGGTTCCACATAGGAAATGTCTCATCCTTAAACTGCCATCAGCATCAGAGAAAAGAAAACCCTCATTTTAATTTCCCAGAGTAAATGTGTCTGATTAGTATCTAATTAATATCGGATCAATTTCCTGGTTCACACACTGCCCACACACACACACACACACACACACACACACACACACACACACACACACACACACACACACACACACACACACACACACACACACACACACACACACACACACACACACACACACACACACACACCAATATGGACCCAGATGGGCTGTGAGTTGGATGGAAATGGAGGAACGTCCTTCAAAGGGAGGGGACGGTGGAGAAGCTATGCCAAACTGTAGCGCTATAAATAGAACAGCAGTGATAGGAGGAGAAGGAGGAGGAGGTCTAGTTAGCAACAAAATGATCCAAACCCAAGAAACAGCACAGAACCCCACCCTAATGCTACTGCGTGTTGAAGGACGGGTGTTCCCATGAAAGAGTATATAACAGCTAGCATGATTATTATCCAAACCTAAGACACAACATAGTACCCCCTGGTACTACTGTCTGGATTCCAGCGTCAAAATAACCCAAACTTAAGAAACACCCCCTGGTACTACTGTCTAGATTCTAGCATCAAAATAACCCAAACTTAAGAAACTATCCCTGGTACTACTGTCTGGATCCTAGCATCAAAATAACCCAAACTTAAGAAACACCCCCTGGTACCACTGTCTGGATTCTAGCATCAAAATAACCCAAACTTAAGAAACACCCCCTGGTACCACTGTCGGGATTCTAGCATCAAAATAACCCAAACTTAAGAAACACCCCCTGGTACCACTGTCGGGATTCTAGCATCAAAATAACCCAAACTTAAGAAACTATCCCTGGTACTACTGTCTGGATTCTAGCATCAAAATAACCCAAACTTAAGAAACACCCCCTGGTACCACTGTCTGGATTCTAGCATCAAAATAACCCAAACTTAAGAAACACCCCCTGGTACCACTGTCGGGATTCTAGCATCAAAATAACCCAAACTTAAGAAACTACCCCTGGTACTACTGTCTGGATTCTAGCATCAAAATAACCCAAAACGATTAAATAAAGAGCACAGTAGCTACCACCCTGATGTACCGTGTGTTGTTGACTTGGTTGAGTATTCCTGATAGGCACCCCTGCTGTGAGAAGAAAGCCTGAATGCTAACTTTAAAATAACCCAAACATGAGAAGAATACTGCAGAGAACCACCCTGATACTGTGAGTTGTTGACAGAGGGTGAGTATTCCTCAAATGCAGCAATGTTAGAGGCTAACTGAAATGACCGTAAATGTCCGTACTGAAATGAGAGTACATGAGTCATATCGAAATGCTCGTAATGTTGGTATTATTGAAATGAGAATACATGAGTCATACTGAAATGCTCGTAATGTTGGTAGGACTGAAATGATGGCGAGAGCGTTAGAGCTTTACTTAGAGTCTAAGAGGCTTGTCATTTTGTTAGAAAGGAATAATGTCTTTCTAAAGCGGCGGTTTAGTGCTCAGGCAGCCAAACACACACACACACACACACACACACACACACACACACACACACACACACACACACACACACACACACACACACACACACACACACACACACACACACACACACACACACACACACACACACACACACACTGTCACGCCCTGGCCTTATTATTCTTTGTTTTCTTGATTATTTTAGTTAGGTCAGGGTGTGACATGGGGAATGTTTATGTTTTGTTGGTGTTGGGTGTTTATATGGTAAAGGGGTTATGGGTTGTTGTATAGTATATGGGTTTGTGTGTAGTACAGGTGTCTAGTGTTTTCTATGTATGTTTAGTTGTCTAGGAGAGTCTATGGTGGCCTGAATGAGTTCCCAATTAGAGACAGCTGATTTCGGTTGTCTCTGATTGGGAGCCTTATTTAGGGTAGCCATAGGCTCTCATTAGTTGTGGGTAATTGTCTATGTAAGAACGTTTGTAGCCTGTTATGTTTGTGCACAACGTTTGTAGCTTCACGGTCGTTTTGTTGTTTTGTTAGTTTGTAAAGTGTTTTTGTGTCGTGTTCATCTTCGTTGGTGTTAATAAAAGAAGATGGCTTATTTTCCAACTGCTGCATTTTGGTCCGTCAATCCACCACACGATCGTGACAGAATTACCCACCATAGGACCAAGCGGCATGGAAGGCGGCAACAGGACCTACCACCAAAGGATTTCTGGACATGGGAGGAGATACTGGATGGTAAGGGGCCGTGGGATCAACCTGGAGAATATCGCCTCCCTCGTGAAGAGCTGGAGGCAGCGAAAGCCGAGAGGAGGCGATATGAGGAGGCAGCTCGGAGACAAGGCTGGAAGCCCGTGAGTACAACCCAAAAATTTCTTGGGGGGGGCCTTAAAGGGAGTGTGGCGAAGTCAGGTAGGAAACCTGCGACTACTCCCTGTACTTACCGTGGAGAGCGAGAGTACGGGCAGACACCGTGTTACGCAGTAGAGCGCACGGTGTCTCCTGTACGCGTGCATAGCCCGGTTCGGTACATTGCAGCTCCACGTATCGGCCGGGCTAGACTGAGCGTTGAGCCATATGTCATGAAGCCGGCCCAACGCATCTGGTCACCAGTGCGTCTCCTCGGGCCGGCGTACATGGCACCAGCCTTACGCATGGTGTCCCCGGTTCGCCTACATAGGCCGGTGCGGGTTATTCCACCTCCCCGCACTGGTCAGGCGACGGGGAGCATAGAACCAGGTAAGGTTGGGCAGGCTCGGCGTTCAAGGGAGCCAGTACGCCTGCACGGTCCGGTATTTCCGGCGCCACCTCCCCGCCCCAATCCAGTACCACCAGTGCCTCCTCCACGCACTAGCTATATGGTGCGTGTCTCCAGCCCTTTACCACCAGTGTCTAAACCACGCACCAAGCCTCCTGTGTGTCCCCAGAGTCCTGTGCGTCCTGTTGCTGCTCCCCGCACTAGCCCTGAGATGCGTGTCCCCAGCCCGGTGCCACCAGTCCCGGCACCACGCACCAGGCCTACAGTGCGCCTCAGCCGGCAGGAGTCTGCCGTCTGCACTGCAATGACTGAACTGCCCGTCTGCCAAGCGCCATTTGAGCCATCCGTCTCCCCAGCGCCATCTGAGCCATCCGTCTCCCCAGCGCCATCTGAGCCATCCGTCTGCAATGAGCCTGCAAAGCCGCCCGTCTGCCATGAGCCTGCAAAGCCGCCCGTCTGCCATGAGCCCACTGAGCCGTCCGCCAGACAGGAGCCGCTAGAGCCGCCAGCCAGACAGGAGCCGCTAGAGCCGTCCGTCAGACAGGATCTGCCAGAGCCGCCAACCAGACAGGATCTGCCAGAGCCGCCAACCAGACAGGATCTGCCAGAGCCGCCAACCAGACAGGATCTGCCAGAGCCGCCAACCAGACAGGAGCAGCCAGATCAGTCAGCCAGCCATGAGCAGCCAGATCCGTCAGCTAGCCATGAGCAGCCAGATCCGTCAGCTAGCCATGAGCAGCCAGATCCGTCAGCTAGCCATGAGCAGCCAGATCCGTCAGCTAGCCATGAGCAGCCAGATCCGTCAGCTAGCCATGAGCAGCCAGATCCGTCAGCTAGCCATGAGCAGCCAGATCCGTCAGCTAGCCATGAGCAGCCAGATCCGTCAGCTAGCCATGAGCAGCCAGATCCGTCAGCTAGCCATGAGCAGCCAGATCCGTCAGCTAGCCATGAGCAGCCAGATCCGTCAGCTAGCCATGAGCAGCCAGATCCGTCAGCTAGCCATGAGCAGCCAGATCCGTCAGCTAGCCATGAGCAGCCAGATCCGTCAGCTAGCCATGAGCAGCCAGATCCGTCAGCCAGCCATGAGCAGCCAGATCCGTCAGCCAGCCATGAGCAGCCAGATCCGTCAGCCAGCCATGAGCAGCCAGATCAGTTAGCCAGCCATGAGCAGCCAGATCCGTTAGCCAGCCATGAGCAGCCAGATCTGTCAGCCAGCCATGGGCCGTCCCTCAGTCCGGAGCTGCAGTCCCTCAGTCCGGAGCTGCCATTCCTCAGTCCGGAGCTGCCATTCCTCAGTCCGGAGCTGCCCCTTACCCTGGAGCTGCCCCTTACCCTGGTGCTGCCGCTTACCCTGGTGCTGCCCCTTACCCTGGTGCTGCCCCTTACCCTGGTGCTGCCCCTTACCCTGGTACTGCCCCTTATCCTGGTACTGCCCCTGACCCTGGTACTGGTTCTTAGTCCGGAGCTGTCCCTTAGTCCGGAACTCCCCCTGAATGCAATGGGGTTAATGTGGAGGGGGGTTGTTTGGAGGAGGCCTAGGAGGTGGTTAGGTACTGTGGTGACGTGGGGACTACGACCAGAGCCGGAGCCGCCACCGTGGAGGGGAGCCCACCCAGACCCTCCCCTAGACTGTGTATGGTGCGCCCGGAGTTCGCGCCTCAAGGGGGGGGTTATGTCACGCCCTGGCCTTATTATTCTTTGTTTTCTTGATTATTTTAGTTAGGTCAGGGTGTGACATGGGGAATGTTTATGTTTTGTTGGTGTTGGGTGTTTATATGGTAAAGGGGTTATGGGTTGTTGTATAGTATATGGGTTTGTGTGTAGTACAGGTGTCTAGTGTTTTCTATGTATGTTTAGTTGTCTAGGAGAGTCTATGGTGGCCTGAATGAGTTCCCAATTAGAGACAGCTGATTTCGGTTGTCTCTGATTGGGAGCCTTATTTAGGGTAGCCATAGGCTCTCATTAGTTGTGGGTAATTGTCTATGTAGAACGTTTGTAGCCTGTTATGTTTGTGCACAACGTTTGTAGCTTCACGGTCGTTTTGTTGTTTTGTTAGTTTGTAAAGTGTTTTTGTGTCGTGTTCATCTTCGTTGGTGTTAATAAAAGAAGATGGCTTATTTTCCAACTGCTGCATTTTGGTCCGTCAATCCACCACACGATCGTGACACACACACACACACACACACACACACACACACACACACACACACACACACAGACACATAGCCTGAACAAGTAACACACTCCGAACACAAAAAAACAATTACCAGCATCTTCTGACAGCGTATGACATTACTATCTGCACTCCCATTCCAGAGAGCTCTCCATCCCCTGAATACTGAGAGTGTCCCAATATCTCTCCTACCTCTCAAAGTGTGCACTTGTTCACTTCCCTTCACTGATTAATGAAATGACTGGTATAAGAAATATGGTGGACACTCTCACTAGCCCCTTTCTCCACCAATGCTGTGTACACTTCCGGAGAAAGGAGAGATTACTGGGACTCACCCTGTGACTGTGAGTGACTTCACATTGTGATTACGAGGAATGATCTCAGATATAACCAAGACTAACATTAGTGAGCGGAGATAGAGTCTGGAAGTGAGTACTGATTGTCCTAGGGGGAAAAAGTGAAAGGTACTGTTACATTACAGAGATCCTGATACAATGCATCAGTCAGTTAGAGCAGTAACAGCAGTAACATCAGAAACATCAGTAACAGCAGTAACATCAGAAACATCAGTAACAGCAGTAACATCAGTAACATCAGTAACATCAGTAACATCAGTATATACAGGAATTAGGAATCAGGAATACAGGAATTAGAACATAACATGGCTATATACAGGGAGTAGAAAATAACATGGCCATATACAGGGAGTAGAAAATAACATGGCTATATACAGGAATTAGAACATAACATGGCCATATACAGGGAGTAGAACATAACATGGCTATATACAGGAATTAGAACATAACATGGCTATATACAGGGAGTAGAAAATAACATGGCCATATACAGTAATTAGAATATAACATGGCTATATACAGGAAGTAGAAAATAATATATCTATATACAGGAAGTATAAAATAACATGGCTATATATATAGGGAGTATAAAATAACATGGCTATATAAAGGAAGTAGAAAATAACATGGCTATATACAGGAAGTAGAAAATAACATGGCTATATACTGGAAGTAGAAAATAACATGGCTATATATAGGGAGTATAAAATAGCATGGCTATATACAGGAAGTAGAAAATAACATGGCTATATACAAAGAGTAGAAAATAACATGGCTATATACAGGAATTTGAACATAACATGGCTATATACAGGAAGTAGAAAATAACATGGCTATATACAGGAAGCAGAAAATAACATGGCAATAACCCCAAAAAACTCACCACTTCTACAACCATATATCCAAAACATCTTCCCAGCTATACAGACAGCCCCCCCAACACACCATATCTCCTGAAACATCTCCACACATTTTATCATTTTACAGAACTCAAATTCCACCCTAAGGCGCACAGAGACCATCCCATTAAACAATAGTAAAGGGTCTGTTATCCCCCCACCTTTGACCCTGTTCCTCCTCGTTAGCCAAATAGACAACTTTGCCTGAGCACACAGAAAATTCAACAAAACACATTTGGCCTTTTCCATATTTGAATACCTGTACCCCATTATAAACATCCCAACAGTAAAAACCACCCCCTACCTCTCACACAGACATTCCAACAGAGACATTAATGGCATTAACCTGGCGCACACAGAAAACACATGAAACACAGTTTCTCTCATAACGCAGAAAGGACACCCCTGCCCGACTCCCGGTTCAACCCGTGCCAACCAGCTGTTAGTGGCCAGGGCTCCATGAAGAACCCTCCACTGGAGGTCCCCTGACCTCTTTGGTACTGGGGGTTTGTAGAGCCCCCTCCATCTAAAACCCACCATACTCTCCGCCCCACATACCCCCTGCCACTGATGTGCCCTCACTCCTGTTAGGCTCCTAATGTTCCTCACCTTAATGCAAAGGTTGTAGAGGGCTTTACCTCCCACCCCCTCAAACTCCCCCAGGCTCGGAGTGTTAAAATCTAACAAGTCCTCCAGACCCCCTTGCCAGTCTCCAGTCTCTGCCGTCACCTGCAGTGGCGGAAATATTGATGGCCCCTCCCCCTTTGGCCACTCACACACCCCCCTTACGGGCTCAGACAGTGCCTCCTGGACCTCCTCCAGGAATCTCTCCAGCAGCCTAAGAGACGTTATTCCTGTTTGTTGTGCCAGGACATCCGGGGTTTTCCACCCCTCCTCTCCCAGCAGTCGCTGGTCACCCAGCCTTAGTAAACCCACTACCATCAGTCGCCTCTGCAGGGTGGCCTACTGAACCGATCTCAAAGGGATGGTGGGGTTGTGGAAGATAGGCTCCTCCCACACGCACAGCCCAGGCTCCACACCCCCTTCTCATTTGGGCTTTAGCAGGTACACCCCCAAAATTTTAAGCCCTTCACAACCCCACTGCAAACCCCCTGGAAGTAGAGGAGGGGCCCTATCCCCCCATGCCCCACATAACAGAGCTTTGCTCTTGCCCCAGTTTACCTTAGCTGACGAAGATCCCTCGTACACCTTCAGACCAGACATCACATTAAACAGATACTCAAGGTCCACTCTATCGAAAGCCTTCTCTTGTTCTAAAGAGACCAGTTCAAAGTTCACATTAGAACCTCTCGACAAGTCCAACATGTCCCTGATTAAGAACAAGTTGTCCGTGATTCAGCGTCCCGGTAAACAATATGTTTGGTCCTTATGTACAATCGTGTCCAGATGGGACTTCAGTCTGTTATAGAGGACCTTGGCAAATATCTTGTAGTCCACACAGAGTAATGCCACAGGCCTCCAGTTCATAAGTTCACACAAGTCCCCTTTTTTGGGCAGGAGAGTCAGAGCCGCCCGACGGCAGCTCATCGGCAACTCTCCTACCCCGACGCATTCACGCAACACGCAAAATAAGCCCAGTCCATTTATTTATTTTATGAAACTCCACTGGGAGTCCATCGACCCCCAGTGCACGACCGGGGGACATCTGGGTTACGGCCTCTGCCAGAATGTCTATTTCATCCCTCTGTGCCAGAACGAGCTTAGGGAGTTCTGCAAACAAGACCTGAGCACACATAGAATCACACAGTTCTGCAACTATACAACTCAGTATAAAACTTCACAATTCGCCCCCGCATCTCCCCCACAGCAGAGGTCACCCCCCCCCCCCCCGCCCCATCAGACAGCCGTAGACAATGCATACCCTTGGGTTCTCCGCTCTGTATTTCCAAAACAAAGAAGGAGGAGCTGGGAGCATCCATCTCCTTGAGCATGGAGAACCTAGCTCTTACAAATGCTCCCTTTGCTTTAACCTGGAAAAAACTGCCCAGGTCCCTACGTATTTCAGCTAAATTAGCCTGGAGGCCTGCGTTGCCTTGCCCCACCATCCCTACCTCCATCTCACTAATACTACGCTCTAGTTCCCCCAATACTCTCCTAGCCTCTGAGGATGAGAGAGATGTATACTGTTGACAGAAAAGCCGAATTTGGACTTTCCCCACATCCCACCATTGACTCAGAGACTCGTACTCCTCTCTTCGCTGCCCCCACCTTTCCCAAAAGGTCTGGAAACCTGAGCAAAAAGTGGCATCTTGTAAGAGCTTTACATTAAACTTCCAATAGGATGCCTGCCGGGGCCCTGGTGAAATAGATAGCCGAGCCATGGTTATGTGTTGATCCGAAAACCCCACCGGGAGAATGGTAGCGCCGATTGCTCCGATTCCTGTACATGTAAAAACTATCAAGTCGGGCTGCACTCACCCTAGCCCCAAAAACCTTCACCCATGTATACTGTCTTGTGTTGGGATGTTTAGTTCTCCAAACATCCACTAGGTCGAACTGGTTAATGATGTCCCTTAACACTCCCACTGACACTGAATGAGGCTCTTCACCATTTCTGTCTTTCATAAAATCCATTGCACAGTTCCAGTCCCCACCACCAGCGTCTCCTCAGGTGCTATCTGGGAGAGTTCCTGTCTAAGATCCCCAAATAGAACCCCCCCTCTCTCTTTGTGTTAGGCGCATACACATTTATAAAGACAAAACCCATGTTGGTAATTTCTGCTTTTACAACAAGCAGCCTACCCCTACACACCTCCTTTGAGGAGCAAATTTTTACAGACAGACCTGATACAAAAAGTACTGCCACCCCTGCACTAAAATTTGTCCCATGTCTCAACACACTTGCCCCTTTCCACCAGAGCCACCAATGAACTTCATTCACCACATCACTATACGTCTCCTGCAGAAACAACACCTGTACATTTTTTGGGTTCTACATATTCACCCAAAACACTCCTCTTTCCCGCATCTCTGACGCCATTTATGTAAACGAACGTACCCGAAGAGTCTCCATAAGAAGTGGGAGAAATGCCAGCAAAGAGACCAATAGCAAAGCTCAAAAAGCCCCAGTGCCAAAAAGAAACTCTACATCTAAACAGTGTCTGAAGGTCGACCCTTACACACTGTTGTGATCCACTTCCTCAACCTAAACTGTTTCCTGGGTGAGAGGACACTATGCCTCTCATTTTCCATTGCATGTTGTACTGATCTTACAAACTTTCTGGGAACAGAACAAAAGGCCTCAAGATTAACTTTTTTCCCCTTGGTCTCCTTCAGGAACCTTGTCAGTTCCCTCAAAGTGTACTTTGACCCCTCTGCTTGACTGGCTGTCAGCTCCGGACCCATTGAAGAGGAGTCTGGGGAAAAAAACTCCTGATCATCCTCTTCCTCAGACTCACTTTCCTCCTCATCTCCATCTCCCATCCTGACCACCTGCCCTTCCTCTCTGGTCAGGGCCTCCCCTCCCCAGCACCAGCCTCTCCCCTCCCACCTCTTTTCTTCTCCCCCTTTTTCCATTTTTCCTCATCCACTAGCATAACCTGACTAAACCCAGCCGCATCTACACCACCCTCCATAGCATGACTAGGCCCAGCCTCATCTACACCACCATCCATAGCAGAACTAGGCCCAGCCTCAGCTACCCTACCATCTTTAGCCTGACTAGAGCCAGCCTCAGCTATTCCACCATCTCTAGCCTGACTAGGCCCAGCCTCATCTACACCACCATCTCTGGCATAACTAGGCCCAGCCTCATCTACACCACCATCCCTGGCATGACTAGGCCCAGCCTCTGCTGTCTGCATCTCATTGCATCTTGAATCCAAGATGGCGTAGCAGTGCAGACGTGGTTTGTTGTCCTCTCGTGTACTTTGTATTTTTCATATTTTTTTGTATATATTTAAATTTTTAAATCTTTAAAATAAATATACCTTCCGGTAACTCGCCTCAACCAATGTGACATAGATCCGCATTTATTTTAGACCTTATAGCCAGAACCTCCATCAGAAGCTAGCCAGCTAATTAGATACTGGCTATTTAGCCATTGTTAGCCACTGCTAGCAGCCTTTCCTTCTGCACAGACACCAGACGCTTTTTTACTTTATTTTTTTAGCCTGGATAATACCGGCCAGAATCGGACTGTTTTCTCCACTACAACGCCGGATTCCTGCCGTAAACCCTGGACCATTACTCCTGATCATCACAGCTAGCTAGCTGCCACCGAGTGACCCAGCCCCGAAGCTAGCCCTGAGCCAGGCCCACCTCCCGGCCGACTCTGTGATCACCCGGCTACTCAGCCGATGCCTTCCGGACTCTACCCCAACACGGCTAGAATCCACCACTCTGCCGGATCCTTCCCGTAAGCTCTGGACCTGTGCATCAGATCATCACTGCTACCGAGTGGCTATAGTGGCTAACGCCCCTGCCCCAAAGCTAGCACCAGTTAGCCACGAGCCAGGCACATCTCTCGGCTAGCAAACTAAATTACTACAACTACAATTACCTCTTTCGCAATCTGGTCTGGACCCTTTGTCGACACGGCGCCCTGCCGTACCACCACGACTGGTCCAACAACTTAACTCCATCTGCTGTGCCCTCAACCGGCCTTCGGCGGACGTCGGAGCAGACACTTCTACTTACCCCGGCCTGCTAACTTTAAATGCTGTGTCTCCCGCGTGCTAGCATAGTAACGACCACCCTGTGGCTTCCCTGTTCCATCTATTGCTGCCCCTTGGACCCTATGATCACTTGGCTACATAGCTGATGCCTGCTGGACTGTTCATTAATCACGGTACTCCATTTTGTTTATTTTTTGTTTATCTGTTGGCCCCAACTCAGGCCCTGTGTGTAGTTAACCAACCCTCTCTGCCCATTCATCGCCATTTTACCTGTTGTTGTTGTTGTCTTAGCTGATTAGCTGTTGTTGTCTTACCCGTTGTTGTCTTAGCTAGCTCTCCCAATCAACACCTGTGATTGCTTTATGCCTCGCTGTATGTCTCTCTCAAATGTCAATATACCTTGTACACTGTTGTTTAGGATAGTTATCATTGTTTTAGTTTACTGCGGAGCCCCTAGTCCCACTCAACATGCCTCAGATACCTCCTTTGTCCCACCACTCACACACCTTACCCAGCATAACTAGCCCGTTCAGAGATGCAACCTCTCTTATCATCACTCGGTGCCTGGGTTTACCTCCACTGTACCCGCACCTCACCATACCCCTGTTTGCACATTATGCCCTGAATCTATTCTACCACGCCCAGAAATCTACTAATTTTATTATCTGTCCCCAACGCACTAGACGACCAGTTTTGATAGGTTTTAGCCGTACACTCATCCTACTCCTCCTCTGTTCCTCGGGTGATGTGTAGGTTAACCCAGGCCCTTGTGTCCCCAGGCACTCTCATTTGTTGCCTTCTGTAATCGAAAAAGCCTTGGTTTCATGCATGTTAACATCAGAAGCCTCCTCCCTTGATTTACCCAATGCTTTAGCACACTCCGCCAACCCTGATGTCCTTGCCGTGTCTGAATCCTGGCTAAGGAAGGCCACCAAAAATTCTGAGATTTCCATCCCCAACTACAACATTTTCTGTCAAGATATAACTGCCAAAGGGTTTAGAAGTTGCAAGTTCTGTATACTTTCCAGGTCTATGCCCAAACTGTTCGAGCTTCCAATTAAAAAAATGAATCTCTCCAGAAAAGAGTCTCTCAATGTTGTTGCCTGTTATAGACCCCCCTCAGCTCCCAGCTGTGCCCTGGACACCATATGTGAAATGATTGCACCCCATCTATCTTCAGAGTTCGTTCTGCTAGGTGAATATACTGGGATATGCTTAACACACCGACAGTGCTACAATCTAAGCTAGATGCCCTCAATCGCACACAAATTATCAAGGAATCCACCAGGTACAACCATAAATCCGTAAACATGGGAGCCCTCATAGATATTATCCTGACTAACTTGCCCTCTAAGTACACCTCTGCTGTTTTCAATCAGGATCTCAGAGATCACTGCCTCAATACCTGCATCCACAATGGGTCCACGGTCAAACGACAACCCCTCATCACTGTCAAACGCTCCCTAAAACACTTCTGCGAGCAGGCCTTTCTAATCGACCAGGCCCAGGTATCCTGGCCTCATCCCGTCAGTTGAGGATGCCTGGTCATTCTTTAAAAGTAATTTCCTCACCATCTTAAATAAGAATGCCCCTTTCAAAAAATGTAGAACTAAGAACAGATATAGCCCTTGGTTCACTCCAGACACTGTAAAGTCCATGGAGAATAATAGCACTTCCTCCCAGCTGCCCACTGCTCTGAGGCTAGGTAACGCTGTCACCACTGAAAAATCCACGATAATCGACAATTTCAAGAAGCATTTCTCTATGGCTGGCCATGCTTTCCTCCTGGCTTCCCCAACACCGACCAACAGCTCCGCACCCCCCGCAGCTACTTGCCCAAGCCTCCCCAGCTTCTCCTTCACCCAAATCCAGATAGCAGATGTTCTGAAAGAGCTGCAAATCCTGGACCTGTACAAATTAGCTGGGCTAGACAATCTTGGCCCTCTCTTTCTAAAATTATCCGCCGCCATTGTTGCAACCCTTATTACCAGTCTGTTCAAAGTCTCTTTCGTATTGTCCGAGGTTCCTAAAGATTGGAAAGCTGCCGCGGTCATCCACCTCTTCAAAGGGGGAGACACTCTAGACCCAAACTGTTACAGACCTACATCTATCCTACCCTGCCTTTCTAAAGTCTTCGTAAACCAAGTTAATAAACAGATCACTGACCATTTAGAATCCCACCGTACCTTCTCCGTTGTGCAGTCCGGTTTCCGAGCTGGTCACGGATGCACCTCAGCCATGCTCAAGGTACTAAACGATAGCATAACTGCCATCGATAAAAGACCGTACTGTGCAGAAGTCTTCATCGACCTGGCCAAGGATTTCGACTCTGTCAATCACCGTATACTTATCGGCAGACTCAACAGCCTTGGTTTCCCACCATAGAAAATAACATTTGAAAGAAAAGACCAACAACAGAATTAAGAAAATAAAATAGAAAAAAAAGTAGAGGACGGAGCCCTATACACCAAACACTCAAACTCCAAAAAACTCCCAGCATTCACTGCGAGAGAAAGAGAGAGACAGCGAGAGAGAGAGCGAGACAGCGAGAGAAAGAGAGACAGTGCGCAAGAGAGAGAGAGTGCGAGACAGTGAGAGAGAAAGAGAGAAAGAGACAGCGAGAGAGAGAGCGACAGCAAGAGAGAGAGAGCGCAAGACAGCGAGAGAGTACAGAGATATGAACCTGGAGAAGAGTCCCCTAAGCAAGCTGGTCCTCGGGCTCTGTTCACAAACACAAACACAGCCCCAGGACAGCAACACAATTAGACCCAACCAAATCATGAGAAAACTAAAATAGAATTACTTGACACATTGTAAAGAATAAACAAAAAAACTGAGTAAACTAGAATGCTATTTGGCCCTAAACAGAGAGTACACAGTGGCAGAACACCTGACCACTGTGACTGACCCAAACTTAAGGAATGCTTTGACTATGTACAGACTCAGTGAGCATAGCCTTGCTATTGAGAAAGGCCACCTAAGGCAGACCTGGCTCTCAAGAGAAGACAGGCTATGTGCACACTGCCCACAAAATGAGGTGGAAACTGAGCTGCACTTCCTAACCTCCTTCCAAATGTATGACCATATTAGAGACACATATTTCCCTCAGATTACACAGACCCACAAAGAATTCGAAAAGAAAACCGATTTTGATAAACTCCCAGATCTACTGGGTGAAGTACCACAGTGTGCCATCACAGCAGCAAGATTTGTGACCTGTTGCCATGAGAAAAGGGCAACCAGTGAAGAACAAACACCATTGTAAATACAACCCATATTTATGCTTATTTATTTTCCCATTTGTACTTTCACCATTTGTACATCGTTACAACACTGTATATATACATAGTATGACATTTCCCTTTTCTTCATTCTTTTGAAACTTCTGTATGTGTAATGTTTACTGTTAATTTTTATTGTTTATTTCACTTTGGTATATTCTCTCTCTCTCTCTCTCTCTCTCTCTCTCTCTCTCTCTCTCTCTCTCTCTCTCTCTCTCTCTCTCTCTCTCTCTCTCTCTCTCGCTCTCTCTTTCCCTCTCCTTCCTCTCTCTCTCTCCCTCCCTCCCTCGCTCGCTCCCTACCTACCTCCCTCCCTCCCTCCCTCCCTCCCTCTCTCTCTCTAGCTCTCTCTCTAGCTCTCTCTCTGTCTCTCTTTGTCTCTCTCTCTCTGTATCTCTTCATCAGTGGCAGCATGTGCTCTCTGTGAGTTTTAAAATATTTAAATGTGTAATCTGTCAGCATTATGAGGTTAACACACAGCTGTGACACCACAGCATCATCCATCACCATCTGTCACCTCTTAACTTCACACAGACCCATACATAGTGTACATCACAGGGACTGAGGGACACAGTACAGCCCTTTGTACGCCTGTCTGTCTTGGCCTGCGCCTCACACCGCTACCTATTCCCTATGTAGTGCACTGCTATTGACCAGAGCCCCATAAAGAAGTAGTACACTACTATTGACCAGAGCCTCATAGGGAAGTAGTACACTACTATACCAGAGCCTCATAAGGAAGTAGTACACTACTATTGACCAGAGCCTCATAGGGAAGTAGTGCACTACTATTGACCAGAGCCTCATAGGGAAGTAGTGCACTACTATTGACCAGAGCCTCATAGGGAAGTAGTACACTACTATTGACCAGAGCCTCATAGGGAAGTAGTGCACTACTATTGACCAGAGCCTCATAGGGAAGTAGTGCACTACTATTGACCAGAGCCTCATAAGGAAGTAGTGCACTACTATTGACCAGAGCCTCATAAGGACGTAGTGCACTACTATTGACCAGAGCCTCATAAGGAAGTAGTGCACTACTATTGACCAGAGCCTCATAAGGAAGTAGTGCACTACTATTGACCAGAGCCTCATAAGGAAGTAGTGCACTACTATTGACCAGAGCCTCATAAGGAAGTAGTGCACTACTATTGACCAGAGCCTCATAAGGAAGTAGTGCACTACTATTGACCAGAGGCTCATAGGGAAGTAGTACACTACTATTGACCAGAGCCTCATAGGGAAGTAGTGCACTACTATTGACCAGAGCCTCATAGGGAAGTAGTACACTACTATACCAGAGCCTCATAGGGAAGTAGTGCACTACTATTGACCAGAGCCTCATAGGGAAGTAGTGCACTACTATTGACCAGAGCCTCATAAGGAAGTAGTACACTACTATTGACCAGAGCCTCATAGGGAAGTAGTGCACTACTATTGACCAGAGCCTCATAGGGAAGTAGTACACTACTATTGACCAGAGCCTCATAGGGAAGTAGTGCACTACTATTGACCAGAGGCTCATAGGGAAGTAGTGCACTATACCGGGAATAGGGTGCCATCTAGGATCCAACCTGACAAGCCTCTTTTGCTCGTGCATTTTATGTTAATGTCTGAACATGGTCTTTCGCTTGGCATGTAAAGCTGTAACGTTAGCCGGACTCCAGAATGAAAACAAATTATAATGATACAAAAAAACATGACATCTAGAAGGGAAACATTTGAAGACGTTGAAAAAACCCACAAATGCAGCTACAAAAGTCTGATTTGAGTGGTTTCTCTAATGCCTGTACTCTGTGTAACGGTAGCTGATCTTAAAGACTCTGAGAAGAGTTCTACCTGCTTCTAATACTATCACATAGACAACAGAATGTAGACTATGAGTGGCTCCACAGATACACAACAGAATGTAGACTATGAGTGGCTCCACAGATACACAACAGAATGTAGACTATGAGTGGCTCCACAGATACACAACAGAATGTACACTATGAGTGGCTCCACAGATACACAACAGAATGTACACTATGAGTGGCTCCACAGATACACAACAGAATGTAGACTGAGTGGCTCCACAGATACACAACAGAATGTAGACTATGAGTGTCAAAATATAGAACCCACACAAATACAGATACATGTTTGCACTGTCACACAATAGAACAATTTTTAGTACAAGGGAAAGCTCCTCATGGCCATTTGAACAATGGTACCGTTTCATATACAACTTAGCTCATCTACATTGTCTTTTCTAAACCCACAATTCATTAGCCAGAATAATGAATTAAAAAAAGCAGAAAAATGAATGAATAAACCAGAATAATGAATATATTGAATGGTATTAAGCCATGGACCATAGATAGTGAGTGAGTGATCCATTTATAGGTTGATGGAGGGAAGGAAGGAGGGAGGAGGGAGGAGGGAGGGAAGGAGGACACTCAAACACATCCCATTTAGCAGGAGGCTCCGTGTCATGTCTTCATCGGAACGATGGCAGGCTTTGTCTGCCTCCCAAATGGCATCCTATTCCTTACATAGTGCACTACTTTTGACCAGGGAAAATAGGGTTCCCATAGGGCTCTGGTCAATGGTAGCACACTATGTAGGAGATAGGATGCCACTTGGACAGCAGTCTTCCACTAAGCTCCTTAAGAGCAGATTGTTCCTAGGGAACCAGGTGATAGTAGGGTGGTGGTACAGAGTCACTATGGCTGACTGACTGACTGACTGACTGACTGACTGGCTGGCATACTGACTGACTGGGTTGCTGACTGACTGGCTGACTGACTGACTGACTGACTGGCTGACTGGCTGACTGACTGGCTGGGTTGCTGACTGACTGGCTGACTGGCTGACTGACTGGCTGACTGGCTGACTGACTGACTGGCTGACTGGCTGACTGGGTTGCTGACTGACTGGCTGACTGGCTGACTGGCTGACTGACTGGCTGACTGGGTTGCTGACTGGGTTGCCGACTGACTGACTGGCTGACTGACTGGCTGACTGGGTTGCTGACTGGGTTGCCGACTGACTGACTGACTGGTTGGCTGACTGACTGGCTGACTAACTGACTGGCTGACTGACTGGCTGACTGACTGGCTGACTGACTGACTGGCTGACTGACTGGTTGGCTGACTGACTGGCTGACTAACTGACTGGCTGACTAACTGACTGGCTGGCTGGGTTGCTGACTGACTGGCTGACTAACTGACTGGCTGACTGACTGGCTGACTGACTGACTGACTGGCTGACTGACTGGTTGGCTGACTGACTGGCTGACTAACTGACTGGCTGACTGACTGGCTGACTGACTGACTGGCTGACTGACTGGCTGACTGACTGGTTGTCTGACTGACTGGCTGACTAACTGACTGGCTGACTGGGTGGCTGACTGGCTGGCTGACTGACTGACTGACTGACTGGCTGCCTGGCTGCCTGACTGACTGGCTGGCTGACCGACTGGCTGACTGGCTGACTGGGTTGCTGACTGACTGACTGACTGACTGGCTGGCTGGGTTGCTGACTGACTGACTGGTTGGCTGACAGACTGGGTTGCTGACTGACTGACTGGGTGGCTGACTGACTGGCTGGCTGACTGGGTGGCTGACTGACTAACTGACTAGCTGACTGCCTGCCTGACTGACTGGCTGACTAACTGACTGGCTGACTGCCTGCCTGACTGAAGGCCATATCTACGCTAATGTAGACCTGAAATTATACTTTAACTGACTACATACCTTATCCTCATTACTGTGTGCCCTGGAATTCCCCTTGTATTTAATGAACCCAGGGTTACTAGATATTGTATTTAATGAACCCTCTTTTGGATATGAGGTTAGGATAGGTTTAACTGGCTGGTTGGACGCAGGGTTACTAGATATTGTATTTAATGAACCCTCTTTTAGATATGAGGGTATGATAGGTTTAACTGGCTGGTTGGACGCAGGGTTACTACATGTGCAGCCCTCTTTATACAACACTTTGATGTCTATACTTGAATGTATTAGACACATACCACATCTAAGAGTGTACACTAGTTACAATAACTAACTGACACATCACACCAATTAAAATACACGTTTTCTACTCATAATTCCCATTACACCATGTTGGTTTGTGTGCACTCCCATTACACAGAGTATACGCTAGTTAAAAGACGTTTTCACTCCGAAGGATCTGATCTGTCCATGTGTGTCAGTGATCAGTGATATAAACATATCATAGGTCCTTGTATCTCTCCTTATGAATGTAATGAAGGATTCAGTGTTCTGCCTCACTAGAGCTGGACTAGAGATATACAACATATACACTGCTGTTCTCCTCCACTATCCTCCCTCTCTGTCTCTCTGTCTCCCTCACTCTCCCTCTCTGTTTTTCTCTCTCTCTATCTTTCTGTCTCTATCTTCCTCTCGCTCTCTTTCTCTCTCTCTCTCTCTGTTTTTCTATCTCTCTATATTTCTCTCTGTTCCCCCCTCTCGCTCTCTTTCTCTCTCTCTCTCTCTCTCTCTCTCTCTCTCTCTCTCGCTCTCTCTCTCTCTCTCTCTCTCTCTCTCTCTCTCTCTCTCTCTCCCCCCTCTCTCTATCTCTCTCTTTCTTTCATGCTCTCTCTCTCTCTTTCTTTCATGCTCTCTCTCTCTCTCTCTCATTCTTTCATGCTCTCTCTCTCGTTCTCTCTCTCTGTCTGTCTGTCTGTCTGTCTGTCTGTCCGTCTGTCTGTCTGTCTCGCTCTCTCTCTCTGCACATGATGCATATTTTAACAGATCTCTCCACGTTTTTAAATGGAAAACAATCTGAAATAGCTCCTCACTGCCTGGGCCTGCCTCTGAATTTTATGTACTATCCTTGATTCAGACTCACCCAACCCTTCCTCAGTACACAGTCTTCTGGTAAACAGACGGTAGAGAGAATCTTTTTCATTAGCTAATGGTGCTCGACATGCATTCCTACCAGTCAAGATGTTCTTTAATGTTGGTCAAAATGAAATGAACAATAATGTTATCACTTTACCATGCTAGCAGACTTAAAGCCTGGAGGCAAGGCCATAAATGGGGAAGCTGATCAATATAGTTTGGAAATATGTTTGATCTCTTTATTGATGTTGAAAATAATAAAATAATCTTCCATTTAAAAATGTAGTGATATGGAGCATGAATATATAATTTCATAGTTAGTTCATAATGATTAATAATGTAAAGAGTTATAGTGGTATTCATAATGATTAGTAATGTAAAGTAAAGAGCTATAGTGGTATTCATAATGATTAGTAATGTAAAGAGCTATAGTGGTATTCATAATGATTAGTAATGTATAGTAAAGAGCTATAGTGGTATTCATAATGATTAGTAATGTAAAGAGCTATAGTGGTATTCATAATGATTAGTAACGTAAAGTAAAGAGCTATAGTGGTATTCATAATGATTAGTAATGTAAAGTAAAGAGCTATAGTGGTATTCATAATGATTAGTAATGTAAAGAGCTATAGTGGTATTCATAATGGTTAGTAATGTATAGCAATGAGCTATAGTGGTATTCATAATGGTTAGTAATGTATAGTAAAGAGCTATAGTGGTATTCATAATGATTAGTAATGTATAGTAAAGAGCTATAATGGTATTCATAATGATTAGTAATGTAAAGAGCTATAGTGGTATTCATAATGATTAGTAATGTAAAGAGCTATAGTGGTATTCATAATGATCAGTAATGTATAGTAAAGAGCTATAGTGGTATTCATAATGATTAGTAATGTATAGTAAAGAGCTATAGTGGTATTCATAATGATCAGTAATGTAAAGAGCTATAGTGGTATTCATAATGGTTAGTAATGTAAAGTAAAGAGCTATAGTGGTATTCATAATGATTAGTAATGTAAAGAGCTATAGTGGTATTCATAATGATTAGTAATGTAAAGAGCTATAGTGGTATTCATAATGATCAGTAATGTATAGTAAAGAGCTATAGTGGTATTCATAATGATTAGTAATGTAAAGAGCTATAGTGGTATTCATAATGATTAGTAATGTAAAGAGCTGTAGTGGTATTCATAATGATTAGTAATGTAAAGAGCTATAGTGGTATTCATAATGATCAGTAATGTAAAGAGCTATAGTGGTATTCATAATGATTAGTAATGTAAAGTAAAGAGCTATAGTGGTATTCATAATGATTAGTAATGTAAAGAGCTATAGTGGTATTCATAATGATCAGTAATGTATAGTAAAGAGCTATAGTGGCATTCATAATGATTAGTAATGTATAGTAAAGAGCTATAGTGGTATTCATAATGATTAGTAATGTATAGTAAAGAGCTATAGTGGTATTCATAATGATCAGTAATGTATAGTAAAGAGCTATAGTGGTATTCATAATGATTAGTAATGTATAGTAAAGAGCTATAGTGGTATTCATAATGATCAGTAATGTAAAGAGCTATAGTGGTATTCATAATGGTTAGTAATGTAAAGTAAAGAGCTATAGTGGTATTCATAATGATTAGTAATGTAAAGAGCTATAGTGGTATTCATAATGATTAGTAATGTAAAGAGCTATTGTGGTATTCATAATGATTAGTAATGTAAAGAGCTATAGTGGTATTCATAATGATCAGTTATGTATAGTAAAGAGCTATAGTGGTATTCATAATGATTAGTAATGTAAAGAGCTATAGTGGTATTCATAATGATTAATAATGTAAAGAGCTATAGTGGTATTCATAATGATTAGTAATGTAAAGAGCTATAGTGGTATTCATAATGATCAGTAATGTAAAGAGCTATAGTGGTATTCATAATGATCAGTAATGTAAAGAGCTATAGTGGTATTCATAATGATTAGTAATGTAAAGAGCTATAGTGGTATTCATAATGATTAGTAATGTAAAGAGCTATAGTGGTATTCATAATGATTAGTAATGTAAAGAGCTATAGTGGTATTCATAATGATCAGTAATGTAAAGAGCTATAGTGGTATTCATAATGGTTAGTAATGTAAAGAGCTATAGTGGTATTCATACTGATTAGTAATGTATAGCAATGAGCTATAGTGGTATTCATAATGATCAGTAATGTAAAGAGCTATAGTGGTATTCATAATGATCAGTAATGTATAGCAATGAGCTATAGTGGTATTCATAATGATTAGTAATGTATAGTAAAGAGCTATGTTGGTATTCATAATGGTTAGTAATGTATAGTAAAGAGCTATAGTGGTATTCATAATGATCAGTAATGTATAGCAATGAGCTATAGTGGTATTCATAATGGTTAGTAATGTATAGTAAAGAGCTATGGTGGTATTCGATTAGAAACACAGCCCTGTTTGTGTATGTCCTGAGTATGTAGATAGCATCATATAAGTATGATGCTATCTACAAAAAGCTAATAAAAGCTAATATTGCAGAATTTATAAGGTTTGACAATGAGTGTAAATGTACTCTTGTATTCTTCAAGAGGAAATGAGTAGCAGCAGGGTAGAACTATTCCTTATTCAGGGCTTATTCAGAGCATTGGATAGGAGGATTAAAGAACAGATCCCCAGGCCACCTCTTCATATACACCAATTTAACTTAGCTTTAACGGATTTGACTTCTCCTTGTCTCATCAGCTAGCTCTCAGGGGTGTGTGTGTGTGTGTGTGTGTGTGTGTGTGTGTGTGTGTGTGTGTGTGTGTGTGTGTGTGTGTGTGTGTGTGTGTGTGTGTGTGTGTGTGTGTGTGTGTGTGTGTGTGTGTGTGTGTGTGTGTGTGTGTGTGTGTGTGTGTGTGTGTGTGTGTGTGTGTGTGTGTGTGTGTGTTTGTTAGGGCTGGGTGGTATTCCATATTTGACTATATACCGGCTTTAACGCACGGACCGGTTTGCGTGTTTACTTTACCTTCTATAACGGTATTTGAATTTTTGATTTGTTAAATGTGATACGCCAGTGTGTAACGTCCAGTTTTATAATTTACTCCACTACGTGATTGATTAATCTCTCTCTCTCTCTCTCTCTCTCTCTCTCTCTCTCTCTCTCTCTCTCTCTCTCTCTCTCTCTCTCTCTCTCTCTCTCTCTCTCTCTCTCTCTCTCTCTCTCTCTCTCTCTCTCTCTCTCTCCATGCCATGCCTCTTTCCACACAGACCTAGATCCGCCGTCGTCACTCAAGGAGCACATGAGTTGTTCCTCAATGTTGATGACTACAATGCCGTTTTCACTTTGCTTCTTAATATAAATCTACAGGCCATTCTACAGACCAATCTACAGGCCAATCTACAGGCCAATCTACAGGCCAATCTACAGGCCAATCTACAGGCCAATCTACAGGCCAATCTACAGACCAATCTACAGGCCAATCTACAGGCCAATCTACAGGCCAATCTACAGGCCAATCTACAGGCCAATCTACAGACCAATCTACAGGCCAATCTACAGGCCAATCTACAGGCCAATCTACAGACCAATCTACAGGCCAATCTACAGACCAATCTACAGGCCAATCTACAGGCCAATCTACAGGCCAATCTACAGGCCAATCTACAGGCCAATCTACAGGCCAATCTACAGGCCAATCTACAGGCCAATCTACAGGCCAATCTACAGGCCAATCTACAGGCCAATCTACAGGCCAATCTACAGGCCAATCTACAGGCCAATCTACAGACCAATCTACAGGCCAATCTACAGGCCAATCTACAGGCCAATCTACAGGCCAATCTACAGGCCAATCTACAGGCCAATCTACAGGCCAATCTACAGACCAATCTACAGGCCAATCTACAGGCCAATCTACAGGCCAATCTACAGGCCAATCTACAGGCCAATCTACAGGCCAATCTACAGGCCAATCTACAGGCCAATCTACAGGCCAATCTACAGACCAATCTACAGGCCAATCTACAGGCCAATCTACAGGCCAATCTACAGGCCAATCTACAGGCCAATCTACAGGCCAATCTACAGGCCAATCTACAGGCCAATCTACAGGCCAATCTACAGGCCAATCTACAGGCCAATCTACAGACCAATCTACAGGCCAATCTACAGGCATGCCATATTTACACAATTAGTTTGTGTTTCTTACATCTGCAATCAGCTAGTTTGTCTTTTCTTAGCAAGTTGTGGCTAAATCGTGTTAGCCGCTAATGCTAATCACTAATAAATGTACTGAGTCAGTGCAAACGTAGCTAGCTATACAGCCTGGTACCAGTGATGGTGGAGCCCTAAATCAGCACGTTGTTTCGAGAAAAAGTGTATTCTACGTGGCAGTGTGGAAACGACCTCACATGAGTGCAGGAAATGTATGAAAATGCAGAACATTTTTGTTGGGGTTGAAGTTGAATTGAACAGTATAAAATAATCATCATGGAGAAAGAACCATTAAAATCACTTAGAATGTATATACTTCCACCCTAGGATCACACACTACTCATAAATCAACATTTTGTGTTATTCAAAAACATAAAATACTGTCACACCATCAAAAACTCTGAAAATACCGTGATATGAAATTTGATCTATATCGCCCAGCCCTGTTGACAAGAAGTTTAAGATTGATTTCTCTCTAAATGATCCACTCCCATCTTCTTCTCTCCGACTGTGAACAGACAGGATTTCTCTCTCTAAATGATCCACTCCCATCTTCTCCTCTCCGACTGTGAACAGACAGGATTTCTCTCTAAATGATCCACTCCCATCTTCTCCTCTCCGACTGTAAACAGACAGGATTTCTCTCTCTAAATGATCCACTCCCATCTTCTCCTCTCCGACTGTGAACAGACAGGATTTCTCTCTAAATGATCCACTCCCATCTTCTCCTTTCCGACTGTAAACAGACAGGATTTCTCTCTAAATGATCCACTCCCATCTTCTCCTCTCCGACTGTGAACAGACAGGATTTCTCTCTAAATGATCCACTCCCATCTTCTCCTCTCCGACTGTGAAAAGACAGGATTTCTCTCTAAATGATCCACTCCCATCTTCTCCTCTCCGACTGTGAACAGACAGGATTTCTCTCTAAATGATCCACTCCCATCTTCTCCTCTCCGACTGTAAACAGACAGGATTTCTCTCTCTAAATGATCCACTCCCATCTTCTCCTCTCCGACTGTGAACAGACAGGATTTCTCTCTAAATGATCCACTCCCATCTTCTCCTTTCCGACTGTAAACAGACAGGATTTCTCTCTAAATGATCCACTCCCATCTTCTCCTCTCCGACTGTGAACAGACAGGATTTCTCTCTAAATGATCCACTCCCATCTTCTCCTCTCCGACTGTGAAAAGACAGGATTTCTCTCTAAATGATCCACTCCCATCTTCTCCTCTCCGACTGTAAACAGACAGGATTTCTCTCTAAATGATCCACTCCCATCTTCTCCTCTCCGACTGTAAACAGACAGGCAGGCAGTGGGATGAGAAAAGTGACATTTGAAAAGAGACTTAAAGATAGTGGACCTGTTTGACACTAAGGTCCGAGACATCTCAGAATTTCATTTCTATTTGTAAAGAAATTACAAAACCAGCGGGAGTTTTTGCTCTTCTTGTTGGTGTTCTCTCCTTCTCTCCATCAATGGAAGAGAGAAAAACATGTGTTGGCCAGGACACTGGCAGGTTTGTCTTGAGGGTACAGTTTGAGGCCTGAGTGCTCAGAGCCTTTACTTTACATCAATAAATATAAGAGATCTTTTTAGACAAGGTCAGCCAGAGCCTGTCAGGGAGAAAGTAGCCCACACACACACACACACACACACACACACACACACACACACACACACACACACACACACACACACACACACCCCCCCCCCCCCCCCCCACACACACAACCAATACATAAGCCTATACTGTTCATTTTACCACGTCTTTCCCTCTCTTGACATGACCAAAGCCTCTGAACAGGAACCTGGCAGCAGCTCCACCAGGAGGCCTAAACAGGAACCTGGCAGCAGCTCCACTAGGAGCCCTAAACAGGAACCTGGCAGCAGCTCCACCAGGAGGCCTAAACATGAACCTGGCAGCAGCTTCACCAGGAGGCCTAAAAAGGAACCTGGCAGCAGCTTCACCAGGAGGCCTAAACAGGAACCTGGCAGCAGCTCCACCGGGAGGCCTAAACAGGAACCTGGCAGCAGCTTTACCAGGAGCCCTAAAAAGGAACCTGGCAGCAGCGTCACCAGGAGGCCTAAACAGGAACCTGGAAGCAGCTCCACCAGGAGGCCTAAACAGGAACCTGGAAGCAGCTCCACCAGGAGGTCTAAACAGGAACCTGGCAGCAGCTCCACCAGGAGGCCTAAACAGTAACCTGGCAGCAGCTCCACCAGGAGGCCTAAACAGGAACCTGGCAGCAGCTTTAACAGGAGCCCTAAAAAGGAACCTGGCAGCAGCTCCACCAGGAGGCCTAAACAGGAACCTGGCAGCAGCTCCACCAGGAGACCTAAACATGAACCTGGCAGCAGCTTCACCAGGAGGCCTAAACAGGAACCTGGCAGCAGCTTCACCATGAGGCCTAAACAGGAACCTGGCAGCAGCTTCACCATGAGCCCTAAACAGGAACCTGGCAGCAGCTTCACCAGGAGCCCTAAACAGGAACCTGGCAGCAGCTTCACCAGGAGGCCTAAACAGGAACCTGGCAGCAGCTTCACCAGGAGCCCTAAACAGGAACCTGGCAGCAGCTTCACCAGGAGCCCTAAACAGGAACCTGGCAGCAGCTTCACCAGGAGGCCTAAACAGGAACCTGGCAGCAGCTTCACCAGGAGGCCTAAACAGGAACCTGGCAGCAGCTCCACCAGGAGGCCTAAACAGGAACCTGGCAGCAGCTCCACCAGGAGGCCTAAACATGAACCTGGCAGCAGCTTCACCAGGAGGCCTAAACAGGAACCTGGCAGCAGCTCCACCAGGAGCCCTAAACATGAACCTGGCAGCAGCTCCACCAGGAGCCCTAAACAGGAACCTGACAGCAGCGTCACCAGGAGGCCTAAACAGGAACCTGGCAGCAGCTCCACCAGGAGCCCTAAACAGGAACCTGGCAGCAGCTCCACCAGGAGGCCTAAACAGGAACCTGGCAGCAGCTCCACCAGGAGGCCTAAACAGGAACCTGGCAGCAGCTCCACCAGGAGCCCTAAACAGGAACCTGGCAGCAGCTCCACCAGGAGGCCTAAACAGGAACCTGGCAGCAGCTCCACCAGGAGGCCTAAACAGGAACCTGGCAGCAGCTCCACCAGGAGGCCTATACATGAACCTGGCAGCAGCTTCACCAGGAGACCTAAACATGAACCTGGCAGCAGCTCCACCAGGAGGCCTAAACAGGAACCTGGCAGCAGCTCCACCAGGAGGCCTAAACATGAACCTGGCAGCAGCTTCACCAGGAGGCCTAAACAGGAACCTGGCAGCAGCTCCACCAGGAGCCCTAAACATGAACCTGGCAGCAGCTCCACCAGGAGCCCTAAACAGGAACCTGACAGCAGCGTCACCAGGAGCCCTAAACAGGAACCTGACAGCAGCTCCACCAGGAGCCCTAAACAGGAACCTGGCAGCAGCTTCACCAGGAGGCCTAAACAGGAACCTGGCATCAGCTCCACCAGGAGCCCTAAACATGAACCTGGCAGCAGCTCCACCAGGAGCCCTAAACAGGAACCTGACAGCAGCGTCACCAGGAGGCCTAAACAGGAACCTGGCAGCAGCTCCACCAGGAGCCCTAAACATGAACCTGGCAGCAGCTCCACCAGGAGCCCTAAACAGGAACCTGACAGCAGCGTCACCAGGAGCCCTAAACAGGAACCTGGCAGCAGCTTCACCAGGAGGCCTAAACAGGAACCTGACAGCAGCTCCACCAGGAGCCCTAAACAGGAACCTGACAGCAGCGTCCCCAGGAGGCCTAAACAGGAACCTGGCAGCAGCTCCACCAGGAGCCCTAAACAGGAACCTGGCAGCAGCTCCACCAGGAGGCCTAGGGGACGGAGGTGGGGACGGAGGTGAAATGAACATCAGTAGCATGCATAATCTGTCCACTATACTAGACGCACACACCATCAAATCTAAATAGACACAGTACAGTACATTCTCACGTCAAAGATACATGCAGAGGATCATAGGCCAAGGAAATTATATTGGGAGACACAACGGCAATTCAAACATGCAACAGACGTCCAACATCAAAAGCTTCTGTGCTTCTGTGCTTCTATGCTTCTATGCTTCTGTGCTTCTATGCTTCTGTGCTTCTATGCTTCTATGCTTCTATGCTTCTATGCTTCTATGCTTCTATGCTTCTGTGCTTCTATGCTTCTATGCTTCTGTGCTTCTATGCTTCTGTGCTTCTATGCTTCTATGCTTCTATGCTTCTGTGCTTCTATGCTTCTATGCTTCTATGCTTCTATGCTTCTGTGCTTCTATGCTTCTATGCTTCTGTGCTTCTATGCTTCTGTGCTTCTATGCTTCTATGCTTCTGTGCTTCTATGCTTCTATGCTTCTATGCTTCTATGCTTCTATGCTTCTATGCTTCTATGCTTCTGTGCTTCTGTGCTTCTATGCTTCTGTGCTTCTGTGCTTCTGTGCTTCTATGCTTCTGTGCTTCTATGCTTCTATGCTTCTGTGCTTCTGTGCTTCTATGCTTCTATGCTTCTGTGCTTCTATGCTTCTGTGCTTCTATGCTTCTGTGCTTCTGTGCTTCTGTGCTTCTGTGCTTCTATGCTTCTGTGCTTCTATTCTTCTATGCTTCTATGCTTCTATGCTTCTGTGCTTCTATGCTTCTGTGCTTCTGTGCTTCTGTGCTTCTATGCTTCTATGCTTCTGTGCTTCTGTGCTTCTGTGCTTCTATTCTTCTATGCTTCTGTGCTTCTATGCTTCTGTGCTTCTATTCTTCTATGCTTCTATGCTTCTGTGCTTCTATGCTTCTATGCTTCTGTGCTTCTATGCTTCTGTGCTTCTGTTCTTCTATGCTTCTATGCTTCTATGCTTCTGTGCTTCTATGCTTCTGTGCTTCTATGCTTCTATGCTTCTGTGCTTCTGTGCATCTGTGCTTCTGTGCTTCTGTGCTTCTGTGCTTCTATGCTTCTATGCTTCTATGCTTCTGTGCTTCTGTGCTTCTGTGGCTAATTGCTCCTTTGAGCTATAGGCTTATTAAAACAGTCAGAAATAGAGGTAATAGGAAGGGGAAATTCGTATAAATTCTTTGGTTTTAGGGGGAAACAATTGCTTATTCACTGAATCACCATGACAACTCCTTGTCTGACATTGTCTCTCCCCCTCCTTCTCTCTCCCCCTCCCCTTTCTTCCTCTCTAACCCATTGCAATTCAGCTCTCTAAGTTAATTCTTCCTTCACCCCCTGCAAGACTACAATGAGACCATTTTACTCAGCGTGCTAAACGACGGGGAATTTGGGAGAAAAGCAAAGAGAATACATTCAGGGAAACCAGATGGTTTATATGCTAAAATAAGCCAATTTACTTCTATTATGAGATTGTAATTATAGCCCTACAACTCCATGATAAAATAGCTTTCTCACAGTGCAAGAAGTCGTTCTGGTTTTCGATATTTCATAAAGTCACAAAAAAATAAACCATGAATATGCATTATTTGAGTAGCCTATAACAAACACAGAGGGTTAATTCGTGGATGTGAGATGAGCAGAGCTCTGCTCTCCTCTCCTCTAGGCAAAGCCGCATCGTTTTAGCGGGCATATAGAGACGCAGACAGGTGGACTCACATAATCATTTACTGACACTTGAAGGTAGCAGAACTGCAGCGGCTCAGAGCATACTGTAATAACGATGTACTAACTGTGTAATAACAATAAATAAGTCAATAAAACACTAGTAATTAACAGTAGCTTCGGCTAGTAACAAACGTCATAATAACGTTAATGATTATTATCGTAAATATAGCATGACTAAAACATGCCTACCTGTGATTATAATACATACACGTCCTCAAAACAAACAGGGTCATATTTTACGCATAACTTGAACTTGATCGAACCAAGAGTCCAAAAACACCCCAAAATCTATAAATCTGGTTAAAACTTGTGGACCATCATATTGGGCACCTGAAAGCGGCTACAGCAGGGCTGTACACCCACCCATTTCACCAGAGAGATGTACTTGCAGTGGGCATACACCAAAATAAAGATTCCTCTCTCCGCTGGCACCCACATTTATGGCCTTATATTCGGGGAATGTTCTGTTACGTGAACATTCAGTAGCCACAGAAGCTTCAGTAGACCCAGCGCATAGAATTCTCAATCACAGCGGATGGTCAACCTCCGCAGTAACGCACCGCACAGACAGTAACGCACGGCACAGACAGTAACGCACGGCACAGACAGGTCAGCGACAGGCAGAGCATAGTTTAAGTAACAAGTGCTCAATTTCACCATCCCTAAACGGGGACGGCCACCATCGGTATTCAACCATCTGATTTCGTTCCCTGCACTAGAATACATTCTCACAAGGCATGAGACCAGACTGTCCTTTAACTTTGAGCTCAGATTTCACGTAGCTCTCTCTCTCTCTCTCTCTGTCCGCGACACTCAAATTCAAAGGCACTCGTATCACAGGACACGATGTCCAGGTTCAGCACAGGCTGAACACATCCGTGTCTCACTGCAAAGTAAAATACGGCAGGCACATAATCAATTAGGCTACTGAGACGCATTTTATAGTTACATTACATACACTAAAAATATTCTAAGCTCTTAATCAAGTGTTGCCTGTGACTCACCTGCCTTGGCGAGATGCAAATTCCCCCAACCAATCCCGGTATTTTCTTTAGGAAAAATCTGGATACAATATTTCTGTGCACTTTACTTGCAGTTGTAAATAGTCCTTGCAGATATCCTTATAGTGTAATACTTTGATTCGTTTCAGAATTACATTTCCCAACATAAAGATCCTTCAGCATTTTCAGTCCGTTCACATGTTCATATTTTTTCTTCAGTTTCCTCCTCCGCTGGGCTGCTCGGTCAGCGCTGCACGTTTGACGTTCTTTACTTGCCTTTTCGTGAGGTCTTTCCACCACACACACGAGCTCTATCAGAGCGCGCTGCGCGGTCCCAGCTCGATATTCGGGAACGCCAAATAGATGTGAGAGTTACTAGGTAACCAAGGGCACCCGCATCCTACATGAAAAGGAGAGGAGGACGCGGCTTTTAGCTAAATGTCTTCCGAAAAGAAGAAATGATCTCACTACTGTACAGTGAGCTTCTGACTCCTTGTTTATCGCTCAGGGTGAAAATGCTGAGCCAAGTCACGTGGGGTTGGCAGTGGCACAGGGCTCGTGTGGCATCACGTGTCACACATTCTCAATGGATTCATATTCTAAAAGGTTGCATTCTTAAAATAATATTAATCTGCCTTTTGAGCCTAATTGCTTGCCCAGATGCCCATGTACTGTCTTATCAGAAAAATGCTTTGAGCTCAGATCAGTCTGATAGTAAATGCCACTGCCTCTTGAAATAGCTCATATCTGACTGTCTCTGTGCTCAGATCAGTCTATTTATGCAGAAGTGATACTTGACTAAACTGCAATAGTCACAAGGTAGCAAGACAAAAGCTTCAGCTATCATGTTTGGATTTCCATATTTATTGTTTGTAATCCTGCAGGGCTTCATTTGGAATGGCAGGCAGAGAGTTAGTTGACTCACACAGGCAAGGCAGGAATTCATCACTATGGCCAATGCCACTCGCTATATGGAATTTGATTGGTTGGGATGTGTCTTTCAATGCCACTTGTGTGCAAGGATAGCAGCTTTGAATAGCTGTATACCCACCAGTCCCAAGAGGATAAATACTCCACCAAGCAGTGGACAAGGTGCAGGTGGCTATTACCATATTTATTTCACCTTTATTTAACTAGGCAAGTCAGTTAAGAAAATTCTTATCTACAATGCCCCCCCCCCCCCAGCCAAAGACTAAGCCGGATGACGCTGGGCCAATTGTGCGCCGCCCTATGGGACTCCCAATCACTGCCTGTTGTGATACAGTCTGGAATCGAACCAGGGTCTGTAGTGACGCCACTAGCACTGAGATGCAGCGCCTTAGATCGCTGAACCAGGGTGTGTAGTGACACCTCTAGCATTGAGATGCAGAGCCTTAGACCACTGAACCAGGGTCTGTAATGACACCTCTAGCACTGAGATGCAGAGCCTTAGACCACTGAACCACGTGGGAGCCCACCCTCAGAACCTTTAGGATTGACATGAAGTCCCTTGGGGTGAGTAGAGGCTATGTCTTTTGGGGGGGATGAATTCCACCCAGCCTATCAGTGGGCAGGGCAGGGTAAAGGTGATGACAGTACCCAGTAGGACTCCATAAACAGGCAGTGAAGAAGTCCTCTCTCTCTCTCTCTCTCAGATCCTGAAGGCGTTTGGTTCCAGAGGCATGTAGGGTGAAATTGCCCTTCCAACTCCCTGCTAGCATACTAATGGCCTGGGGTGAGGTGTCTTTACCTTGAACTGAAGTTGGTTCACAATCACCAACCTGGAAATAATTGACTCACGGTTCACTGTGGCAATGCATACATTTACATGGGATATAATTAGACTTAGCTGAAGCTTACAGCTGGGTCTAGCAGAGAAACATGCATGCACACACGCACAGGCACGCGCACGCGCACGCGCACACGCACACGCACACGCACACGCACACACACACGCACACACACACACACACACACACACACACACACACACACACACACACACACACACACACACACACACACACACACACACACACACACACACACACACACACACAGGGAGCTGTAATGAGTGGATGAAAGCCCCAGCAGAGAGCAGTGTCAGTCATGGCCCTCCCTCAGGACAGAGCTGTTTATACACAGCAAACTCAGCAGCAGTCATTAGACCACATTCCCACTCAAAGATCAAATGACTGAGTTCCCCAAATGACTGGGTGGTGAGGTGTAGGCTACCATCCCCTCTCCAAATCCCAAGCCAGCCACTTCACCCCAAGGCATGTACAGTAGGTGGGATAGGATCAGTACAAGAAGATGGTGATAGTACTGTGTACATGGCTGTAACAACAATGGCTGGCGCAACTCTACATGGGCTCTGATGCTGGGCTCCTTTACACATTTCAGCATCGCTACACAGTTGTGTTTTTGTTTTACATGTGACTAGCTGGCTAAAGCATTCTGTTATGCAGATTAACAATTACATTACACCTACTGTTATGGTACACAGTGGTGGTTGAGAAGCAGTGGTGGCTGGTGGGAGGAGCTATAGGAGGACTGGCTCATTGGAACGGTATCCAACACGGTTCCATGTACTCCATTCCAGCCATTACAATCAGCCCGTCCTCCTATAGCTCCTCCCACCAGCTTCCTCTGTTGAGAAGGTATTTACATGAGTCTGTAGTGTGGAATTTCACAAAACATCCCAGATATCCATCATTAAACAACAAGGGCATGGAAACAGTAGACACTATTCACAGCCCCTCTGACATCCATGTAAGCCTACTATTTAACCAGGAAATTGTCATAAAGCTATATTGTAACATTCCATACAGGTGTTCCACAGTTCTAATTGAACATTTCATAGATTATCCAATTCTCTCTTCATAAAGGGACGAATTAGAGCATCATATCCCCTTGTGAGTCCATCTATCTATTCCCCCTACCCACCTCCCTTCCAACCCAACCTCTTTCATTATACCCCTGTGAGTCCATCTATCTATTCCCCCTACCCACCTCCCTTCCTACCCAACCTCTTTCATTATACCCCTGTGCTTCCCTTTATCTCTTCCCCCTCCTACTTCCTCCACAACCTGTTCATTAGGCCTATAAACCCAGTGCATCACTCTATCCCTCCCTCCCTCATTCCCACTCCTCCTCCCTCCCTCCATCTCCTCCTCCCTCCCTCCATCTCTTCCTCCCTCCCTGATGGGGAATGCTGGTGAGCCCGCCCCTCTACAGAAGGATCTAATTAGCAGGTTCTCTCCTGTCATGTCTGCCACCAGATGGGTTCCCACAATGCACCCTGCCAATGTCAGCCCAGCGCCACACTCCGAGCAGGGCTTCACAGGTGGAGGAGGAGAGATGGAGAGGAAAAGATACAAAACAACCCATCCGTTCTCTTCGTTCTTTCTCTCTCCCTCTCCCTCAATCTCTCTCCCTCTCCCTCAATCTCTCCCTCTCCCTCAATCTCTCTCTCCCTCAATCTCTCCCTCCCTCAATCTCTCTCTCCCTCAATCTCTCCCTCCCTCAATCACTCTCTCCCTCAATCTCTCCCTCCCTCAATCTCCCTCTCCCTCAATCTCTCCCTCCCTCAATCTCTCTCTCCCTCAATCTCACTCTCTCCGTCAATCTCTCCCTCTCCCTCAATCTCTCTCCCTCTCCCTCAATCTCTCTCCCTCTCCCTCAATCTCTCTCCCTCTCCCTCAATCTCTCTCCCTCTCCCTCAATCTCTCTCCCTCTCCCTCAATCTCTCTCCCTCTCCCTCAATCTCTCTCCCTCAATCTCTCTCCCTCTCCCTCAATCTCTCTCTCCCTCAATCTCTCTCCCTCTCCCTCAATCTCTCCCTCTCCCTCAATCTCCCTCTCCCTCAATCTCTCTCCCTCTCCCTCAATCTCTCTCCCTCTCCCTCAATCTCTCCCTCTCCCTCAATCTCTCTCCCTCTCCCTCAATCTCTCTCCCTCTCCCTCAATCTCTCTCCCTCAATCTCTCTCCCTCTCCCTCAATCTCTCCCTCTCCCTCAATCTCTCTCCCTCTCCCTCAATCTCTCTCCCTCTCCCTCAATCTCTCTCCCTCTCCCTCAATCTCTCTCTCCCTCAATCTCTCTCCCTCTCCCTCAATCTCTCTCCCTCTCCCTCAATCTCTCTCCCTCTCCCTCAATCTCTCCCTCCCTCAATCTCTCTCTCCCTCAATCTCTCCCTCCCTCAATCTCTCTCTCCCTCAATCTCTCCCTCCCTCAATCACTCTCTCCCTCAATCTCTCCCTCCCTCAATCTCCCTCTCCCTCAATCTCTCCCTCCCTCAATCTCTCTCTCCCTCAATCTCACTCTCTCCGTCAATCTCTCCCTCTCCCTCAATCTCTCTCCCTCTCCCTCAATCTCTCTCTCCCTCAATCTCTCTCCCTCTCCCTCAATCTCTCTCCCTCTCCCTCAATCTCTCTCCCTCTCCCTCAATCTCTCTCCCTCTCCCTCAATCTCTCTCTCCCTCAATCTCACTCCCTCCGTCAATCTCTCTCTCTCCCTCAATCTCACCCTCTCCATCAATCTCTCTCCCTCTCCCTCAATCTCTCTCCCTCTCCCTCAATCTCTCCCTCCCTCAATCTCTCTCCCTCTCCCTCAATCTCTCCCTCCCTCAATCTCTCTCTCCCTCAATCTCACTCTCTCCGTCAATCTCACTCTCTCCGTCAATCTCTCTCTCTCCCTCAATCTCTCTCTCTCCCTCAATCTCTCTCTCTCCCTCAATCTCTCACTCTTCCTCAATCTCACTCTCCCTCAATCTCTCTCTCCCTCAATCTCTCTCTCCGTCAATCTCTCTCTCCCTCAATCTCTCTCTCCGTCAATCTCTCTCTCACCCTCAATCTCACTCACTCTCTCCCTCAATCTCACTCTCCCTCAATCTCTTTCTCCCTCAATCTCTCTCTCCCTCAATCTCTCTCTCCCTCAATCTCTCTCTCCCTCAATCTCTCTCTCTTCCCTCTCAGTATTGTACAAAATGTAAATATTTCCCTATACAACAGCATGTTGCGTAATTTCACTGTAACAGACATCTTAATTAGCCAGATATACACCTAATCCATTGAAACACAATCCCTGACTTTGTATATACTGTATAGTAACACTTTGATGATATACAAAGCCAGACTTGTATATAAACAAACTTAACATGTGTGTAATGGTCAAATACAATGAATAGAATGAAACTTACATTTGACCTTTCACATTTTAGTCATTTAGCAGACTCTCTTATCCAGAGTGATTTACAGTTAGTGCAGTTAGCTAGGTGGAACAACCACATATCACGTCAAATTTCAAGGTGTTTAAGGTTAAATTAGGCATTAACTCCTCATTTATAAGGTTAAAGTTAAGGTTAGGCATTATCTCTGAAATTGTAAATGTAAGGCTTAAGGTTTGAGAAAGGCTTAAAACAAAAATACAAAGATTACGTTTTTATCACTGAATTTGAACATGCAGCCTTTGGAATCAGAGGAAGATGTTTACACCCATCCACCATCCATATCCACGATGCAAAACTAAAACCTACTTGAAGGTAACAGTGCTCACTGTTGCCCCTAGTGGCCTGTTTCCATGTCATCTCCCGATGTCCTCAGACATGGATGGACATCGAATACTGACTACATATACAGTATCACAGGTGACCTGCATGGTCATTCTAGTTGTTTCTAGGCCTAAGTATATCATATATCCAGTTATTTCCTTTCCGATCAAATCCCACCAAATCATTGTTGGAGAAAAAAATATATTTTGAATTTGAAAGTGTTTTGATGTACCCTGAGTCAAATATAACCAATAACAATACAATACTGGAACAAACCATTAACAATACAACACTTACTGGATCAAACCATTAACAAAACAACACTGGAACAAACCATTAACAATACAACACTTACTGGAACAAACCATTAACAATACAATACTGGAACAAACCATTAACAATACAACACTTCCTGGAACAAACCATTAACAATACAATACTGGAACAAACCATTAACAATACAACACTTACTGGATCAAACCATTAACAAAACAACACAGGAACAAACCATTAACAATATAACACTGGAACAAACCATTAACAAAACAATACTGGAACAAACCATTAACAATACAACACTTACTGGATCAAACCATTAACAAAACAACACAGGAACAAACCATTAACAATATAACACTGGAACAAACCATTAACAAAACAACACAGGAACAAACCATTAACAATACAACACTGGAACAAACCATTAACAAAGCAACACTTACTGGAACAAACCATTAACAACACTTACTGGAACAAACCATTAACAACACTTACTGGAACAAACCATTAACAACACGTACTGGAACAAACCATTAACAACACGTACTGGAACAAACCATTAACAACACGTACTGGAACAAACCATTAACAACACTTACTGAAACAAACTCTTAGCGCTAGGGGTCAGATTTTTTTTTTTTTTTCAAATAACATACCCAACGTAAACTGAAATTTTCTCTGGCCCAGATCGTAGAATATGCATATAATTTACAGATTAGGATAGAAAACACTCAGTTTTTCAAAACTGTCAAAATATTGTCTGTGAGAATAAGAATACTTACTCTGCAAGTGAAATCCTGAGAAAATCTAACCCGGAAGTGATATATAAAAAATATTTAAAAAAAGTTTCCTGGCCTGTCTAACCTCCATTTAAAGGGGTATCAACCAGATTCTTTTTCCAATGGCTTCCTCAGGCTGTGACCAGGCTTTAGACATAGTTTCAGGCTTTTATTTTGAGAAATGAGTGAGATGTTTCAAAACTAGCCAGGTGGCCTGCGAATAGTTCCTGCGCGCGAGAGAGGGGCTCCCCATTTTCCGTTTCTCTCTTAAAGAATAGGTTATGGTCCGGTTAGAATATTATCGATTATGTTTGTTAAAGACATCCTGAGGATTAATTATAAATACATTTGAAATGTTTCTACGACCATTTCGGATACTTTTTGGGATTTGTCGAACGTAACACGGCTTTTGATTTTTCATCATAACGCGCAACCCAAATGGCGTTTTTTTGTGATAAAAGTAATATTCATCGAACAAAAAGAAGATTTGTTGTGTAACTGGGAGTCTCGTGAGTGGAAACGTCCGAAGATTATCTAAGGTAAGCGATTAATTTGATTGCTTTTCACACTTTCGTGACCATATTAATTTGGGGCTAGCTGATGTAGCATTGAAAGCTACACTCACAAAAGCTTGGATTTATTTTGCTGTAAAATATATTTTCAAAATCTGACACCATAGGTGGATTAACAACAAGCTAAGCTGTGTTTTGGTATATTTCACTTGTGATTGCATGATTACAAATATTTTTAGGAATATTTTTGAATTTGGCGCCCTGCAATTCAACGGTTGTTTAGGAAAGTGAACCCGTATTCGGTATCCGTAGATCAGAGAAGTTAACAAAACAACATTTTTTTTTTTAAAGAAAAAGACAATTTCTCCCCTTTGAAATGTTGGGTGACCGAAGCACACAATAAATGAGTCTGTGGAATGCAGACCACAACTCCTGTCAACAATAAATGAGTCTGGGGAATACAGACCACAACTCCCGTCAACAATAAATGAGTCTGGGGAATACAGACCACAACTCCCGTCAACAATAAATGGGTCTGGGGAATACAGACCACAACTCCTGTCAACAATAAATGAGTCTGGGGAATACAGACCACAAATCCCGTCAACAATAAATGAGTCTGGGGAATGCAGACCACAACACCCGTCAACAATAAATGAGTCTGGGGAATACAGACCACAACTCCCGTCAACAATAAATGAGTCTGGGGAATGCAGACCACAACACCCGTCAACAATAAATGAGTCTGGGGAATACAGACCACAACTCCTGTCAACAATAAATGAGTCTGGGGAATACAGACCACAAATCCCGTCAACAATAAATGAGTCTGGGGAATGCAGACCACAACACCCGTCAACAATAAATGAGTCTGGGGAATACAGACCACAACTCCCGTCAACAATAAATGAGTCTGGGGAATACAGACCACAACTCCTGTCAACAATAAATGAGTCTGGGGAATACAGACCACAACTCCTGTCAACAATAAATGAGTCTGGGGAATACAGACCACAACTCCCGTCAACAATAAATGAGTCTGGGGAATACAGACCACAACTCCTGTCAACAATAAATGAGTCTGGGGAATACAGACCACAACTCCCGTCAACAATAAATGAGTCTGGGGAATACAGACCACAACTCCTGTCAACAATAAATGAGTCTGGGGAATGCAGACCACAATTCCCGTCAACAATACATGTTACGAGGGGCTGCTAGATGAGTCCTGTATTGTTATAATACTCTTATAATACTCCCACAAAACAGTTCCATGTACTGACTGAGCCCTTTAAAAGACATGGGAAGAATTAATTTCATTAGATTATTTATTTCAACTTTATTTAACCAGGTAGGCTATTTGATAACAAGTTCTCATTTACAGCTGCGACCTGGCCAAGATAAAGCAAAGCAGTTCGACACAAACAACAACACATAGTTACACATGGAGTTAAACAAACATACAGTTAATAATACAGTAGAAAAAGTCTATATACAGTGAGTGCAAATGAGGTAAGATAACGGAGGTATAAGGCATTAAATAGGCCATGTGTCACGCCCTGGCCTTAGTATTCTTTGTTTTCTTTATGTTTTTTAGTTAGGTCAGGGTGTGACATGGGGAATGTATGTGTTTTGTAGTGTCTAGGGGTGTTGTATGTGTATGGGGCAGAGTAGAGTAGTGTTGTCTAGTTATGTCTATGGCTGCCTAGATTGGTTCTCAATCAGAGACAGCTGTCATTCATTGTCTCTGATTGGGAGCCATATTTAAGGCAGCCATAGGCAGTAGGCTTTTGTGGGGTGTTGTCTATGTTGAACGTTTGTTGCTTGTCTGTGCACTTACGTTATTTAGCTTCACGGTCGTTTGTTGTTTTGTTAGTTTGTGTATAGTGTTCGTTTCGTGTTTTTCTCTCTTCCAAAATAAAGAAGATGTATTTTTCACGCGCTGCGCCTTGGTCCTCTCTCTCTCACGAAGACGATCGTGACACCATGGTGGCGAAGTAATTACAATATACAAATTAAACACTGGAGTGATAGATGTGCAGAAGAGGAACGTGCAAGTAGAGATACTGGGGTGCAAAGGAGCAAGATAAAAAAAATAATACAGTATGGGGATGAGGTAGTTGGATGGGCTATTTACAGATGGGCTATGTACATGTGCAGTGATCTGTGAGCTGCTCTGACAGCTGGTGCATTGCACCAAGCAGGCAGATACTGTGGTGCGTTGAGCACAGAACATACAGTATCGCCATCCAGGAATGGGCTACATTTCAGCCTCTAAATACAGGCTCTGTATGTATCCAGAACCAAACCTGGCATGAGACTAATTCAAAATGCACAATAATCTAGTTGCGCCTTTTCAGCCCACATGCTAAGTCATGTTTCTAACCCTATCAGTCTACATGCTAAGTCATGTTTCTAACCCTAACCCTATCAGTCTACATGTAAGTCATGTTTCTAAACCTATAAGTCCACATGCTAAGTCATGTTTCTAACCCTAACCCTATCAGCCTACATGCTAAGTCATGTTTCTAACCCTAACCCTATCAGTCTACATGCTAAGTCATGTTTCTAACCCTATCAGTCCACATGCTAAGTCATGTTTCTAACCCTAACCCTAACAGTCTACATGCTAAGTCATGTTTCTAACCCTAACCCTATCAGTCTACATGCTAAGTCATGTTCCTAACCCTAACAGTCTACATGCTAAGTCATGTTTCTAACCCTATCAGTCCACATGCTAAGTCATGTTTCTAACCCTATCAGTCCACATGCTAAGTCATGTTTCTAACCCTAACCCTATCAGTCCACATGCTAAGTCATGTTTCTAACCCTAACCCTATCAGTCCACATGCTAAGTCATGTTTCTAACCCTAACCCTATCAGGCTACATGCTAAGTCATGTTTCTAACCCTAACAGTCTACATGCTAAGTCATGTTTCTAACCCTATCAGAATACATGCTAAGTCATATTCCTAACCCTATCAGTCCACATGCTAAGTCATGTTTCTAACCCTATCAGTCTACATGCTAAGTCATGTTTCTAACCCTATCAGTCTACATGCTAAGTCATGTTTCTAACCCTATCAGTCTACATGCTAAGTCATGTTTCTAACCCTAACAGTCTACATGCTAAGTCATGTTTCTAACCCTATCAGTCTACATGCTAAGTCATGTTTCTAACCCTATCAGTCTACATGCTAAGTCATGTTTCTAACCCTATCAGTCTACATGCTAAGTCATGTTTCTAACCCTATCAGTCTATATGCTAAGTCATGTTTCTAACCCTAACCCTATCAGTCTACATGCTAAGTCATGTTTCTAACCCTAACCCTATCAGTCCACATGCTAAGTCATGTTTCTAACCCTATCAGCCTACATGCTAAGTCATGTTTCCAACCCTAACCCTATCAGTCCACATGCTAAGTCATGTTTCTAACCCTAACCCTATCAGTCCACATGCTAAGTCATGTTTCTAACCCTAACAGTCTACATGCTAAGTCATGTTTCTAACCCTATCAGTCTACATGCTAAGTCATGTTTCTAACCCTAACAGCCTACATGCTAAGTCATGTTTCTAACCCTGTCAGTCTACATGCTAAGTCATGTTTCTAACCCTAACCCTATCAGTCTACATGCTAAGTCATGTTTCTAACCCTATCAGTCTACATGCTAAGTCATGTTTCTAACCCTATCAGCCTACATGCTAAGTCATGTTTCTAACCCTAACCCTATCAGCCTACATGCTAAGTCATGTTTCTAACCCTATCAGTCCACATGCTAAGTCATGTTTCTAACCCTAACAGTCTACATGCTAAGTCATATTTCTAACCATATTAGCCTACATGCTAAGTCATGTTTCTAACCCTATTAGCCTACATGCTAAGTCATGTCTCTAACCCTTACAGCCCACATGCTAAGTCATCTTTCTAACCCGATCAGCCTGCATGCTAAGTCATGTTTCTAACCCGATCAGCCTACATGCTAAGTCATGTTTCTAACCCTATCAGCCTACATGCTAAGTCATGTCTCTAACCCTAACAGCCTACATGCTAAGTCATGTTTCTAACCCTATCAGCCTACATGCTAAGTCATGTTTCTAACCCTATCAGCCTACATGCTAAGTCATGTTTCTAACCCTATCAGCCTACATGCTAGGTCATGTTTCTAACCCTATCAGTCTACATGCTAAGTCATGTTTCTAACCCTAACAGCCTACATGCTAAGTCATGTTTCTAACCATATTAGCCTACATGCTAAGTCATGTTTCTAACCCTAACAGCCTACATGCTAAGTCATGTTTCTAACCCTATCAGCCTACATGCTAAGTCATGTCTCTAACCCTTACAGCCCACATGCTAAGTCATGTTTCTAACCCGATCAGCCTGCATGCTAAGTCATGTTTCTAACCCTATCAGTCTACATGCTAAGTCATGTTTCTAACCCTAACAGCCTCATGCTAAGTCATGTTTCTAACCATATTAGCCTACATGCTAAGTCATGTTTCTAACCCTAACAGCCTACATGCTAAGTCATGGTTCTAACCCTAACAGCCTACATGCTAAGTCATGTCTCTAACCCTTACAGCCCGCATGCTAAGTCATGTTTCTAACCCGATCAGCCTGCATGCTAAGTCATGTTTCTAACCCTATCAGCCTACATGCTAAGTCATGTCTCTAACCCTTACAGTCCACATGCTAAGTCATGTTTCTAACCCGATCAGCCTGCATGCTAAGTCATGTTTCTAACCCGGTCAGCCTACAGGCTAAGTTATGTTTCTAACCCTATCAGCCTACATGCTAAGTCATGTCTCTAACCCTAACAGCCTACATGCTAAGTCATGTTTCTAACCCTATCAGCCTACATGCTAAGTCATGTTTCTAACCCTATCAGCCTACATGCTAAGTCATGTTTCTAACCCTATCAGCCTACATGCTAAGTCATGTTTCTAACCCTATCAGCCTACATGCTAAGTCATGCCTCTAACCCTTACAGCCCACATGCTAAGTCATGTTTCTAACCCGATCAGCCTGCATGCTAAGTCATGTTTCTAACCCTATCAGTCTACATGCTAAGTCATGTTTCTAACCCTAACAGCCTACATGCTAAGTCATGTTTCTAACCATATTAGCCTACATGCTAAGTCATGTTTCTAACCCTAACAGCCTACATGCTAAGTCATGGTTCTAACCCTAACAGCCTACATGCTAAGTCATGTCTCTAACCCTTACAGCCCACATGCTAAGTCATGTTTCTAACCCGATCAGCCTGCATGCTAAGTCATGTTTCTAACCCTATCAGCCTACATGTTAAGTCATGTCTCTAACCCTTACAGCCCACATGCTAAGTCATCTTTCTAATCCGATCAGCCTGCATGCTAAGTCATGTTTCTAACCCGATCAGCCTACATGCTAAGTCATGTTTCTAACCCTATCAGCCTACATGCTAAGTCATGTCTCTAACCCTAACAGCCTACATGCTATGTCATGTTTCTAACCCTATCAGCCTACATGCTAAGTCATGCTTCTAACCCTAATGTTAGAAATGTTTCCTCCACACGTGACTCTTGGCATTCAGTCCAAATAGTTAAATCTCGGATTCATCAGTCCAGAGAATCTTGTTTCTCATGGCCTGAGAG
>NC_074670.1:75079741-75274741 GCF_029448725.1 Salvelinus fontinalis
ACATATCGCTGTTCTCTATCTCTCTGTTCTCTGTATGTCAATGTTCTCTATATCTATGTGTACACTATATCTCTCTGTTATGTATCTCACTGTTCTCTAAATCTCTCTGTTCTCTATATATCTCTTTTCTCTATATACCTCTGTTCTCTATCTCTCTCTTATTTATATCTCTCTGTTCTCTATATCTCTCAGTTCTCAATAGCTCTTTGTTTTCAATATCTCTCTGTATCTCACTGTTCTCTATATCTCACTGTTATGTATCTCTGTTCTCTATCACTCTGCTCTCTATATCTCTCTGTTCTCTACATCTCTATGTTCTTTATATCCTGTTTAGTATCTCCCTGTTCTCTATATCTCTATGCCATGTTTCTCTATGCTTTCTATAGCTCTCTGTTCTCTATATTTCACGGTTCTCTATATCTCTCTGTTTGTTATCTCTCTGTTCTCTATCACTCTGTTCTCTCTATCACTATGTTCTCTATATCTTTCTGTTCTCTATATCTCACGGTTCTCTATATATCTCTGTTCTCTATATCTCTCTGTTCTCTATCTCTTTGTTATCTATCTCTTTGTTCTCTATATATCTTTGTTCTCTATCTCTCTGTTCTCTATGTCTCTTTGTTCTCTATCTCTATGTTCTGTATCTCTCTGTTATGAATCTCTCTGTTCTCTATATCTCACGGTTCTCTATATATCACTGTTCTCTATATCTCTCTGTTCTCTATCTCTATGTGCTATATCTCTCTGTTATGAATCTCTCTGTTCTCTATATCTTACGGTTCTCTATATATCGCGGTTCTCTATATCTCTCTGTTCTGTATTTCTCTGTTCAGTATCTCCCTGTTATCTATATCTCTCTGTTATGTTTCTCTATGCCATCTATAGCTCACTGTTCTCTATATCTCTCTGTTATGAATCTCTCTCTTCTCTATATCTCACGGTTCATTATCTCTCTGTTCTCTATCACTCTGTTCTCTATCTCTCTATTCTCTATATCTCTCTGTTCTGTATCTCTGTTATGAATCTCTCTTTTATGTATCTCTCTGTTATGAATCTCTCTGTTATGTATCTCTCTGTTATGAATCTCTCTGTTATGTATCTCACTGTTATGAATCTCTCTGTTATGTATCTCTCTGTTGTCTATATATCTCAGTTCTCCACATCTCTCTGTACTCTATTTGTGTTCTCTATATCTCCCTGTTACGTATCTCTATGTTCTCTATAACTCTCTGTTCTTTATATCCTGTTCAGTATCTCCCTGTCCTCTATATCACTCTGTTATACGCATCTCTATGTTCTATATATCTCCCTGTTCTCTATATCTCACTGATATGCATCTTTCTGTTCTCTATATCACTCTGTTCGTTATCTCCCTGTTCTCTATCACCCTGTTATACGTATCTCTATGTTCTCTACATCTCTCTGTTCTCTATATCTCACTGTTATATATCTCAATGTTCTCTATATCACTCTGTTCGTTATCTCTCTGTTATACGTATCTCTATGTTCTATATATCTCCCTGTTCTCTATATCTCACTGTTATGTATCTTTCTGTTCTCTATATCACTCTGTTCGTTATCTCTCTGTTATACGTATCTCTATGTTCTATATATCTCCCTGTTCTCTATATCTCACTGTTATATATCTCAATGTTCTCTATATCACTCTGTTCGTTATCTCTCTGTTATACGTATCTCTATTTTCTATATATCTCCCTGTTCTCTATATCTCACTCGTATGTATCTTTCTGTTCTCTATCACTCTGTTATACGTATCTCTATGTTCTATATATCTCTCTATTACGTATCTCCCTGTTATGAATCTCTCTTTTTTTCTATATCTCTCTGTTCTTTGTATCTCTCTGTTCTGTATCTCTCTTTTCTCTGTATCTCTATATTCTCTAAATCTCTCTGTTATGTTTTCTCTTTGTTCTCTATATCTCTCTGTTCTCTAATATCTCTCTGTTCTCTGTTTCTCTCTGTTATCTGTATTTCTTTGTTCTCTGTTTCTCTATGTTCTCTATATCTCAATGTTCTCTATATCTCTCTGTTCTCTATATCTCTCTGTTAGTTATCTCCCTGTTCTCTATATCTTTGTTCTCTGTATCTCTCTGTTCTCTGTATTTCCTGTTCTCTGTATCTCCTGTTCTCTGTCTCTCTCTGTTCTCTATATTGCTCTGTTCTCTGTCTCTCTCTGTTCTCTATATTGCTCTGTTCTCTATATCTCTCTGTTCTCTATATCTCTCTATTCTCTATATCTCTCTGTTCTCTATATCTCTCTGTTCTCTATATTGCTCTGTTCTCTGTATCTCTCTGGTCTTTATATCTCTATATCTCTCTGTTCTCTATATCTCTCTGTTCTCTATATCTCTCTGTTCTCTGTATCTCTCTGTTCTCTATATTGCTCTGTTCTCTATATCTCTCTATTCTCGATATCTCTCTGTTCTCTGTATCTCTGTGTTCAGAGAAAGAGGAACACCTCTACCCAGCACACAGGCACAGAACATCTAGCTGGATTATTCATCTGGTTATAGTAAAGCAAGCAGGTTGTTTTGAAGGTGGATAATATTTCTCAGTAGCTTTCATTCACCCTCAACAGGAGATAATTGTGTAGGACTGCAGAGCATTCTGTTCACTCCAACTTCAAGTTGTCCAAGCAGTGTTATTATGTTTGGTATTGAAGATAGAGCTACTGTATGTTTCAGGCTCCCGAGTGGCGCAGCGGCCTAAGGCACTACATCTCAGTGCTAGGGGTGTCACTACAGTCACTGGTTCGAATCCAGTCCGTATCACATTCGGCCTTGATTGGGAGTCCCATAGGGCACAATTGGCCCTGGTTCGGCTGGGGGGGTAGGCCGTCGTTGTAAATAAGAATTTGTTCTTAACTGACTTGCCGAATTAAATAAAGATTCAATAAATCAAACAAATAAATCCATGATCTGGGGTGAAGACCACAGGCACCAGACCACAAGCACCAGACACCAGGCACCAGACCACAAGCACCAGACACCAGGCACCAGACACCAGGCACCAGACACCAGGCACCAGACACCAGACACCAGGCACCAGACCACAAGCACCAGACACCAGGCACCAGACACCAGGCACCAGACACCAGGCACCAGACACCAGGCACCAGACACCAGGCACCAGACACTAGGCACCAGACACCAGACACCAGACCACAAGCACCAGACACCAGGCACCAGACACCAGACACTAGGCACCAGACACCAGACCACAGGCACCAGACCACAGGCACCAGACACCAGGCACCAGACACCAGGCACCAGACACCAGGCACCAGACACTAGGCACCAGACACCAGACACCAGGCACCAGACCACAAGCACCAGACACCAGACACCAGACACTAGGCACCAGACACCAGGCACCAGACACCAGGCACCAGACACCAGGCACCAGACACTAGGCACCAGACACCAGACACCAGGCACCAGACCACAAGCACCAGACACCAGCCACCAGACACCAGGCACCAGACACCAGGCACCAGACACTAGGCACCAGACACCAGGCACCAGACCACAAGCACCAGACACCAGGCACCAGACACTAGGCACCAGACACCAGACACCAGGCACCAGACACCAGGCACCAGACCACAGGCACCAGACACCAGGCACCAGACACAAGGCACCAGACACCAGACCACAGGCACTAGACCACAAGCACCAGACACCAGACCACAGGCACCAGACACCAGGCACGGTGGTGTTACATACCTACAGCAGCAGCAGGTGTTACTACATTAGTATTGCATATCTCAAGAGAAGAGTTATAGGATCTCCCCGACCGGCATCTTGTATCAGTGTTAGTGCCACGAAGGTACATTAACGTGTGACCGATAGTCATCTCTCACCCATGTCCTCTGAAGCCACACGAGACCACAATTTTATTTTGTTAATTTATCCTTTATTTAACTAGGCAAGTCAGTTAAGAACAAATTCTTATTTACAATGACGGCTTACCCTGGCCAAACCCAGAGGATGCTGGGCCAATTGTGCGCCGCCCTATGGGACTCCATACAGCCTGGAATCGAACCAGGGTCTGTAATGACACCTCTAGCATTGTGATGCAGTGCCTTAGACCGCTGCATCCCAAATTACACTCTGCTCTGTACAATGCACTACTTTTGACCATATGGGCCATAGGGAATAGGGTGCACTACTTCTGACCACATGGCCCATAGGGAATAGGGTGCACTACTTCTGACCATATGGCCCATAAGGAATAGGGTGCCATTTGAGACAAACTTTACGGTAAACCCAGGGAGATATTGGGGGGATTTACAATGGTGTTGGATAGGACCTGGTATTTCTCTTCATCAACCTTTAAATAATGCAGACGATTCACATGAATAATTTCCCCCCTAATGGATATTGCATCGTCAGAAAGGATTTTCAGTTCCACTTTTAAAAAATGTAGCATGTGAAATGATGCGTCGCTATGTGACAAAGTGATTTTTTGAGGCAAGAGGAGAGGAGAGCAGCAGATGTATCAGACAGCATTAGAGAAGAGAGAGGGGGACAGATGTAGATAGAGGGGAGGAGAGAGAGGGGGACAGATGAAGAGAGAGGGAAGGAGAGAGAGAGGGGGACAGATGAAGAGAGAGAGGGGAGGAGAGAAAGAGGGGGACAGATGAAGAGAGAGGGGAGGAGAGAGAGAGAGGGACAGAGGAAGAGAGAGGGGAGGAGAGAGAGAGAGGGACAGACGAAGAGAGAGGGGATGAGAGAGATAGGGGGACAGATGAAGAGAGAGGGAAGGAGAGAGAGGGAGGGAAGAAGAGGGAGAGAGAGGGAAGGAGAGAGAGAGAGGGAAGAAGAGGGAGAGAGAGGGGAGGAGAGAGAGAGAGGGAAGAAGAGGGAGAGAGAGGGAAGGAGAGAGAGAGAGGGAAGAAGAGGGAGAGAGAGGGGAGGAGGGAGAGAGAGGGAAGGAGAGGGAGAGAGGGGGACAGATGAAGAGAGAGAGGGGAGGAGAGAGAGAGAGGGGAGGAGAGAGAGAGGGGGGAGGAGAGAGAGAGGGGAGGAGGGAGAGAGAGGGAAGGAGAGGGAGAGAGGGGGACAGATGAAGAGAGAGAGGGGAGGAGAGAGAGGGGATGAGAGAGAGGGGAGGAGAGGGAGAGCGTTCACTGACCAAGTATATGGACATCAAATAGCTTACCCCCTGAAGCATCTTAAATGATGAGTATCAGCTAGATACATTACAAGCATTTCAACACTTTCTTGACGGAATAACCTATAAGAAGCCTAAATGATTTCTATCAAACTACTGGAGTGGTTGAACACTGAATGCTGAGTAAAAAGGGGTTCAAACTAAGTGGAAATGTACTCGACCATCTTAGTATTCAAGACAGGAACTGAATGACTGCTTACAATATATATTGACACATTTAATAAAGGAAAAGCAAAACCTCCTTTATATGACATTAAACAGACAGCCCCACCATTTGCATTCTAAATGTACTTCCTGATTAGAAATCAATGGGGGAAAACACCTGATCATCCTTGAGCAGTGGAACATGAAGAAAATGGAGGTTGATCATCCTTGAGCAGTGGAACATGTTGAACATGGAGGTTGATCATCCTTGAGTAGTGGAACACGTAGAACTAGGAGATTGATCATCCTTGAGCAGTGGAACACGTAGAACTAGTAGGTTGATCATCCTTGAGCAGTGGAACACGTAGAACATGGAGGTTGATCATCCTTGAGCAGTGGAACACGTAGAACTAGTAGGTTGATCATCATAGAGCAGTGGAACACGTAGAACATGGAGGTTGATCATCCTTGAGCAGTGCAACACGTAGAACTAGGAGGTTGATCATCCTTGAGCAGTGGAACACGTAGAACTAGTAGGTTGATCATCCTTGAGCAGTGGAACACGTAGAACATGGAGGTTGATCATCCTTGAGCAGTGGAACACGTAGAACTAGGAGGTTGATCATCCTTGAGCAGTGGAACACGTAGAACTAGTAGGTTGATCATCCTTGAGCAGTGGAACACGTAGAACATGGAGGTTGATCATCCTTGAGCAGTGGAACACGTAGAACTAGGAGGTTGATCATCCTTGAGCAGTGGAACACGTAGAACTAGGAGGTTGATCATCCTTGAGCAGTGGAACACGTAGAACTAGGAGGTTGATCATCCTTGAGCAGTGGAACACGTAGAACTAGGAGGTTGATCATCCTTGAGCAGTGGAACACGTAGAACATGGAGGTTGATCATCCTTGAGCAGTGGAACACGTAGAACAAGGAGGTTGATCATCCTTGAGCAGTGGAACACGTAGAACATGGAGGTTGATCATCCTTGAGCAGTGGAACACGTAGAACATGGAGGTTGATCATCCTTGAGCAGTGGAACACGTAGAACATGGAGGTTGATCATCCTTGAGCAGTGGAACACATAGAACTAGGAGGTTGATCATCGTTGAGCAGTGGAACACGTAGAACATGGAGGTTGATCATCCTTGAGCAGTGGAACACGTAGAACATGGAGGTTGATCATCCTTGAGCAGTGGAACACGTAGAACATGGAGGTTGATCATCGTTGAGCAGTGGAACACGTAGAACATGGAGGTTGATCATCCTTGAGCAGTGGAACACATAGAACTAGGAGGTTGATCATCGTTGAGCAGTGGAACGCGTAGAACAAGGAGGTTGATCATCTTTGAGCAGTGGAACACGTAGATCTAGGAGGTTGATCATCCTTGAGCAGTGGAACACGTAGAACTGGTAGGTTGATCATCCTTGATCAGTGGAACACATAGAACTAGGAGGTTGATCATCCTTGAGCAGTGGAACACGTAGAACAAGGAGGTTGATCATCTTTGAGCAGTGGAACACGTAGAACTAGGAGGTTGATCATCATCCATCATCAACCACGACATTATTTTATTTATTTTTATTGAACCTTTATTTAACTAGGCAAGTCAGTTAAGAAAAAATTCTTATTTACAATGACGTCCTATCCACCCAGCCAAACCCTCCCCTAACCCGGACGACGCTGAGCAAGTTGTGCTCCGCCCTATGGAACTCCCGATCACGGACTGATGTGATACAGCCCGGGATTGAACCAGGGTCTGTAGTGACGCCTCTATCACTGAGATGCAGTTCCTTAGACTGCTGCGCCAATCACGACATGACACGTCTCACCGACTGCAAGTGAATTCCTAATGCAGCCCACCAAGGTTGAATGGGAAGCATGGCATTCTATGGAAATTCAAATAGTATTCCTGATAAGACGTGTCAGATCATTTACGGATTGATATGTGTGAACTTTACAATTAAAGCATTTATTTGTTTACTCTGTCATGCTGTCTCAGAAACATCATTGATATGATACAGACATGTCAGACGTGACCTTCAGGTCTTGTGATGTGACCTGGCTCTTCACCAACCTGTCATACAATATGCACATCCTATCAAGGTAAACATCAAGCATAAAACTTTAATGAACACAGGAATAGAGAGCGAGAGTGAGGAAGAGAGAGAGAGGAAATGAGAGAGGAAGAGAGAGAGAGAAAGGGAGAGAGATGAAGAGATAGGAAAGGAGAGAGGAAGAGAGAGAGAGAGAGAGAGAAAGGGAGATAGAAGAAGGGAGAGAGAGGAAAGGAGAGAGAATGAGAGATAGAGAAAGGGAGAGAGAGGAAGGGAGAGAGGAAGAGAAAGAGAGGAAGGGAGAGAGATGAAGAGAGAGAGAGGGAGGCAGAGAGGAAGGGAGAGAGAGGAAGAGAGAGAGAGGAAGGGAAAGAGAGGACGGGAGAGAGGAAGGGAGAGAGAGGAAGAGAGAGAAAGGGAGAGAGAAGAAGAGAGAGAGGAAGAGAAAGAGAGGAAGGGAGAGAGAGGAAGAGAGAGAAAGGGAGAGAGAGGAAGAGAGAGAGGAAGGGAGAGATAATAAGGGAGAGAGGAAATGAGAGAGGAAGAGAAAGAGAGGAAGGGAGAGAGAGGACGGGAGAGAGGAAGGGAGAGAGAGGAAGAGAGAGAAAGGGAGAGAGAAGAAGAGAGAGAGGAAGAGAAAGAGAGGAAGGGAGAGAGAGGAAGAGAGAGAAAGGGAGAGAGAGGAAGAGAGAGAGGAAGGGAGAGATAATAAGGGAGAGAGGAAATGAGAGAGAAAGAGAGATAGAGAAAGGGAGAGAGGAGAAGGGAGAGAGGAAGAGAAAGAGAGGAAGGGAGAGAGAGGAAGAGAGAGAAAGGGAGAGAGAAGAAGAGAGAGAGGAAGAGAAAGAGAGGAAGGGAGAGAGAGGAAGAGAGAGAAAGGGAGAGAGAGGAAGAGAGAGAGGAAGGGAGAGATAATAAGGGAGAGAGGAAATGAGAGAGAAAGAGAGATAGAGAAAGGGAGAGAGGAGAAGGGAGAGAGGAAGAGAAAGAAAGGAAGGGAGAGATAATAAGGGAGAGAGGAAATGAGAGAGAAAGAGAGATAGAGAAAGGGAGAGAGGAGAAGGGAGAGAGGAAGAGAAAGAAAGGAAGGGAGAGAGAGGAAGCGAGAGAGAGAGGAAAGTAGAGAGGGTGGAAGAGAGAGAGAGAAAGAAAGGGAGAGAAGAAAAGAGAGAGAGGAAGAGAGAGGAAAAGCGAGAGAGGAAGAGAGAGAGCGGGAGAGGAAGCGAGAGAGAGAGAGAGGAAGGATGAGAGTGGAAGAGAGAGAGAGGAAGGGAGAGAGAGGAAGCGAGAGAGAAGAAGAGAGAGGGAAAGGGAGAGAGTGGAAGGGAGAGAGATGAAGAGAGAGAGAGGAATCGAGATAGAGAGAGAGCGAGAGGAAATGAGAGAGGAAGAGAGAGAGGAAGGGAGAGAGAGGAAGGGAGAGAGAGAGAGAGAGGAAGAAGAAGAAGAAGAAGAAGAAGAAGAAGAAGAAGAAGAAGAAGAAGAAGAAGAAGAAGAAGAAGAAGAAGAAGAAGAAGGGGAAGCGGAAGTGGAAGAGGAAGAAGAAGATGAAGAAGAAGAGGAAGCGGAGGAAGAGGAAGTGGAAGAGGAGGAAGAAGAAGAGGAAGTGGAAGAGGAAGAAGAAGAGGAAGAAGAGGAGGAGGAGGAAGAGGAAGTGGAAGTGGAGGAAGAAGAAGAAGAGGAAGAGGAAGAAGAAGAGGAAGATGATGAAGAGAAAGTGGAAGAGGAGGAAGAAGAAGAAGAGGGAAGTGGAAGAGGAAGAAGAGGAGGAGGAAGAAGAAGAAGAAGAAGAAGAAGAAGAAGAAGTAGAAGAAGAAGAAGAAGAAGAAAATGAAGAAGAGGAAGAGGAAGAAGAAGAACAAGAGGAAGGGGAAGAGGGGGAAGATGAAGAGGAAGTGGCAGAAGAAGTGGAAGAATTGCTCTGGGAGTCTAAATGCTTTTCAAATGTGGAGCTATGTTATGTTCCAAATTCCACCTTATTCCCTGCTGACCATGGTCAAAGCATGGTTCATTTCTACAATGTTAGCCTGAGACTGGGAAGTTGAAACGATGAGGATCAATAGGAAGGCCTGTTTTACCATCTACATGTATGAGAGAACATCATTCTTGTAGTTACACTGTTGTCCCCTTTGTGTCTCTTGCTTGACAAATGTGCAGTATACTCTGATACATATCTATTCCTATCTCAGGCAAAGATGTGTGTTCAGCCAACAGCTCTTTACCATCTACATTGGTTACATGGCCATGTAACTTTATATACCTTGCTGGATAGTGTACAATTAAGCAAAATAAGGCCTAAGGAGGTATGGTATATGGCCAATATACCACGGCTAAGGGCTATTGTTAGGCACGACGTATCGCGTATGGTTACCAACGTAATTAGAGCAGGTAAAATAAATGTTTTGTACCACCCGTAGTATACGGTCTGATATACCATGGCTGTCAGCCAATCAGCATTCAGGGCTCGAACCAACCCGTTTATGATTGCCTATACACTTTTTTAGTAGTAAGGAAAATAACCATCCTCTGACAATCAAATATTCTGTTCTATTCTGGCTCTATGTACATGTTGGAATATCTCAAACACAGTATCTGTCCGTTATTTAATAATAGGTATACAAATCCTAATTGGGAGGACGGTCCTAAAGCAAACTGGGCTGTTGTAAAGTTTGAGTTTATTCTCCTCCATACAACCTGTTTTAAAATCAGATTGCCCCCCAATTTACCTCAAAGCAACCAGACAGTTTCACCAAGTTAGCCTGCACCGCAAACCGAGTTGCTAGGCAACTGAAGACACTTGCTGCCGACAACGGCCTGAAAATCATTCTATGAGTAAAGAAAATATTTTATATAACACCCTGACAGGGGAGAAATTTCACATGATTATATAAAATTGAGAGTGTAATTTGAATTTGAAAGAAAATAAAGGTGTTCTCACAGGTGTGTAAACGTCTCAGTCACAAGGCAAGGAGAGAACAGTGTTGATGTGATACAGTTACCTCTCAGGAAATCTCATTCCCCCCCAGCCAATAGCCAGTAGTACACAGTACAGTATTACACAGAAAACGGAGATATCATTACACTTATTAATAAGGAAGTTCGCTCATATTTAGATCAATACAGGAAGGAGACGAGGGGAAAGAGAAAAGACCAGCCGGGCACTTCATTCAGTGTTCAGTGTTCCCCCGGATCTGCTGCCCTGGCATTGGCTTATCCTCTCTTGGATCTAGCCTTCTAGAAACATATCTGGTGTGTTGCATAGCATAAAAATACTTTACTTTCAATATTCAGTATCTAGTATCTCAGATGCTTCAGCCTCTCTCTCTCTCTCTCTCTCTCTCTCTCTCTCTCTCTCTCTCTCTCTCTCTCTCTCTCTCTCTTCCAGCTGCACTGCACCAATCATCTACTGCAGTAAACCAATGTGTTCCCAGCTATAGTACCTTCATAATATTGTAAACCAATGTGTTCCCAGCTATAGAACCTTCATAATATTGTAAAACAATGTGTTCCCAGCCATAGAGCATTCATAATATTGTAAACCAATATGTTCCCAGCTGTAGTACCTTCATAATATTGTAAACCAATGTGTTCCCAGCTATAGTACCTTCATAATATTGTAAACCAATGTGTTCCCAGCTATAGAACCTTCATAATATTGTAAAACAATGTGTTCCCAGCCATAGAGCATTCATAATATTGTAAACCAATGTGTTCCCAGCTATAGAACCTTCATAATATTGTAAAACAATGTGTTCCCAGCCATAGAGCATTCATAATATTGTAAACCAATGTGTTCCCAGCTATAGTACCTTCATAATATTGTAAACCAATGTGTTCCCAGCTATAGTACGTTTATAATATTGTAAACCAATGTGTTCCCAGCTATTGTACCTTCATAATATTGTAAACCAATGTGTTCCCAGCTATAGTACCTTCATAATATTGTAAACCAATGTGTTCCCAGCTGTAGTACCTTCATAATATTGTAAACCAATGTGTTCCCAGCTGTAGTACCTTCATAATATTGGAATTGCAGTTCAGCTAGTTAACATAATATGTAGGTTAGCAACACATTTGTCATTAATTACCATGTTCTATATGCTGTGTGTGTAAGAGAGGTCCCATGGGAAATGAACAGGGTCAAGGGTCACACGGGCTGTTAACAGGGTCAAGGGTCACACGGGCTGGCGGCGGCCTATTAGAGACATCACAGGAGGCTGGTGAGAGGAGGACAGATCATAATAATGGCGGTAATGAAGTGAATGGAATGGTATCGGAAATAAGGAAGCTCTGTGTCTAATGTGTCGATACCATTCCAGCCTTTACTTTGCGCCCTCCTCCCCGGTTAAATTGCCACCAGCCGCAAGTGAGAGAACTCGCAGAAGGAATTTTGATGATAAATAATTTAATGTATCTGTGGTGTGTGTGTGTTTGTGTGTGTGTGTTTGTATGTGTGTGTGTGTGTGTGTGTGTGTGTGTGTGTGTGTGTGTGTGTGTGTGTGTGTGTGTGTGTGTGTGTGTGTGTGTGTGTGTGTGTGTGTGTGTGTGTGTGTGTGTGTGTGTGTGTGGGTGTGTGTGTGTGTTTGTGTGTGTGTGTGTGTGTGTGTGTGCATGTGTCTGTTGGTGTGTGTGAATATGTGTATGTGTGAGATTTGTACTATGAAATGCAAATGAAACCGTATTCAATATTGATATACATTTTCCCTCACCATCGTCCCTCAGACTAAATCCACACTAGAATCATGAATAAATTATTATTATTTTAATTCTCTGCTTTCTATGACCACACAACACGACACAGACTGACCAGGTGAATCCAGCTATTGATGTCACTTGTTAAATCCACTACAATTAGAGTTGATGAAAGGGGAGGAGACAGGTTAAATTGGATTGTGTATGTGTGTATGTGTGGCATTCAGAGGTTGAATGGGCAAGACAAAAGATTTCAGTTCCTTTGAATGGGGTATGGTACTAGGTGCAAGGTGCACTGGTTTGAATATGTCAAAAGCTGCAACTCTGCAAGGTTTTTCACGCTAAACAGTTTCCTGTCTATATCAAGAATTGTCCACAACCCAAAAGACGTCCAGCCAACTTTTTATTTATTTAATTTTATTTAATCATCTTTATTTAACTAGGCAAGTCAGTTAATAAGTACATATTCTTATTTACAATGACGGCCTACCCCGGCCAAATCCGAATGACGCTTGGCCAATTGTGCGCCACCCTATGGGACTCCCAGTCACGGCCGGTTGTGATACAACCTCGAAGCCTGGGAGCCCCAACTTGACACAACTGAGGGAAGCATTGGCGTCAACGTGGGCCAGCATCCCTGTGGAAGGATTTCGACACCTTGTAGAGTCCAAAACCCACCGAATAGAAGCTGTTCTAAGCCTAAAATAGGCTGCAACTCATAATGCAACTCATAATACAACCCATAATGCAACAACCCATAATGCAACAACCCATAATGCAACAACCCATAATGCAACCCATAATGCAACTCATAATGCAACTCATAATGCAACTCATAATGCAACTCATAATGCAACCCATAATGCAACCCATAATGCAACCCATAATGCAAACCATAATGCAACAACCCATAATGCAACTCATAATGCAACTCATAATGCAACCCATAATGCAACAACCCATAATGCAACTCATAATGCAACTCATAATGCAACTCATAATGCAACCCATAATGCAACCCATAATGCAACCCATAATGCAACCCATAATGCAACTCATAATGCAACTCATAATGCAACCCATAATGCAACAACCCATAATGCAACTCATAATGCAACCCATAATGCAACCCATAATGCAACCCATAATGCAACCCATAATGCAACCCATAATGCAACCCATAATGCAACTCATAATGCAACCCATAATGCAACAACCCATAATGCAACAACCATAATGCAACCCATAATGCAACAAATAATGCAACAACCCATAATGCAACTCATAATGCAACCCATAATGCAACAACCCATAATGCAACCCATAATGCAACCCATAATGCAACTCATAATGCAACTCATAATGCAACCCATAATGCAACCCATAATGCACCAACCCATAATGCAACTCATAATGCAACTACCCATAATGCAACTCATAATGCAACCCATAATGCAACCCATAATGCAACTCATAATGCAACTCATAATGCAACAACCCATAATGCAACTCATAATGCAACCCATAATGCAACCCATAATGCAACCCATAATGCAACCCATAATGCAAAACCCCATAATGCAACTCATAATGCAACCCATAATGCAACCCATAATTCAACAACCCATAATGCAACTCATAATGCAACCCATAATGCAACCCATAATGCAACCCATAATGCAACCCATAATGCAACTCATAATGCAACCCATAATGCAACCCATAATGCAAATCATAATGCAACCCATAATGCAACCCATAATGCAACAACCCACAATGCAACCCATAATGCAACCTATAATGCAACCCATAATGCAACTCATAATGCAACCCATAATGCAACCCATAATGCAACCCATAATGCAACTCATAATGCAACAACCCATAATGCAACCCATAATGCAACCCATAATGCAACCCATAATGCAACTCATAATGCAACAACCCATAATGCAACCCATAATGCAACCCATAATGCAACCCATAATGCAACCCATAATGCAACCTATAATGCAACCCATAATGCAACTCATAATGCAACCCATAATGCAACCCATAATGCAACCCATAATGCAACCCATAATGCAACTCATAATGCAACAACCCATAATGCAACCCATAATGCAACCCATAATGCAACCCATAATGCAACCCATAATACAACTCATAATGCAACTCATAATGCAACAACCCATAATGCAACCCATAATGCAACTCATAATGCAACAACCCATAATGCAACCCATAATGTAACTCAGAATGCAACCCATAATGTAACTCATAATGCAACCCATAATGCAACCCATAATGCAACTCATAATGCAACTCATAATGCAACAACCCATAATGCAACCCATAATGCTATCCATAATGCAACTCATAATGCAACTCATAATGCAACAACCCATAATGCAACCCATAATGCAACTCATAATGCAACAACCCATAATGCAACCCATAATGCAACCCATAATGCAACTCATAATGCAACAACCCATAATGCAACCCATAATGTAACTCAGAATGCAACCCATAATGTAACTCATAATGCAACCCATAATGCAACCCATAATGCAACTCATAAAGCAACCCACAATGCAACTCATAATGCAACCCATAATGCAACAACCCATAATGCAACCCATAATGCAACTCATAATGCAACTCATAATGCAACCCATAATGCAACTCATAATGCAACCCATAATGTAACCCATAATGCAACTCATAATGCAACTCATAATGCAACTCATAATGCAACCCATAATGCAACCCATAATGCAACAACCCATAATGCAACCCATAATGCAACCTATAATGCAACCCATAATGCAACTCATAATGCAACTCATAATGCAACCCATAATGCAACCCCTAATGCAACCCATTATTAGGTGTTCCTAATGTTTTGTACACTCCGTGTAACTTCATAACCTTGACCATGAGCAAGTCCCAATATTAGGTAGACACCCCCATCTACTGTCTATATCTAATAATGCGTCAGAAAAAATGGGGTAAAATAAGTTGTTTTTAGATAAAGATCTAGGATCAGGTGATCTTACTCAAATCCTATCCTAAATCATTAGGCGACCTTAGATCAGTGTCTATAGAGCAGGTGGAAGGACAAAATGAACAGCTGTTGATGAATTAACAGCCGTAATGGCAGTGATGTAAAGTACTTCAATAAAAATATCTTCAACTACTATTTAAGTAGGTTTTGGGGGGATCTGTACTTTACTATTCATGTATATATATATATGTATTTAGATTTTTACTTCACTACATTCATAAAAAAAAATTATGTACATTTTACTCCATACATTTTCCCTGACACCCAAAAGCAAACGTTACATGTTGAATGCTTTGCAGGACTGGAAAATGATCCAATTCACACACGTGAATATCTCTGTTTATCCCTACTGCCTCTGATCTGGCGGACTGACTAAACAGAGAACATCCCTGGTCGTCCCTACTGCCTCTGAATTGGAGGACTGACTAAACAGAGAACATCCCTGGTCGTCCCTACTGCCTCTGAATTGGAGGACTGACTAAACAGAGAACATCCCTGGTCGTCCCTACTGCCTCTGAATTGGAGGACTGACTAAACAGAGAACATCCCTGGTCGTCCCTACTGCCTCTGAATTGGCGGACTGACTAAACAGAGAACATCCCTGGTCGTCCCTACTGCCTCTGATCTGGCGAACTGACTAAACACAAATGCTTAATTTGCAAATGACGTCTGAGTGTTGGAGTGTGCAGCTGATTATCTGTAATAAAAAAAGGAAAATGTTTAATATAAGGAATGTGGAACTATTTTTACTTTTACTTTTGATACTGAAGTAAATATAAAACCAAATACTTTTAGACTTTTATTCAAGTAGTATTTTACTGGGTGAATTTCACTTTTACTTGAGTCATTTTCTAATAAGGTATCTTTACTTTTACTCAAGTATGACTTTTGCGTATTTTTTCACACTATTGCCGTCAGCCTCCAAAACAAACCATTATCGCTGGTTAATGTTAATAGAGTATAATAATCAGTGTTTTACCAATTTCTTTTACCAATTTCTCCCATAGCCCTTTCTGAAGTACATTTTAAAAAGGCCAGTAGATACAATCTAACAGGAATATTGTTGCTTCGTCTTCCGCATCAATCAAATATACATGAACATGATCCGCCAGAATGTACTCTGTGAACTGTAAGTCCATCTGTTTCCACTAGAGGGCACTGTAGGACCACTGAAAGATAACCAGTAGCAGAGGCAGTCACTCGCTCATCACCTCATACTCTCAGAGGTTGTCTTTTGTATAGTTGCACCATTTCTAATGGAATATTGACCAATTATATGTTACAATGTAACAAATATCATATACAAACATTCTACAAACTCTATACTTTTAAGAGAGTGATTAAAACACATGATTTCACTCATTATAGTAATCTACGAGCTCTACGCTTTAAGTACAGTATTTAAAACAAATGGAATCACGTTTTCTACTCTTTTCTGTTATATCATTTTTTTGGGATAAAAAAAAACGATACAAATTCTTCACATAAGTCTAAGTGTTTCTCCAGCGGTCAGACTCTTGTGTTGGTCATCAGCCTTTTCTACTGTAGGACCCAGGATTATGCTTCAGCAGTGATTTTGACAGAGGGTCTGCAGCTCTTTATACACACACAGTTCAGTATGATGGATAGATAGATAGATAGATAGATAGATAGATAGATAGATAGATAGATAGATAGATAGATAGATATTTATTTATTTTATTTATTTCACCTTTATTTAACCAGGTAGGCAAATTGAGAACACGTTCTCATTTACAATTGCGACCTGGCCAAGATAAAGCAAAGCAGTTCGACACATACAACAACACATAGTTACACATGGAGTAAAACAAACATACAGTCAATAATACAGTGAAAATAAGTCTATATACAATATGAGCAAGTGAGGTGAGATAAGGGAGGTGAAGGCAAACAAAATATATATATAAATAAATAAATAAAAATATAAAAAGGCCATGGTGGCGAAGTAAATACAATATAGCAAGTAAAAAAAATAACACTGGAATGGTTGGTAGATAGATAGATAGATAGATAGATAGATAGATAGATAGATAGATAGATAGATAGATAGATAGATAGATAGATAGATAGATGGATAGATGGATGGATGGATGGATGGATGGATGGATGGATGGATGGATGGATGGATGGATGGATGGATGGATGGATAGATAGATAGATAGATAGATAGATAGATGGATAGATGGATAGATGGATAGATAGATGGATAGATAGATAGATAGATAGATAGACATTAGAGACACATATTTCCCTCAGATCACACAGACCCACAAAGAATTCTAAAACAAATCCAATTTTGATAAACTCCAATATCTACTGGGTGAAATTCCACAGTGTGTCATCACAGCAGCAAGATTTGTGACCTGTTGCCACAAGAAAAGGGCAACCAGTGAAGAACAAACACCATTGTAAATACAACCCATATTTATGCTTATTTATTTTCCCTTGTGTACTTTAACCATTTGTACATTGTTACAACACTGTATATATACAATATGACATTTGTGATGTCTTTATTGTTTTTGAAACTTCTGTATGTGTAATGTTTACTGTTCATTTGTATTGTTCATTTAACTTTTGTATATTATCTACCTCACTTGCTTTGGCAATGTTAACACATGTTTCCCATGCCAATAAAGCCCCTTGAATTGAATTGAATTGAATAGATAGATAGATAGATAGATAGATAGATAGATAGATAGATAGATACCCAATAGGGAGTTAATCAAAATTGGATTTGTTTTGTAATTAATTGGGAGTCTGTGTAATCTGAGGGAGGTACTGTATGTGTCTCTAACGTGGTCATGCATTGGGCAGGAGGTTAGGAAGTGCAGTTCTGTTTTCACCTCATTTTGTGGGCAGTGTGCACATGTCTTCTCCTGAGAGCCAGGTCTGCCTACGGCGGCATTTCACTGTGTACTCTCTGTTTAGGTCCAAATTGCATTCTAGTTTGCTCCGTTTTTTGGCAATTTCTTTCCAATGTGTCAAGTTTGTGAACCGAGCTCCAGGACCAGCTTCCTTAGGGGATTCTTCTTCAGGGTTTGTATTTTGTCCTGTAGTTCATTCAATGTAATTGGAGAATCAAATGGGTTCTGGTCATCTTTAACAGTTGATTCTAAGATTTGTATTTGATCATTTATACAGTATGTTGTTGCTGTTTGATCTTTGTTAAAAGGCCAAAAATATTGGAGAAGTGGTTTATCCACACATCTCTGTTTTGGATAGATAACTCTTTGTGTTGTTGTTTGTTTAGTGTGTTCCATTGTTCCCAGAACTGGTTCGATTCTATGGATTCGTCTTATTTATTTATTGTTTTAGTGATTCACTGTAGTGAAGGTGAAGACTCAGGTTTTCTGGGTCTCTATGTTTTTTGTTGGATAGGTTTCTCAATTTCTTTCTTAGGTTTTTGCATTCTTCATCAAACCATTTGTCATTCTTTTTGTCTGCTTGACATTATTCGATTTGATAGGGAAGCTGAAGGGTCAAATATACTGTTTAGGCTTTCTACTGCCAAGTTTACACCTTCACTATTACAGTGAGATGTTTTTCCAGGATGTTGTCTGAAAGGAATTTAATTTGTTGTTGCCTAATTGTTTTATGGTAGGTTTCCACACTACTTTCCATCCATCTATAGTGTTTCTAAATATTGTGCAGTTCCTTTGGCTTTGATGCCTCATGATTGAGTTTTGCTCTGTTCAGGTAGACTGTGATTTTGCTGTGATCTGATAGGGGTGTTAGGGGCTCACTGTGAACGCTCTGAGAGACTCTGGGTTGAGGTCAGTGATAAAGTAACCTACAGTACTACTGCCAAGGGATGAGCTGTTGGTGTACCTACCATAGAAGTGTCCTCAAAGCCTACCATTGACTGTGTACAGACCCAGCGTGCAACAGAGCTACAGGAGTTGTGATCCGTTGTTGTTGGTTGTTTTGTCATAGTTGTGTCTAGGCGGCATATGGGGGAGGGAATACTGTCACCTCCAGGTAGGTGTTTGTCCCCCTGTGTGCTGAGAGTGTCAGGTTCTCGTCCAGTTCTGGCATTTAGGTCGCTACATACTACTACATGTCCCTGGTCCTGGAAATGGTTGATCTCCCCCTCTGGGATGGAGAAGCTGTCATTGTTAAAGTATGGGGATTCTATTGGGGGGATGTAGGTAGTACACAGGAGGACATTCTTCTCTGTTGAGATCATTTCCTTATTAATTTCTAGACAGATGTGAAATGTTCCTGTTTTGACTAATTTAATAGAGTGAGTTAGGTCTGCTCTATACCATGTTAGCATACCCTCTGAGTCTGGTGGATGGGACTACCAGCTCTCTGTAACCTAGCGGGCAACCAGTGGGTCAGTATACTTTATATTTTCATCGTACCTTTATCTAAGTAGGCAAGTCAATTAAGAACAGAATCTTATTTTCAATGACGGCGTAGGAACACATTGGGTTAACTGCCTTGTCCAGGGGCAGAACATCTGATTTTTACATTGTCAAGTCGTGGATTCAATCTTGCAACCTTCCGGTTACTAGTCCAACACTCTAACCACTAGGCTACCTGCCACCCCAACATGTTTTTTGTATAACATGGTTCTTGAAGGATGACAATGTCTGTATTTCAATTTCTTTGATGAAGTCTTGGTTCCTGCTCTTTAGGCCAAAGGCAGATGACCTCAGACCTTGTTTATGAGATAGTAAAATCTTTGTGTTCCATAGTGTCTAGTGTTGTTTTCGTGTGGTTTAGGACCAGACAGTGCTAAATTTGAGGTGCCTGAACAAAGAAAGTCAAATCAGATTTGCTTGTTCCGCCACCTATTGGCCCAGATCCGGTACCTCTCGTTAATTGATCTTGACACAGGTCTTGGTAGTGGTGGTCAGCTAGTGAAGACGTCTCTACGTAATTATCCCTCGCGTTCACTATGTGTTCCGGTACCTCAGAGCCACCCGGATTTCCCCCCCTTCTCGCGTTCACTATGTTTTCCGGTACCTCAGAGCCCCCGGGATACCCCCCCACCCTCCTCGCGTTCACTATGTGTTCCAGGACTTCCCGATTTAAAAATGAAGCACTGGGCGGGGGTCTGGGAGAGGGTCTGGGAGGAGGTCTGGGAGGTGGTCTGGGAGGGGGTCTGGGCGGGGGTCTGGGAGGGGGTCTGGGCGGGGGTCTGGGAGGGTGTCTCGCTGGCATTGGGGAAAGTGGAAGCAGCTTTTTCAATCACTCCCTTGAGGGCTGTGGCCACCCTTTCCTTCTGGGCCCTCAGGTCGTTTGTGCCCTTGTGAATTATGTTGTGGCTGGGGGAGCCGAGTCTGTCCGCTGACAACAGCTCCAGAGACTGGTGTTTGGGCACTACTCTGACTACTCTGACATCACCAACCTGACAAGCAGGAAAATGGCACTTTGGTTCAGTTAACATAATTTCCACTTTGAGTGGATGACCTTAATTTAACTAGGCAAGTCATTTAAGAACAAATTCTTATTTACAAGGAAGTCCTACACCAGCCAAACCCGGACGACTCTGGGCCAATTGTGCTCCACCCTATGGTACTCCCAGTCAAGGTTGTGATACAGCCAGGAATCGAACCAGGGTGTCTATAGTGATGCCTCTAGCACTGAGATGCAGTACCTTAGACCACCGCGCCACTCGGGAGCATTGCATGATGGGATGGTTTGATCTGTGCAGGTTTAGTCCTAAAACATTTATTTTTACTCCTCTTTGCAGCGATGAGAGTGTCTAAGTCACTGCTCATTTGGCAGCACACACACACATGCACACACACATGCACACACACATGCACACACACATGCACACACAGACCCTCTCCATCTGCCCCCCAAACCTCCCCCACTCATCCCACACAGGAAAAAGCTTTTCTGTTAAAATTGTTTAAAATTCTTAATTACACTCGAGGCCAAAATGATGTTTCTCTCTCCATTTGACGGGGGACATGTAGTAAGTCTTTCGCTGACACTTGAGATTCAAGCAGACTGTCTGGTAATTGAATACCAGGTATTCCAATAATGGCACCCTATTCCCTATGGGCCTCAGTCAAAAGTACTGCACCCTATTCCCTATGGGCCTCGGTCAAAAGTAGTGCATCATATTCCCTATGGGCCTCGGTCAAAAGTAGTGCACTGTATAGGGAATAGGCTGCCATTCCCTTAATCAAATCAAAACAAATGTAATTGGTCATATACACATGGTTAGCAGATGGTAATGCGAGTGTAGCAAAATGCTTGTGCTTATAGTTCCTACAGTGCAGCAATATCTAACAAGTAATGTAGGAATTCTACAACAACTACCTAATACACACAAATCTAAGTGAAGGGATGAAATAAGAATATGTACATATAAATATATGGATGAGCGATGATCGAGCGGCATAGGCAAGATGGTATAGAATACAGTATATACGTATGAGATGAGTAATGCAAGATATGTAAACATGATTACATTAAAGTGACTAGTGATCCATTTATTAAAGTTAACTTCTTGAGGGCAGGGGGCAGCATTTTCACTTTCGGAAAAATAGCATGCCAAAATTCAACTGCTTGCTACTCATCCCCAGAATATAAGATATGCATATTATTAGTAGATCTGGATAGAAAACGCTCTGAAGTTTCTAAAACTGTTTGAATCATGTCTGTGAGAATAACAGAACTTAAGTAGCAGGCAAAACCCTGAGGACAAACCATTCAGAACTTGTATTTTTTTGATGTCACTGTCTTTTCAATGAGGTTTCTTAGAGACACCAGATTTCTAATGGACTTGGTTGCAGTTCCCACCACTTCCACTGGATGTCACCAGTCTTTGGAAATCGGTTGAGGTTATTCCTTTGTGTAGTGAAGAAGTAGGGCTATCGTAAATGAGGGTCACAAGAAGTACATTTTTTGAGAAGAGGCACGTTACGAAAAAAGTTGCGTCAGTTTGTTTTCTTTTTGTATTGAACACAGATCATCCCGTCTTCAAATTGATCAATTATTAACGTTTAAAAATACCTAACGTTGTATGAAAAAAGTAGTTTGAAATGTTTTGGTAAAGTTTACATGTAAGTTTTGATATATTTTGTAGTGACTTGGCGAAAGTTGGAAGCTGTGTTTTTCTGGATGAAACGGTCCAAATAAATTGACATTTTGGATAAATATCGACGGAATTAAATCGAACAAAAGGACCATTTGTGATGTTTATGGGACATATTGGAGTGCCAACAAAATAATTTAGTCAAAGGTAAGGCATGATTTATATTTTATTTCTGCGTTTTGTGTCGTGCTTGCAGTGTTGAATTATGCTACTCTCTTTGTTTACTGTTGTGCTATCATTAGATAATAGCATCTTATGCTTTCGCCGAAAAGCCTTTTTGAAATCTGACATGTTGGCTGGATTCACAACGAGTGTAGCTTTAATTTGGTATCTTATATGTGTGATTTAATGAAAGTTAGATTTTTATATCATGTTATTTGAATTTTGCGTGCTGTATTTTCCCTGGCTATTGACCGGTGGGACGTTTGCGTTCGTTCAGTTATCTTTGCCTTCTTGGGTATAGGCCATTTTGAAGCATGTGGGGACAGCAGACTGGAATAGAGAGAGATTGGATATGTTCCTTAAACACACCAGCCCACTGGTCTGCGCATGCTCTGAGGATGTGGCTAGGGATGCCGTCTGGGCTGGCAGCCTTGCAAGGGTTTACACATTTAAATGTCTTACTCACGTTGGGCACGGAGAAGTAGAGGGGGGGCCCGCAGTCCTTGGTAGCAGGCCGCGTTGGTGGCACTGTATTATCCTCAAAGCGTGTAAAGAAGGTGTTTAGTTTGTCTGGATGCAAGACGTCGGTGTCTGTGACGTGTTGGTTTTCTTTATGTAGTCCGTGATTGCCTGTAGACCCTACCACATACATCTCCTGTCTGAGCCGTTGAATTGCGACTCCACTTTGTTCCTATACCGACATTTCACATGTTTGATTGACTTGCGGAGGGAATAACTACACTGTTTAGATTTGGCCATATTCCCAGTCATCTTTCCATGGTTAAATGCAATGGTTTGCGCTTTCAGTTTTGTGCGAATGCCGCCATCTAACCACAGTTTTTGGTTAGGGTAGGTTTTAATAGTCACAGTGTGTAGTTTATGTACACCTCTAATGTACTTCCTTGTAAACTCCCTCACCGAATCTGCGTATAAATCGATGGTATTCTCTGAGGTTGCCCGGAACATTTCCCAGTCGGCTTGATCAAAACAATCTTTGCTTTGTTAAAATCCCAAGCTACAATAAATGCAGCCTCAGGTTATATGGTTTCCAGTTTGCAATAGAGTCCATTGAAGTTGCTTGAGGGCAGTCATGGTATCAGCTTGAGGAGGGATGTACACGACTGTGATAATGGCCGACGAAAATTCTCTTGGGAGATAATGTGGTCGGCATTTGATTGTAAGGAATTCTAGGTCAGGTGAACAAAAGGACTTATTCCTGTATGTTGTTACTGTCATGACGTTGGCCTGTTGGTGAGGTTTATGACTCCCATAAATACCTTTCCCCCTTTCCTCTCTCTCTACTCTACAGAGTGACTCTTGGAAATCCCTTTGTTAACATAGAGAGAGTCTGGTAACATCAAAAGGGTGGTGAACAGAACCATATTTCGGTAATCCAAACAGTTGAAAATATCCGTTGATACTTAAAGAATATGATGTCAGATCAGTTGTCGTCTGAGACATTATTACTGATAATAGGATGACATAAACTGTATCTTGGAAAGTCTACACATTCTAGTTATCAGATTCACATGGAATTGTTGTGCAATTTAAATGTTTAAATATGAAACTATTTGTGAAAAGATTCAATTTAATTTTAGCTTCTAAATGAGAGAATGGTTTTCATAAAGTTAAAACTCTGCTCACTCAGTGGCCCCACCCAAGTGAACAGACATTAGTTGTAAACTATGAAACACGCCCTTCTCTCCCTACTACATAAGCCCCTAGACAGAAATGTAACATTGGTGTTCCCGAGGACGTGAGGACTGCTGTCCAGACGTTAAAAGGGCTAATATCAACAACAGAAATAAGCCAACCTCAGCGTGAGCTCAAAGTATTAGTAACTTGGTATGAACTTTGAAATCTTATTCAACAAAGAAGTGATACCTCCTAGTCGTTGAGTTAGCAGCAGCAGCTGTAAACATGGGCTAGGAAGGGACGGACAAAGTATCTAACCTACCACACAACGACGGTACAACAACGTATCCACTCTACCACCAGATATTCTTCAGAGTACAAGAGATCCCTGCTGGGCAACCCGGCCTTTCATCTACGACCAACCTATTGAAAACGCAGAGTAAATATTTCTTGCACTTTCCTTTTCCTAATGGGCGGTTATTTGGAATGCATAAGATTATGTATTTATGATAGCATAGCTTCACATGGTCCGATCAGAGACCCAAAACTTTGCTCCTCGGTCTTCCCGCGCTTTCATTCAAACCTCAAACCCCTTTCTTTGTGTAACCAGCCATCATATTGGTTCCGTCCACCAGGGACGTTTTTCTTGAATGACATAATTAGTAATCATTGTATGATCCATCCTGTGTATATGTAATTCTGTGTGATTATTTAGGTATTTAGTGAATAAATAATTTAACCAAATGTTGTATTCCTGATTCAACTTGTTAGCCAAGGTTTGTGAAGATAACCAAGAATTCTACAAAGTTCAGATGAGACTGAATAAAGTGACGATTGATAATTGACTGCTATTGAGGTAAAAGATGACCAGGTCTTTAAGAGTTTATTCGGAAGATAACACCTCTATAAACATTCTTTCGTGGTGCCCCAACTTTCTAGTTAATTACATTTACATGATTAGTTTAATCAGGTAATATTAATTACAGAGAAATTATTTTATAAAATATTATGTCATATCACTTAATCCGGCATAGCAAAGACACAACATTACGATTACACCATGAGTCGTTAATCATGAGGGATACACGCCCACCATTCTTCTTCCCAGAGAGATGTTTATTTCTGTCTGCGCGACACATAAAGAATCCCGGTGGCTATACCGACTATGACAACATATGTCGAGAGAGGCCTGTTTCCGTAAAACAGAGAATGTTACAATCCCAGATGTCTGGAAAGCAACCCTTGCCTTAATTTCATCTACTTGTTATCTAGAGACTGGACATCGGCGAGTAATATACTCAGAAGTGGTGGGTGGTGTGCATGCCTTCGAAGTCTGACCAGGACGCCACTCCATCTACCTCTTCTGGGGCCTCGGTCAAAAGTAGTGCACTATATATGGAATAGGGTATCATTCCCTATGGGCCCCGGTCAAAAGTAGTGCACTATATAGGGAATAGGGTGCCATTCCCTATAGGCCTCGGTCAAAGTAGTGCACTATATAGGGAATAGGGTGCCATTTGGGAGGGAGATGCAGAGGGAAACACAGTGCTGCACTAACGACAGCTGGTCTGGTGTGCTCCGTCTTCTGCCTCCCACGACCAAGGGGAAACCATGGGAAGACTTCAACCACATGTCTCGAGCACCATGACTAAACTATTCTCAGAGTATCTAGACCAGATAGTACCTCTCTGTTATAGGAGATACAGGACAGTGATATGACAATAATCCGTTATTGTATTCTTTTGAGGAACATAGAGGCCTTTATGGCAGAGTGGCCAAACGGAAGCCACTCCTCAGTAAAAGGCACATGACAGCCCTCTTAGATTTTGCCAAAAGGCACCTAAAGGACTCTCAGACCATGAGAAACAAGATTCTCTGGTCTGATGAAATCAAGATTGAACTCTTTGGCCTGAATGCCAAGCGTCACGTCATTCCTTTGCTAATTTCCACCAGGTCTTCATGGGAAGCCTAAGGTGTTTCTTGCAGAATGATAAAATAATGTGCTTGTTTAGTTCACATGTAGGGTTATATTCAAGCGAAACAGGTGTTTCCGGAGTTAGACAAATATTCTTCTTCTGAACATACTGTGTCCATATACCCTTTATTCATGTTTTGCATATCTCAAAGTAACATATATCACTCTATTGTGGTTTACACTGTCAATATTATGTGAAATGTACATTGATCTCAGGTAAAGTAGCGAGACTGTGAAAAATCCATCATTACAGCCTCTGTTTTCTGAAGTTCTTCTCAAACTTCATAAGAAAGTTTGAGTTTTATAAATATGGCTCATTAATTAACTGTGATCTAAATCCAGAAGTCTCGTCGGAAACCCAAAGGCAAAAGACGCCATACGAAAAAGATGTATCGCTAGGCTACCACTGTAGAACAAGTGAAGTATGACTCTGGAGCCATCTGGGGTCCAAAACAATGCATCTCATTTTGATGAGAAGATTATCAGCCAATTTAATATTCCGTGGCTGTAATCCAACTAACTCTGATGAGGGTTAAAAACTGGGCTCTGTCCCAATTTTTGTTTGGAGGATATTCCAAGAAATATGGTTGGCCAAGCCGGGTAGGATTTGTCTCCCTTCCTTCCAAAAGAAATGAAAATACTTCTCTCATGAAATCTCTCATGCATAGACGCTACCCTCCAAATCACAGACTTTCCTGTTTGATCTCCTTGCCAAGTTCCTAAGCTTTTGTTTTTCAATGCAGACATGTTGCTTGGAATCTCATTGAAGCAGAAGTTGAAACTCCTTAACAACAACTCCTTAACAACCACCCCTTAACAACAACTCCTTAACAACAACTCCTTAACAACAACCGCTTAACAACAACCCCTTAACAACAACTCCTTAACAACAACTCCTTAACAACAACTCCTTAACAACCACCCCTTAACAACAACCACCCCTTAACAACAACTCCTTAACAACAACTCCTTAACAACTACTCCTTAACAACAACCCCTTAACAACAACTCCTTAACAACAACTCCTTAACAACAACTCCTTAACAGCAACCCCTTAACAACAACTCCTTAACAACAACTCCTTAACAGCAACCCCTTAACAACAACTCCTTAACAACAACTCCTTAACAACAACTCCTTAACAACAACTCCTTAACAACAACTCCTTAACAACAACTCCTTAACCACAACAAGGAGGTGACCAAGAACTCCTTAACAACAACTCCTTAACAACCACCCCTTAACAAAAACTCCTTAACACCATTCCTTAACCACAACAGGGAGGTGACCAAGAACTCCATAACAACAACTCCTTAACAACCACCCCTTAACAACAACCACCCCTTAACAACAACTCCTTAACAACAACTCCTTAACAACTACTCCTTAACAACAACTCCTTAACAACCACCCCTTAACAACAACCCCTTAACAACAACTCCTTAACAACAACTCCTTAACAACAACTCCTTAACAACAACTCCTTAACAACAACTCCTTAACAACAACTCCTTAACCACAACAAGGAGGTGACCAAGAACTCCTTAACAACAACTCCTTAACAACCACCCCTTAACAAAAACTCCTTAACAACAACTCCTTAACCACAACAGGGAGGTGACCAAGAACTCCATAACAACAACTCCTTAACAACCACCCCTTAACAACAACCACCCCTTAACAACAACTCCTTAACAACAACTCCTTAACAACTACTCCTTAACAACAACCCCTTAACAACAACTCCTTAACAACAACTCCTTAACAACAACTCCTTAACAACAACTCCTTAACAACAACCCCTTAACAACAACTCCTTAACAACAACTCCTTAACAACAACTCCTTAACTGCAACCCCTTAACAACAACTCCTTAACAACAACCCCTTAACAACAACTCCTTAACAACAACGCCTTAACAACAACCCCTTAACAACAACCCCTTAACAACAACCCCTTAACAACAACACCTTAACAACAACTCCTTAACAACAACCCCTTAACAACAACTCCTTAATAACAACACCTTAACAACAACTCCTTAACAACAACTCCTTAACAACAACTCCTTAACAACCACCCCTTAACAAAAACTCCTTAACAACAACTCCTTAACCACAACAGGGAGGTGACCAAGAACTCCATAACAACAACTCCTTAACAACCACCCCTTAACAACAACCACCCCTTAACAACAACTCCTTAACAACAACTCCTTAACAACAACCGCTTAACAACAACCCCTTAACAACAACTCCTTAACAACAACTCCTTAACAGCAACCCCTTAACAACAACTCCTTAACAACAACTCCTTAACAACAACTCCTTAACAACAACTCCTTAACAGCAACCCCTTAACAACAACTCCTTAACAACAACCCCTTAACAACAACTCCTTAACAACAACGCCTTAACAACAACCCCTTAACAACAACCCCTTAACAACAACCCCTTAACAACAACACCTTAACAACAACTCCTTAACAACAACCCCTTAACAACAACTCCTTAATAACAACACCTTAACAACAACTCCTTAACAACAACTCCTTAACAACAACTCCTTAACAACCACCCCTTAACAAAAACTCCTTAACAACAACTCCTTAACCACAACAGGGAGGTGACCAAGAACTCCATAACAACAACTCCTTAACAACCACCCCTTAACAACAACCACCCCTTAACAACAACTCCTTAACAACAACTCCTTAACAACTACTCCTTAACAACAACCCCTTAACAACAACTCCTTAACAACAACCCCTTAACAACAACTCCTTAACAACAACTCCTTAACAGCAACCCCTTAACAACAACTCCTTAACAACAACCCCTTAACAACAACTCCTTAACAACAACGCCTTAACAACAACCCCTTAACAACAACCCCTTAACAAAAACCCCTTAACAACAACACCTTAACAACAACTCCTTAACAACAACCCCTTAACAACAACTCCTTAATAACAACACCTTAACAACAACTCCTTAACAACAACTCCTTAACAACAACTCCTTAACAACAACTCCAGGTTGGGCAAACCTTTATCTGCCATTGATTGAATTGGTGGCCTTGGTCTCACATAACAAAATACAATATATAAAACAGTATATAAAACAGGACCTTGTGAGAAACCCACACCTCTCCTTCATCCTTATCTCAGGTCCTCCTGGAGGAACTAATTATGAGACAGAGAGAGTCTTAGCTTTGTCTCACTGCAATTACCTCCATTACTAATGAGTAATAATGCTGGTCAGAGACCATGGATTACCTCTGGAGGTGGACGGAGGGAGGGAGGGAGGGTAAAGAGAAAAAATATAAACAAGAGAGCGAAAGAATAAGAGACACATAGAGCTTTTATCCAGCATCTTCACACACACCTCTCTCTCTCTCTCTCTCTCTCTCTCTCTCTCTCTCTCTCTCTCTCTCTCTCTCTCTCTCTCTCTCTCTCTCTCTCTCTCTCTCTACTTCTCTCTCTCTCTATTCCTCTCTCTCTCTCTCTCTCTCTGTCTCTCTCTCTCGCTCTCGCTCTCTCTCTCTATTCCTCTCTCTCTCTCTATTCCTCTCTGTCTCTCTGTCTGTCTGTCTCTCTCTCTCTCTCTCTCTCTCTCTCTCTCTCTCTCTCTCTCTCTCTCTCTATTCCTCTCTGTCTCTGTCTCTCTCTCTCTATTCCTCTCTGTCTCTCTCTCTCACTCTCTATTCCTCTCTATTCCTCTCTCTCTCTCTCTCTCTCACTCTCTATTCCTCTCTATTCCACTCCCTCTCGCTCTCTCTCTCTGTCCCCCTCTCTCTCTCTCTCTCTCTCTCTCTCTCTCTCTCTCTCTCTCTCTCTCTCTCTCTCTCTCTCTCTCTCTCTCTCTCTCTCTCTCTCTCTCTCTCTCTATTCCTCTCTCTATTCCTCTCTCTCTCTCTCTCTCTCTCTATTCCTCTCCCTCGATTCCTCTCTTTATTCCTCTCTCTATTCCTCTCTCTCTATTCCTCTCTCTCTCTCTCTCTATTCCTCTCTCTCTCTCTATTCCTCTCTCTCTATTCCCCTCTCTCTCTCTCTCTCTATTCCTCTCTCTCTCTCTCTCTCTCTATCTCTCTCTCTCTCTCTCTCTCTCTCTCTCTCTCTCTCTCTCTCTCTCTCTCTCTCTCTCTCTCTCTCTCTCTCTCTCTCTCTCTATTCCTCTCTCTCTCTCTATTCATCTCTCTCTCTCTCTCTCTCTCTCTCTCTCTCTCTATTCCTCTCTCTCGCTCTCTATTTCTCTCTCTCTCTCTCTATTCCTCTCTCTCTCTCTATTCCTCTCTCTCTCTATTCCTCTCTCTCTCTCTATTCCTCTCTCTCTCTATTCCTCTCTCTCTCTCTATTCCTCTCTCTCTCTCTTTTCCTCTCTCTCTCTCTATTCCTCTCTCTCTATTCCTCTCTCTCTCTATTCCTCTCTCTCTCCCTATTCCTCTCTCTCTCTCTCTATTCCTCTCTCTCTCTCTATTCCTCTCTCTCTCTATTCCTCTCTCTCTCCCTATTCCTCTCTCTCTCTCTCTATTCCTCTCTCTCTCTCTATTCCTCTCTCTCTCTCTATTCCCCTCTCTCTCTCTATTCCTCTCTCTCTCTCTCTATTCCTCTCTCTCTCTCTCTCTCTCTCTCTCTCTCTCTCTCTCTCTCTCTCTCTCTCTCTCTCTCTCTCTCTCTCTCTCTCTCTCTCATCATATAGTGTAAGAATAGAGAACTGCTGTGGTGTGAAGATCAGTTAATGGCATCCGGACAGGAAGTAGAGCAGTAGGGCCAAAGCCCTCTCTGATTGAAGCATCAGCTCTGATTAATGTGCATCCCAACTGCCACCGTATGCCCATAGGAGTTACATCATCATCTCTGATTTGAGACTGGAGACACAGATCATTATGGTTATGGCATCGGTGAACCGGTGTGAAATGTCTAGCTAGTTAACGGTGCTCTCCAGTAATGTTTCGATTGGTGACGTCACTCTCTCTGGGCTGCCCAGGTTGTCAGCCCAGGTTGTCAGCCCAGGTTGTCAGCCCAGGTTGTCAGCCCAGGTTGGCAGCCCAGGTTGGCAGCCCAGGTTGGCAGCCCAGGTTGGCAGCCCAGGTTGGCAGCCCAGGTTGGCAGCCCAGGTTGGCAGCCCAGGTTGGCAGCCCAGGTTGGGTCAAGGAGAGGGATGGAAGCAAAGCTGTTTCACCATGGCAGCGGAAGCTGTGGCTGTAATGGGAGAATCCCTATCACAGTGTTAAGACAATTGTTTAACAAATATTTGTATCACTCAGCCATTTATACAGAGAAGAATCCAACCAATCAATGATCTGTATGTCTGTCAGTGGAGTCAGACAGTATCACATGCCAAGGCAGGCAGATTGATAGTGCTAATTCTATTATATCCTGTGGTTTAAAACTGTCTGTCTGTCAATGGAGTCTCACAGGCCAGGCAGGCAGCCTAATGATACTCTGAGGCCTCCACCTGTACTGTACTGTATACTCTTGTGGTTTAAACGCTAGTACGATAAGTAGCAATATTTAGATGTTTTTTTTATATACATAACTGAATCCTTCTGTATTTTCGCATTTTCTTGTGGTTATGAAAACCAAAACGTTTCGGATCATTAAAACGATTCTGTCTTACACTTATAGCGTCTGTTATTGCATAATTAACACACTTTATTAATGATAACCCTTCGATAATACTGTAGATTGTTGAAGTGAAGGATTATAAATCAGGCAATGCTTTCTGCTGTTGAGAGCAGTTCTGAATAGTGCCTAGGCTAGTTACAGAGCCTCCAGGAAGTATTCATACCCCTTGACTTATTCCACATGTTGTTGTGTTACAGCCCTGAAATCAAAAAGGGATTACATAGATGTTTTGTCTCACCAATCTAAACACAATACCCCCAAAAGAGGTATTAGATATGTTAAGAAATTGATTGAAAATGAAATACAGAAATATCTTATTTACATACTGTAAGCATTCACACCCCTAAGTCAATACTTTGTAGACACACCTTTGGCAGCGATTACAGCTGTGAGTCTTTCTGGGTATGTCTAAGAGATTTCCACACCAGGACTGTACAATATTTGTATATAATTATTTTCAAAATTATTCAAACTCAGTCAAATTGGTTTTTCATCATTGTTAGACAACCATTTTCATGTCTTGCCATAGATTTTCAAGCATATTTAAGTCAAAACTGTAATTTGTCCAACAGGGACAACTCCAGTGTTCCAGTGTGATTTCATGTTCAAAATTGTGCACTCTCCTCAAACAATAGCATGGTATTCTTCCACTGTAATAGCTACAGTAAATTTGACAGTGCAGGTAGATTAACAAGGATTTAAGCTTTCTGCCAATATTATAAATGTCTATGTCCTGGGATATGTTCTGTCAAAAAAGTATCAAAACGTGGTTTTGTTTTGTGATTATGGAGCATTAGACTAACTATCCTAGAGTTATCATTGTTATTATGTCAGTAGATTAACTAGAGTTGTCTATATTATCATGTCAGTAGACTACAGGGGAATGGATGGTATCTATATTATTATGTCAGTAGACTACAGGGGAATGGATGATATCTATATTATGTTAGTGGACTACAGGGGGAATGGATGGTATCTATATTATCATGTCAGTAGACTACAGGGGGAATGGATGGTATCTATATTATTATGTCAGTAGATTACAGGGGAATGGATGGTATCTATATTATTATGTCAGTAGATTACAGGGGAATGGATGGTATCTATATTATTATGTCAGTAGACTACAGGGGGAATGGATGGTATCTATATTATTATGTCAGTAGACTACAGGGGGAATGGATGGTATCTATATTATTATGTCAGTAGACTACAGGGGGAATGGATGGTATCTATATTATTATGTCAGTAGACTACAGGGGGAATGGATGGTATCTATATTATTATGTTAGTAGACTACAGGGGGAATGGATGGTATCTATATTATTATGTCAGTAGACTACAGGGGAATGGATGGTATCTATATTATTATGTCAGTAGACTACAGGGGGAATGGATGGTATCTATATTATTATGTTAGTGGACTACAGGGGGAATGGATGGTATCTATATTATTATGTCAGTAGACTACAGGGGGAATGGATGGTATCTATATTATTATGTTAGTGGACTACAGGGGGAATGGATGGTATCTATATTATTATGTCAGTAGATTACAGGGGAATGGATGGTATCTATATTATGTTAGTGGACTACAGGGGAATGGATGGTATCTATATTATTATGTTAGTGGACTACAGGGGAATGGATGGTATCTATATTATTATGTTAGTGGACTACAGGGGGAATGGATGGTATCTATATTATTATGTTAGTGGACTACAGGGGGAATGGATGGTATCTATATTATTATGTCAGTAGATTACAGGGGAATGGATGGTATCTATATTATTATGTCAGTAGACTACAGGGGAATGGATGGTATCTATATTATTATGTCAGTAGACTACAGGGGAATGGATGGTATCTATATTATGTCAGTAGACTACAGGGGAATGGATGGTATCTATATTATTATGTCAGTAGACTACAGGGGGAATGGATGGTATCTATATTATTATGTTAGTAGACTACAGGGGGAATGGATGGTATCTATATTATTATGTCAGTAGACTACAGGGGAATGGATGGTATCTATATTATTATGTCAGTAGATTACAGGGGGATGGATTCAATGTGTCCATATCTGGAAGGCTATTAGGATGCTCCTCTAAAGTATCCGTAGAATATGATATTGTCTTTCACCTCTGAGAATCTTTTGATTATTATTATACGATGTGCAAATCTAATCCCTGTATGATTGATTTACTTGTTTGGGGTGTTTGAACGTTGAAAGCGAAGATCGAAAAAAGACCAAGCTCGGTGTTTCATCTCTACTCGTAAATAGATTTACTCTCACAGAATTTCTTCTGCCGTGTTGGATAATAGGAATTCATGCACCAATAACCATTTTCAAGTTAGCTGTCATATGAAGTGCAATGAAAATTAGGATACTTCATAATTTCATCTCTCTCTCTCTCCCTCTCTCTCTCTCTCTCTCTCTCTCTCAGTGAATTATCCCCCACAATCCTTCGGAACATCTTTGATTAACAAGCGTTGGCCTCCTCCACATCTTCATGACACAATTCATATCTAAAACCCTGCTTTCCTCTCCTCTTCCACCTCCCTTATCTCCCTCACTCTCTCTCTCTCTCTCTCTCTCTGTCTCTATCTCTCCCTCCGTCTCTCTCTGTCTCTCTTTCTCTCCATCTCTCCGTCTCTCCATCTCCCTCCACAAAGCATTTACATTGTTTAGGCTGATAAAGTGTTCATTTTGGCACATTTTTTTGTGGGGGATTTAGTCTTTGTCATTTTGACTAGAATCTAATTCTGTCTTAGTCACAATTTTGTCATTGAATAATGATAAGTCTAGTTATTGTCAGAATTATGAAAACATTGGCGCAATTTAGTCAACTTAATGCCCTTTCATCACATTTCTTTTGCCTCGTTAACCTATAGTAAACATACAGTAAATCACTGACTTCCATGTGTAACAACATACAGTACATGGCCTTGTCCTACCAGCATATATTTCAGCTTAATATCCTACTCTTTTCCCAACAGCAGAAATATGACACACATACATACACTGCTCAAAAAAATAAAGGGAACACTTAAACAACACAATGTAACTCCAAGTCAATCACACTTCTGTGAAATCAAACTGTCCACTTAGGAAGCAACACTGATTGACAATAAATTTCACATGCTGTTGTGCAAATGGAATAGACAAAAGGTGGAAATTATGGGCAATTAGCAAGACACCCCCAAAAAAGGAGTGATTCTGCAGGTAGTGATCACAGACCACTTCTCAGTTCCTATGCTTCCTGGCTGATGTTTTGGTCACTTTTGAATGCTGGCGGTGCTCTCACTCTAGTGGTAGCATGAGACGGAGTCTACAACCCACACAAGTGGCTCAGGTAGTGCAGTTCATCCAGGATGGCGCATCAATGCGAGCTGTGGCAAAAAGGTTTGCTGTGTCTGTCAGCGTAGTGTCCAGAGCATGCAGGCGCTACCAGGAGACAGGCCAGTACATCAGGAGACGTGGAGGAGGCCGTAGGAGGGCAACAACCCAGCAGCAGGACCGCTACCTCCGCCTTTGTGCAAGGAGGTGCACTGCCAGCGCCCTGCAAAATGACCCCCAGCAGGCCACAAATGTGCATGTGTCTGATTTATTTGACCATGCTGATCATTTATGAATATTTGAACATCTTGGCCATGTTCTGTTATAATCTCCACCCGGCACAGCCAGAAGAGGACTGGCCACCCCTCATAGCCTGGGTCCTCTCTAGGTTTCTTCCTAGGTTTTGGCCTTTCTAGGGAGTTTTTCCTAGCCACCGTGCTTCTACACCTGCATTGCTTGCTGTTTGGGGTTTTAGGCTGGGTTTCTGTACAGCACTTTGAGATATTAGCTGATGTAGGAAGGGCTATATAAATACATTTGATATTCCACATTGGTTAAACGTAATTTAATTGAAACGACTTGGAAACAACGTTGATTCCGCCAGTGTGTTCCCGGTGGGATCTGGCCATGTAAATTCCTACTTCAGCCTACATAGATATTTAGCCAATAAATTGTCCGATATCCCTTTTCCTTTCCTCCTGTGCCACCAAATGTTTGCATATAGGCTACTGGTAACGTTACCGTGGCTACATTCAGTTTGCAAAACGTTCTCGAATAGATAGAAATTCCATGAAAAGAGCAGGCGTTATTCCTTATTCAACATGTCAAAGAGGCATGTTTGTTCTACATAGCATATTTCTATCTGAATGTTCCAAAACGTTGCATCCTGCTGAACGGCCCCAGGTTGTTAGCTATAGCTCGCTAATGAGGTAACATGACTGAACAAGCTGTAGCCTAAACAAACTGTAAACAGTTCAATCCGCAAGTAGCCTAGTTTTAGAAGGCCCACAATATTCTTTATGAATATTTAATGCGGTCCGCCAATGCACGATAGAAAGAAACTTACCACCAGTATTATGGGTAATTTCTTTTGAGCGGTAAGGGCTAGAATCAAGCTGTTTTCTCTGAGGAAAATAGGGAGTCTTGGCTACGTTGCCTACAGAACCGGCTATGAAATGCAGTGGGAAAGGTGGGAGGGTTGGGCAAGACTACAAATTCAAAGACGACTTTTCTATGCTCAAGGGAAAGAAAAACATAGATTGTTGTTTTACTATTAAACTCAATGCTGCTATTGTTTTTAATCCTGTAAAGCAGCTTGTGTTTCTTAACCAGGCAAAGGGTAGCTAATTAGAAGGCGGCTGGTGACTGGTTAGCTACGGGGAAGCATGAGAGTCACTTGTGCGATGTGTATAATCGGAGGTGGTTCTGGAGTGGAGCCTGACTGCCTGTCTGCCCACACTCATCGGTTGCTCCCCCGCAGCTCATCAGCTGATGTAGGCTGTGTGTGCCGGGTGTGGTGTGTCCATCCCACTGCTGAACAGAACTGTGCTGTGCATCTGCGCTACTAATATTAAATGTGCTTATCACTGAAAAGCTCTCAATCTCTCAAAACTATTCTCCAGTCAACTTAGTAGTCAGATTTTAGTCAGAGATAATTTTGTCTCGTCTAGTTTTCTTTAAGTTATTTTTTTTATGGGTTTATTTAGTCATTTATAGTCTCGTTCATTTCCACTGAAAAATAGCTGTTTGACAAATATTTTTGTCATTGTTTTTGTTGATGAAATTAACTTTTGCTGATGATGGATGAGACAAAATGGCCCCTGTTTGGAGCTGTTTGAATGCCACAGTTCAATGCCTCTCCAACAAGATTCATTACTGTCGTTAAAACGGTGCTTTCTCACGTTCTCATTTTCTCCTGCAAAAGTCACAATTTGCAATTATCTCAGGCCCGGCAGAAGACTATTGGCAGATGAAGTGGGCAGCTAGCCTTTCTACATCTGTGTCCAGAAGAGCAGACTATTCCCTACATAGGACACTAAGGACCCTGCTCCAAAGTAGTGTACTATGTAGGGAGGAGGGTGCCATTTGGGAAGTAGACTATTTCTTTCTATTTTTATCGAACGCGGACATCACCAGCTTGGATAATCAACCCCGACCAGATTGCGCACACAGAGAAACAAATTGCTTCATTTAACTATGAAAATGATGGAGCAAAAGAGATGACAAACAAATCTGGGTGCATTTATCAAAGATGTTTCCTCTCTCACACACATCCCCCAGACTCCCAGTCTCTCCAGAACAGAATTCATTTGAAAAATTGTTTCGTTATTATAGGTTCAATTTATTACTGACATTTTACATTTACTCAAAAAACAAATCTGTCAAATGACAGTCAAGATAGATGTGTCAAGTATTACATCAGCATTTTTTCACTCATTCATACAGAGGAGAGCACTATACTGAAACAAAACAGTCAAATAAATGTTATTTATGTCTGATGGTCTAATGTGTTGTGGAAAGGGGAGGAGAGTAATCCAGACTGCTATTTTTTATTTATTAACAGCTTTGTTGTTGGTGGTGTATGTGTGTGTGTGTGTGTGTGTGTGTGTGTGTGTGTGTGTGTGTGTGTGTGTGTGTGTGTGTGTGTGTGTGTGTGTGTGTGTGTGTGTGTGTGTGTGTGTGTGTGTGTGTGTGTGTGTGTGTCCTTGCGTGTGTCATACACAGAGAGCTGTTCTGTGGATTGCCTTATGTAGTCCCAACAAAATAATGACCCTGCTGAATCACTGGCTGAGGAGTTTTCTGACTTCACAAACATCCACCATAATTAATACACATCAAGCCAATGATTTCACATGTCAGGAGTGTGTGTGTGTGTTTAGTGTGTGTGTTTAGTGTGTGTGTTTAGTGTGTGTGTGTGTGTGTGTGTGTGTGTGTGTGTGTGTGTGTGTGTGTGTGTGTGTGTGTGTGTGTGTGTGTGTGTGTGTGTGTGTGTGTGTGTGTGTGTGTGGAGGCCTTAGCTTAGTAAAAACAAGAGGACCACTTAGTATCTGAAAGCCTCATTGACGTTGAGTAAAGATGGTAGTATCACAGAAACACACAGAGCTTTGATTTCAGTAGCATCACGCAAAACAAGTATCAGCTTACAGAAGACATACCTTTGATGTTTTGAGTGATGTTACTGAAATCAAAGCTCTGTGTGTTTCTGTGATACTACCATCTTTACTCAACGTCAATGAGGCTTTCAGATACTAAGTGGTTCTCTTGTTTTTACTAAACTCTTATTAACCAGATACCAGAGGGACTGACCTGTGCAGGTGATGTAGGAGACCTGATGAGCATCAAGGCGAGAGCTTCATATTATTGCCCATAGTTGTTACATCACATTCATTTCTGTGAACGCTGGCTTTGATCCAGGAAAACTAAACCAACACATGAGCTCAGATTCTACCTGGCCGTTTAAGCTGTAGTCACTTATCCCCCGCTACCGTATTCAGGCCGTATATCTCTGTGACTGATCTATCTCCTTCATAATTGGTTCTGTCTTTGGTAAATATAGATATAGGAGCTAGTGAATGGAGCTACATTGTGTTTCATACGACGGTGTACAGCAGATTGAGATCCTTTGTGTCATTGTGATTTTTGTCTTCGAACCTAGTTCCGTTTACAGTGCACTACTTTTTACCCCAGGCCCATAGGGGGCCATTTGTGACGTTCCCTATTTGTGTTTATAATGGTGTTTATCACCGCTAACCAGAGAAGAATCAGAGAGACCAGATTGATCAGATAAATAATTCAAGAAAATGAACTGTTAGTCTTAACTAAAACACTGCTGTGTGACGCCACAAGGTGACAGTGTTCTCCTAATATGGAAGAGCGTCCACTTTAAAACAGCCGGCAGCAAAAGCCTATCCACCTACGTTCATTGTACACTTACATGAGAGGTGGCCTATAGGAGCATTTTCCCACTGAGCAGAACCGTTTGGAGCGGAATGGAAATCAGTGAGGAGCTTTGGCCACCCACAGACAGCTTACACATCAGAATGTGTCCAGATCACATTTCACATGACATTGCCTCTTCACTCCAGTTTCTGCAAATACTATGGATAGTGGGTAGTGAACTAAACCACCTTGTGTTGAAGCAGCAGAGCACATCTCAAATGAATACAATGTAGAACGATTTTATTCAGAATGTTTATATCATAAACCTCGGAATATGAACGTCCACCTCCCCATAGATATCATGTGAAAAAGTACAATACATGAACACTGTCAAAGATACTAGAAGAATTGAGATGTAACCCCCCCCCCCCCCCCAAAACATTGTTCAAAAGAGGCCCAGACAGTAGGAGTAAGAGATCAGTGTGCTCCACTGATGTGTTAGGTTCTAACAGGGGGACTCAGTCAGCATGACAGGCCCATTTATTCCCATAACAATTGGACCACGTCCTTGATCCACGTACTTGATGGGAAAAAACTAAACGGAATCACGATGGGCATAGGAACACCCTATAGGAGGTGTTCCTCCACATGGGCTAGAAGATCTTTGACAAATGACTCATTACTGACAGCTGATACGGTATACATTACTGACAGCTGATACAGTATACATTACTGACAGCTGATACAGTATACCTCACTGACAGCTGATACGGTATACATTACTGACAGCTGATACAGTATACATTACTGACAGCTGATACAGTATACATTACTGACAGCTGATACGGTATACATTACTGACAGCTGATACGGTATACATTACTGACAGCTGATACGGTATACATTACTGACAGCTGATACGGTATACATTACTGACAGCTGATACGGTATACATTACTGACAGCTGATACAGTATACATTACTGACAGCTGATACAGTATACATTACTGACAGCTGATACAGTATACGTTACTGACAGCTGATACGGTATACATTACTGACAGCTGATACAGTATACATTACTGACAGCTGATACAGTATACATTACTGACAGCTGATACAGTATACGTTACTGACAGCTGATACGGTATACATTACTGACAGCTGATACAGTATACATTACTGACAGCTGATACAGTATACATTACTGACAGCTGAATCAGATGGATGAACTGACCTTTTAAACATCTCCACGTCTTCTGTTTATTTCCACTTGATGAAAGGTAATACTGTATGTATGAGTACTCTGTCCTTACTTCTTACTAGTGTGTGGCATCTCATAGTTCAACACTGACATGACAACATGAACCACGGGAATTCATTTTGACGTGACATTGTCTTTAACGAGTTTGAAGCTCCCCTGGGTTGAAAACTCTGTCTGTCTGTGTTTCTTTTATCGACATTTTCATTTCTGAATATCTGTAGTGTACATTTTCAAGGAAAATTACCCGAAATAATTGATTAAACCTGTCTGAGTTTAATCATGTTGAGACACAAACGTTACAAAATCAATTTAATTTTGAAGAGTCCTTTACGGGTCTGATTCTGAGTCATCTCAATTATGATCTATGAATATTTTATATATATATATATATATATATATATATATATATATATAATAGGTTGTAGTGTGGTAGGTCACAGGCTGCCAAATTCTTTAACATCATGACTGATAGGTCAACTGATCAGATCTGCTGTGATGGATTGAAACCCAGGAGCTTGCCTTCAGGCTCAGTTCACAGGAGAGGGGACATCTACAATCAGGAGAGAAGCTGTAATATGAGGTAAAGGAAGTGTGTGTGTGTGTGTGTGTGTGTGTGTGTGTGTGTGTGTGTGTGTGTGTGTGTGTGTGTGTGTGTGTGTGTGTGTGTGTGTGTGTGTGTGTGTGTGTGTGTGTGTGTGTGTGTGTGTGCGTGTGTCTGCGTATGTGTGTGTGTGAGTGTGAGTGTGTGTATGTGTGTGTTTGCATGCATGCGTATATGTGTGTGTATGTGTGTGTGAATGTGTGTTTGCATGCCTGTGTATGTGTATGTGTGTGTGTGTGTGCCTAAAATATTTCCTTGCCGTCAAAATTTCACAAAAATTTTCCTCAGCCATCGTTTTTGGAATTTGACTTTCACCTGATTGTTATCCAGCTGGACATTCAAGAAACAGTATGAATGCAGGGCTGCTATAATTCTACACAGTTTACATTTGGTCATTTTAGTCATTTTAAAGTATATATATATTGTTTAACCTTTATTTTTAACTAGGCAAGTCAGTTAAGAACAAATTCTTATTTACAATGACGGCCTAGTGGGGAACAGTGGAGTAACTGCCTTGTTTATGGGCAGAACGACAGATTTTTTACCTTGTCAGCTCAGAGACTCGATCCAGCAACATTTAAGTTATTGGCCCAGCGCTCTGACCACTTCCCTCTGACCACTACCCTCTAACCACTACCCTCTAACCACTACCCTCTAACCACTACCCTCTGGCCACTACCCTCTAACCACTACCCTCTAACCACTACCCTCTAACCACTACCCTCTAACCACTACCCTCTAACCACTACCCTCTGGCCACTACCCTCTAACCCCTACCCTCTGACCACTACCCTCTAACCACTACCCTCTGGCCACTACCCTCTGACCACTACCCTCTAACCACTACCCTCTGACCACTACCCTCTAACCACTACCCTCTGGCCACTACCCTCTGGCCACTACCCTCTAACCACTACCCTCTAACCACTACCCTCTGGCCACTACCCTCTAACCACTACCCTCTGGCCACTACCCTCTAACCACTACCCTCTGGCCACTACCCTCTAACCACTACCCTCTGGCCACTACCCTCTAACCACTACCCTCTGGCCACTACCCTCTAACCACTACCCTCTAACCACTACCCTCTGGCCACTACCCTCTAACCACTACCCTCTGACCACTACCCTCTAACCACTACCCTCTAACCACTACCCTCTGGCCACTACCCTCTAACCACTACCCTCTGGCCACTACCCTCTAACCACTACCCTCTGGCCACTACCCTCTAACCACTACCCTCTGGCCACTACCCTCTAACCACTACCCTCTGGCCACTACCCTCTAACCACTACCCTCTGGCCACTACCCTCTAACCACTACCCTCTGGCCACTACCCTCTAACCACTACCCTCTGGCCACTACCCTCTAACCACTACCCTCTAACCACTACCCTCTGGCCACTACCCTCTAACCACTACCCTCTGACCACTACCCTCTAACCACTACCCTCTAACCACTACCCTCTGGCCACTACCCTCTAACCACTACCCTCTAACCACTACCCTCTAAACACTACCCTCTGACCACTACCCTCTAACCACTACCCTCTGGCCACTACCCTCTGACCACTACCCTCTAACCACTACCCTCTAACCACTACCCTCTAACCACTACCCTCTAACCACTACCCTCTAACCACTACCCTCTAACCACTACCCTCTGACCACTACCCTCTAACCACTACCCTCTGACCACTACCCTCTAACCACTACCCTCTGACCACTACCCTCTAACCACTACCCTCTGGCCACTACCCTCTAACCACTACCCTCTGACCACTACCCTCTGACCACTACCCTCTGACCACTACCCTCTAACCACTACCCTCTGACCACTACCCTCTAACCACTACCCTCTAACCACTACCCTCTAACCACTACCCTCTAACCACTACCCTCTGACCACTACCCTCTAACCACTACCCTCTGACCACTACCCTCTGACCACTACCCTCTGACCACTACCCTCTAACCACTACCCTCTGGCCACTACCCTCTGACCACTACCCTCTAACCACTACCCTCTAACCACTACCCTCTGACCACTACCCTCTAACCACTACCCTCTGACCACTACCCTCTGGCCACTACCCTCTGGCCACTACCCTCTGACCACTACCCTCTAACCACTACCCTCTGACCACTACCCTCTGGCCACTACCCTCTGGCCACTACCCTCTAACCACTACCCTCTGACCACTACCCTCTAACCACTACCCTCTGACCACTACCCTCTGACCACTACCCTCTAACCACTACCCTCTAACCACTACCCTCTAACCACTACCCTCTAACCACTACCCTCTAACCACTACCCTCTGGCCACTACCCTCTAACCACTACCCTCTGACCACTACCCTCTAACCACTACCCTCTAACCCCTACCCTCTAACCACTACCCTCTAACCACTACCCTCTAACCACTACCCTCTAACCACTACCCTCTGACCACTACCCTCTAACCACTACCCTCTGACCACTACCCTCTGACCACTACCCTCTGACCACTACCCTCTAACCACTACCCTCTGGCCACTACCCTCTGACCACTACCCTCTAACCACTACCCTCTAACCACTACCCTCTGACCACTACCCTCTAACCACTACCCTCTGACCACTACCCTCTGGCCACTACCCTCTGGCCACTACCCTCTAACCACTACCCTCTAACCACTACCCTCTGACCACTACCCTCTAACCACTACCCTCTAACCACTACCCTCTAACCACTACCCTCTGGCCACTACCCTCTAACCACTACCCTCTAACCACTACCCTCTAACCACTACCCTCTAACCACTACCCTCTGACCACTACCCTCTGACCACTACCCTCTAACCACTACCCTCTGACCACTACCCTCTGACCACTACCCTCTAACCACTACCCTCTAACCACTACCCTCTGGCCACTACCCTCTAACCACTACCCTCTAACCACTACCCTCTAACCACTACCCTCTAACCACTACCCTCTAACCACTACCCTCTAACCACTACCCTCTAACCACTACCCTCTAACCCCTACCCTCTAACCACTACCCTCTGACCACTACCCTCTGACCACTACCCTCTGACCACTACCCTCTAACCACTACCCTCTGACCACTACCCTCTAACCACTACCCTCTAACCACTACCCTCTAACCACTACCCTCTAACCACTACCCTCTAACCACTACCCTCTAACCACTACCCTCTAACCACTACCCTCTGACCACTACCCTCTGACCACTACCCTCTAACCACTACCCTCTGACCACTACCCTCTAACCACTACCCTCTAACCACTACCCTCTGACCACTACCCTCTAACCACTACCCTCTAACCACTACCCTCTAACCACTACCCTCTAACCACTACCCTCTAACCACTACCCTCTAACCACTACCCTCTAACCACTACCCTCTAACCACTACCCTCTAACCCCTACCCTCTAACCACTACCCTCTAACCACTACCCTCTAACCACTACCCTCTGACCACTACCCTCTGACCACTACCCTCTAACCACTACCCTCTAACCACTACCCTCTAACCACTACCCTCTGGCCACTACCCTCTGGCCACTACCCTCTAACCACTACCCTCTGACCACTACCCTCTAACCACTACCCTCTAACCACTACCCTCTAACCACTACCCTCTAACCACTACCCTCTGACCACTACCCTCTAACCACTACCCTCTGGCCACTACCCTCTAACCACTACCCTCTAACCACTACCCTCTGGCCACTACCCTCTAACCACTACCCTCTAACCACTACCCTCTGGCCACTACCCTCTGGCCACTACCCTCTAACCACTACCCTCTGACCACCACCCTCTAACCACTAGGCTACCTGTGCCCGACCGGCTCAATTCGGTTTTATGTAGCAAAATTTACATTGAATAAAAGTAGAGACTCAGAGGTAGAAAATGGTATATCACACACTATTATTGAGTTTGTTTCCCACCTTAAATCACCCGCGGGCCGGACTGCACCACCTATGGCCTGCGGGCGTATGTTTGACACCCCTGAGCTAGGGTGTTGGGGATTGGGGTGAGGATTGGCATAATCTACAGACTGCATCAACACTGTGGAATTAAAATGGCAAGATTCCATAATCTACAGACTGCATCAACACTGTGGAATTAAAATGACAAGATTCCATAATCTACAGACTGCAAAAACACTGTGGAATTAAAATGGCAACACTCCATATGTCACGATCGTGTGGGGGAGAGACGGACCAAAACGCAGCATGTGGAAAATAAGCCATCTTCTTTTTATTTTGAAGAAGGAAAAAACGAAACAAAACACTTACAAACTAACAAAACAATAAACGACCGTGAAGCTATAAACGTAGTGCACACACACAGGCTACAAACGTTCACCATAGACAATTCCCCACAAACAGCTAAAGCCTATGGTTGCCTTAAATATGGCTCCCAATCAGAGACAACAATAACCAGCTGTCTCTAATTGAGACCCAATTCAGGCAACCATAGACTTTCCTAGAACCTACACTCAACCATAGACACAGCTAGACACATTCACTCAACACAAACCCAGACACTACACCCAACACCCCCTTTACCATATAACCACCCTAGACACTACAAAAAACACCTACATTCCCCATATCACACCCTGACCTAACTAAAAATAATTAAGAAAACAAAGAATACTAAGGCCAGGGCGTGACACCATAATCTATAGACTGCAACAACACTGTGGAATTAAAATGGCAACACTCCATAATCTACAGACTGCAACAACACTGTGGAATTAAAATGGCAACACTCCATAATCTACAGACTGCAACAACACTGTGGAATTAAAATGGCAACACTCAATAATCTATAGACTTCAACAACACTGTGGAATTAAAATGGCAACACTCCATAATCTACAGACTGCAACAACACTGTGGAATTAAAATGGCAACACTCCATAATCTCCAGACTGCAACAACAATGTGGAATTAAAATGGCAACACTCCATAATCTATAGACTGCAACAACACTGTGGAATTAAAATGGCAACACTCTATAATCTACAGACTGCAACAACAATGTGGAATTAAAATGGCAACACTCAATAATCTATAGACTTCAACAACACTGTGGAATTAAAATGGCAACACTCTATAATCTACAGACTGCAACAACACTGTGGAATTAAAATGGCAACACTCAATAATCTATAGACTGCATCAACACTGTGGAATTAAAATGGCAACACTCCATAATCTATAGACTGCAATCTCTGTTGCCTGCAGTTACAACAAAATTCTCCATTTGCCTTAAAGGTTGAGTTGGAGCGATTGAAATGCTGTGTAATATCAGGAGCCAATTACATTATCTTAAATGGAGTGGCGAGCCAATCGCATAAGGTATAATTGGAGCAGGAGTCCAGTCTATCAAGGTTACGATTGTCATTACATACAGGTTTCCCCTTGACAAATTAAAGTCACTTTAGTCTATAGGGCTATCAAATGAACCGACCGATGTATTCTAATAGATTATTATAATTGGTAAATGTAATTTATGAGTTACGACACCAATAGTCTGGTATATTATTGATTAGCTCCCATTTGGTTTGGATAGTCCTGATGGCCCATCTGTAGACGTTCTACAGATAGTCATACTATCAATAAACAATCTTTTGATAAGCAACTGCTTGCTAAGGTTACGGTTTGTGTTAGGTTTGAATAAGGGTTACAGTAAGGTTTAGAATGAGGGTTAGGGTAAGGGTTAAATAAAAGGTTGGAAGGTCTTATGCCGACCCAAGTTAAATGAAAGGTTGGAAGGTCTTATGCCGACCCAAGTAAAGAACACATTCTTATTTTCAATGACGGCCTAGGAACGGTGTTTTAACTGCCTTGTTCAGCGGCAGAACGACAGATTTTTACATTGTCAGCTCAGGGATTCGATCTAGCAACCTTTTGGTCCAACGCTCTAACCACTAGGCTACCTGCCGCTGCTTTCATTTAACCTGGGTCGGTATATGACCTTCCAACCTTTCATTTAACCTGGGTCGGTATATGACCTTCCAACCTTTCATTTAACCTGGGTCGGCATATGACCTTCCAACCTTTCATTTAACCTGGGTCGGCATATGACCTTCCAACCTTTCATTTAACCTGGGTCGACATATGACATTATATTTCTGTAGAGATGTCATCAATACCCACCCAGTCTGTTAGGACAGTATCTGTTCTAGTAAATTATATTTCTATAGAGATGTCATCAATACCCACCCAGTCTGTTAGGACAGTATCTGTTCTGTGGGTTCTTCATCTGAGAAGGATCAAGTGTGTCACAAATAGTTCACTACCCTATGGACCCTGGTCAAAAGTAGTGCACTACCCTATGGACCCTGGTCAAAAGTAGTGCACTACCCTATGGACCCTGGTCAAAAGTAGTGCACTACCCTATGGACCCTGGTCAAAAGTAGTGCACTACCCTATGGACCCTGGTCAAAAGTAGTGCACTACCCTATGGGCACTGGTCAAAAGTAGAGCACTACCCATGGGTCCTGGTCAAAAGTAGTGCCCTATAAAGGTAAAAGGTTGCCATTTGGGACAGGAGTTGGGAAAGTGTAAAGCAGAAAAAGCTTACAGATGATCAAACTGCTCAACACACACACACACACACACACACACACACACACACACACACACACACACACACACACAGAGACACACACACACACACACACACACACACACACACACACACACACACACACACACACACACACACACACACACACACACACACACACAGAGACACACACACACACACACACACACACACGCACACGCACACGCACACGCACACGCACACACACACGCACACACACACACACACAGAGACACCAGCCAGGTCGCTCAATATCCACTTCAGACATCCAGAACGTTGTGAGACGCCGTCAAAACCGGCCACTGGGTGGCAACAGTGAGCGCTATTAAAATCAAGTAGGCTTGGGTTTTATTAGGTCGTTGTGGACGGTTGGGGCTTTGTAGTGGGCGTAAGCTCCTACGGTCAACTGTTCCATCCCTGTGGTAGGCAGTTATCCCAAACATTAACCCGTAACTTAATTATTGGGAGTGAATATCTCAACAGTGGAGCTGTTTTCGTTTTAACCCTGTCTTAAAACTTTTAACTTAACCATTTGAAATTAATATCTCAATTTAACTAGCGGAGAGGCACCAGCGAGAGGAGACACTTTGAAATTTGACGTTTGGAGCAACGTGGAGAAATGTCGGAATCGGAGGTCAAATTGGTCAAATCGTGAGATCTTGTTGCACACACACGCAGACACACACACACACCACACATCACACACCACAAACACACACAAACACACACAAACACAGATGATCACTCTGCTACTCAGCCTTCCTCTGAACACTGAACAGCCGCGGGGAAACGGAGGAGACACCCAATCAATTGTTTTTAATGAAAGCATTCAGTTCTAAAGCACAGCAGACACTACCAAGGGAGAGAAATGTTACGGTCAATAAATTAACCTGGGAGATGGCAGAGAGAGATGACATATGGTAACATTAGTTCTGTTGTTGAAGGAGAGCATGCCGGCCGTCCAGGAAGGAGTTATGATTAGGTTGTGTGTGTGTGTGTGTGTGTGTGTGTGTGTGTGTGTGTGTGTGTGTGTGTGTGTGTGTGTGTGTGTGTGTGTGTGTGTGTGTGTGTGTGTGTGTGTGTGTGTGTGTGTGTGCGTGCGTGCGTGCGTGCGTGCGTGCGTGCGTGCGTGTGTGTGTGTGTATTGCTGATGACTCCTCCGATGATAAATTACTAATTTACTGCCTGAAATCAGCCTACGTTTCAGTCAGGTGTTAACAATGAAATCACGTTAGAGAACACTGTGTGTGTGTGTGTGTGTGTGTGTGTGTGTGTGTGTGTGTGTGTGTGTGTGTGTGTGTGTGTGTGTGTGTGTGTGTGTGTGTGTGTGTGTGTGTGTGTGTGTGTGTGTGTGTGTGTGTGTGTGTGTGTGTGTGTGTGTGTGTGTGTATTGCTGATGACTCCTCCGATGATAAATTACTAATTTACTGCCTGAAATCAGCCTACGTTTCAGTCAGGTGTTAACAATGAAATCACGTTAGAGAACACTGTGTGTGTGTGTGTGTGTGTGTGTGTGTGTGTGTGTGTGTGTGTGTGTGTGTGTGTGTGCTTTTGCGTCAGACTGAAACACTAAAAGCGTTTTTGCATACCCTGACCTTGATGTACTTAGGAGAGTGACTTATCAGAGAGCTTTATTGGGAGAAATGCAAATAATGCAGCCCTGACTTGGCAAGCGTCCGGAAAGGCTGTGAGAGAGAGCATAGCTAGAGTAACTGTGCAGGGTTAGAGAGGAGGCTTCTTGGAAAAGGTGATTAATTATACTGTTTGTTTGTTCTTGGGCTCTAGCTCTTCCCTTTCTCTCTCTCCCCTCTCTCTCTCTCTCTCTCTCTCTCCCTTTCCTTCTGTCTCTTCCACTCACTTCACTCTCACTTTTATCTTCGCCCCCTCTCTGACCCTTTCCCTTCATTGATCTCCTTTCTCAGTCTCCCTCCCTCCCTCCCTCCCGCCAGTCCTCCCTACCTCCTCTTCTCCCTTCATCCCTCTCTCCTTTTCTCCCTCTCTCCCCCTCTCCTCTTCTCCCATCCTCCCTCCCTCTCTCCTCTTCTCCCTCCCTCTCCTCTTCTCCCTCCCCTCTTCTCCCTCCCTCCCTCCCTCCCTCCCTCCCTCCCTCCCTCCCTCCCTCCCTTCTAAACATCGTCTCACCATTAATCTGTAGTTGAAGTTAACCTCCGGCCAGGCCAGACCTTTCTATCAAATAGAGCTAACTATTTCAGCCAGTAGCCTCCGGATGGTTTTCATTGCAATTGACCCAGTGTCCTTAGTCTAGGAGGGTTGTCATGGCAATCAATGTTCAGTCTTGTTCAGTGTTGTCACTTTGGCGACACACTTTTCTCAGGCAGCAGAACAAAAGGACTATTATCAGAACAAATTTGAGATGGGTCTTCATTTCACTATTTTTTATTTATTTTCTGTGAATGGACCTCATGGCACAATGGAACCAACCAACTGATTAGTCCCCCAATAGTACAAACCTATCTGGAACTCCACTCTATGAATCTATTATCTGTATTCTAGGAGGTTATTGTTATAGATGTTCTTATCACATCATGAATCTATTATCTGTATTCTAGGAGGTTATTGTTATAGATGTTCTTGAAAGAGAGATATATCTTCACACACATGTGGAGCCCCTCCCTCCCTCCCTCCCTCCCTCCTTCCCTCTCTCCTCTTCTCTCTCTCTCTGTCCTCTAAATAGCCCCTCCACTCTACAAACCTATCATCAGTACATTACCTCATGGCTATCATCAGTACATTACCTCATGGCTATCATCAGTACATTACCTCATGGCTATCATCAGTACATTACCTCATGGCTATCGTCAGTACCATTCCTCATAGCTATTGTCAGTACATTTCCTCATATATAGTCAGTACATTTCCTCATGGCTATCAGCAGTACATTACCTCATAGCTATCATCAATACATTTCCTCGTGGCTGTCGTCAGTACATTACCTCATGGATATCATCAGCATATTACCTCATGGTTATCATCAATACATTACCTCATGGCTATCATCAATACATTACCTCATGGTTATCATCAATATATTACCTCATGGCTATCATCAGTACATTACCTCATGGCTATCATCAGTACATTACCTCATGGCTATCATCAATACATTACCTCATGGTTATCATCAATATATTACCTCATGGCTATCATCAATACATTACCTCATGGCTATCATCAATACATTACCTCATGGTTATCATCAATATATTACCTCATGGCTATCATCAATACATTACCTCATGGCTATCATCAATACATTACCTCATGGCTATCATCAATACATTACCTCATGGCTATCATCAGTACATTACCTCATGGTTATCATCAATATATTACCTCATGGCTATCATCAGTACATTACCTCATGGCTATCATCAGTACATTACCTCATGGCTATCATCAATACATTACCTCATGGTTATCATCAATATATTACCTCATGGCTATCATCAATACATTACCTCATGGCTATCATCAATACATTACCTCATGGTTATCATCAATATATTACCTCATGGCTATCATCAATACATTACCTCATGGCTATCATCAATACATTACCTCATGGCTATCATCAATACATTACCTCATGGCTATCATCAGTACATTACCTCATGGTTATCATCAATACATTACCTCATGGCTATCCTTCAATGCCAGTTGCAACTTACTGATGAGAGGGTGCACATCATCCACACACAGACATATACCCACACAGACATCATCCACACACAGACATATACCCACACAGACATATACCCTCACAAACATATACACACAAACACTGACAGTTGAAGTCGAAAGTTTACGTACACCTTAGCCAAGTACATTTAATCTCAGTTTTTCACAATTCCTGACATTTAATCCTAGTAACAATTCCCTCTCTTAGGTCAGTTAGGATCACCACTTTATTTTAAGATTGTGAAATGTCAGAATAATAGAAGAGAGAATGATTTATTTCAGCTTTTATTTATTTCTTCACATTCCCAGTGGGTCAAAAGTTTACATACACTCAATTAGTATTTGGTAGAATTGCCTTTAAATTGTTTAACTTGGGTCAAACGTTTTGGGTCGCCTTCAACAAGCTTCCCACAGTAAGTTGGATGAAGTTAGGCCCATTCCTCCTGACAGAGCTGGTGTAACTAAGTCAGGTTTGTAGGCCTCCTTGCTTGCACATGCTTTTTCAGTTCTGCACACAACTTTTCTATAGGAATGAGGTCAGGGCTTTGTGATGGCCACTCCAATACCTTGATTTGTTGTCCTTAAGCCATTTTGGAAGTGTGCTTGGGTCATTGTCCATTTGGAAGACCCATTTGCGACCAAGCTTTAACTTCCTGACTGATGTTTTGAGATGTTGCTTCAATATATCCACATAATTTTCCTCCTCATGATAACATCTATTTTGTGAAGTGCACCAGTCCCTCCTGCAGCAAGGCACCCCCACAACATGATGCTGCGATCCCCGTGCTTCACGGTTGGGATGGTGTTCTTCGGCTTGCAAGCCTCTCCTTTTTTCCTCCAAACATAACGATGGTCATTATGGCCAAACAGTTCCATTTTAGTTTCAACAGACCAGAGGACATTTCTCCAAAAAGTACGATCTTTGTCCCCATGTGCAGTTGCAAACCGTAGTCTGGCTTTTTTATGGAGGTGGCTTCTTCCTTGCTGAGCGGCCTTTCAGGTTATGTCGATGTAGGACTCGTTTTACTGTGGATATAGATACTTTTGTACCTGGTTCCTCCAGCATCTTCACAAGGTCCTTGGCTGTGGTTCTGGGATTGATTTGCATTTTTTGCACCAAAGTACGCTCATCTCTAGGAGACAGAACGCGTCTCCTTCCTGAGCGGTATGACGGCTGCGTGGTCCCATGGTGTTTATACTTGCGTACTATCGTTTGTACAGATGAATGTGATACCTTCAGGCGTTTGGAAATTGCTCCCAAGGACGATCCAGACTTGTCTACAATTTTTTTCTGAGATCTTGGCTGATTTATTTTGATTTTCCCATGATGTCAAGCAAAGAGACACAAGGTTTGAAGGTAGGCCTTGAAATAGATCCACAGGTACACCTCCAATTGACTTAAATTATGTCAATTAGCCAATTAGAAACTTCTAAAGCCATGACATAATTTTCTGGACTTGTCCAAGCTGTTTAAATGCACAGTCAATTTAGTGACCCATTGGACCCATTGGAATTGACCCATTGGAATTGTGACCCATTGGAATTGACGCATTGGAATTGTGACCCAATTGGAATTGTGATACAAGTGAAATAATCTGTCTGTAAACAATTGTTGGAAAAACTACTTGCGTCATGCACAAAGTAGATGTCCTAACCGACTTGCCAAAACTATAGTTTGTTAACAAGACATTTGTGGAGTGGTTGAAAAATGAGTTTTAATGGCTCTAACCTAACACGGAACCCAAACTGTGCACCAACGTGCGCCATCGTGCATAAATGTATTTTGTCCCCCCACACCAAACGCGATCATTACACACAGGTTAAAATATCAAAACAAACTCTGAATCAATTATATTCATTTGGGAACAGTTCAAAAAGCATTAAACATGTATGGCAATTTAGCTAGTTAGCTTGCACTTGCTAGCTAATTTGTCCTATTTAGCTAGCTTGCTGTTGCTAGCTAATTTGTCCTGGGATATAAACATTGAGTTGTTATTTTACCTGAAATGCACAAGGGTCCTCTACTCCTACAATTAGTACACACGTAAAACAGTCAATCGAATTGTTTCTAGTCATCTCTCCTCCTTCCAGGCTTTATCTTCTCCTGACTTTATAACGCGATTGGCAACTTTCATAAATTAGGTGCATTACCGCCACTGACCTTGTTCGTCTTTCAGTCACCCACGTGGGTATAACTAATGAGGAGATAGCACGTAGGTACCTGCTTCTATAAACCAATGAGGAGATGGGAGAGGCGGGACTTGCAGCACAATCTGCGTCAGAAATAGAACTGACTTCTTGTTTTGGCCTTGGCAACACAGATGCTCATTAGCACGCGCGAGCGGTGTGGGTGCAATAATTGAATAACAAAGATTCCTACATTTATTTTGCAACGCTCGTGCACACAACGCGAGCGGTGTAGTCAGCCTGTAAGTGTACATAATCTTCTGACTTCAACTGTATCTGTTAGGTGTATTCCTGATGGGCAGATGTATTTGTTTTGTGTTTACCTGATGGGCAGATGTATTTGTTAGGTGTTTACCTGATGGGTAGATGTATTTGTTAGGTGTATTCCTGATGGGTAGATGTATCAGTATTCCTATTTAAAGTCTATTATGAAGTGGAGAGTTTGTGTGTGTATACATGAACTTTTAGAATTGTTTGGGGAGCTACTCTCAGGTGGGCTGGTAGAACCGATCGACCTGTTGGAGACCTCTGTTGTGGACCTCTCTTGGAGACCACTGTTGGAGACCTCTATTGTAGACCTCTATTGTAGACCAAATTAGTGTCTCCAAGTGTGTGTGTGTGTGTGTGTGTGTGTGTGTGTGTGTGTGTGTGTGTGTGTGTGTGTGTGTGTGTGCATTAGTGCTTGTTTATGTGGGTGGGGGTTTGTGTGTACTGTACACATTTGATGATGTTTGTTAATGAACTGCTGTTCATTAACTCTGGGTGCAGATTGCTGCGTCAGCCTTTAGTCTGCTTGTTAAGTATCTTTGAATAAGTGATTATATGGAAAGATAACGAGTTGGAGAGATCGATGTTGAAATGGAGAGGAAGGAGGTGGAGGTGAGAACATTAGCATAAAAGTCCCGAGAGAAACTGTCAGCAGGGGGTTTCGGTGTGGGGTCGGTGTTTCGGTGTGGGGTCGGTGTTTCGGTGTGGGGTCGGGTCGGTGTTTCGGTGTGGGGTCGGGTCGGTGTTTCGGTGTGGGGTCGGTGTTTCGGTGTGGGGTCGGGTCGGTGTTTCGGTGTGGGGTCGGTGTTTCGGTGTGGGGTCGTGTCGGTGTTTCGGTGTGGGGTCGGGTCGGTGTTTCGGTGTGGGGTCGGTGTTTCGGTGTGGGGTCGGTGTTTCGGTGTGGGGTCGGGTCGGGGTTTCGGTGTGGGGTCGGTGTTTCGGTGTGGGGTTGGTGTTTCGTTGTGGGGTCGGTGTTTCGGTGTGGGGTCGGTGTTTCGGTGTGGGGTCGGTGTTTCGGTGTGGGGTCGGTGTTTCGGTGTGGGGTCGGGGTTTCGGTGTGGGGTCGGTGTTTCGGTGTGGGGTTGGTGTTTCGTTGTGGGGTCGGTGTTTCGGTGTGGGGTCTCTGTTTCGGTGTGGGGTTGGTGTTTCGGTGTGGGGTCGGGTCGGGTCGGGGTTTCGGTGTGGGGTCGGTGTTTCGGTGTGGGGTCGGTGTTTCGTTGTGGGGTCGGTGTTTCGGTGTGGGGTTGGTGTTTCGGTGTGGGGTCGTTGTTTCGGTGTGGGGTCGGTGTTTCTGTGTGGGGTCGGGGTTTCGGTGTGGGGTCGGGGTTTCTGTTTGGGGTCGGGGTTTCGGTGTGGGGTCGGTGTTTCGGTGTGGGGTCGGGGTTTCGGTGTGGGGTCGGGGTTTCGGTGTGGGGTCGGTGTTTCGGTGTGGGGTCGGTGTTTCGGTGTGGGGTCGGTGTTTCGGTGTGGGGTTGGTGTTTCTGTGTGGGGTCGGGGTTTCGGTGTGGGTGGAGGGGTGGCGGCTGGGGGAAACATAAAGTGTGGACAGAGATTTTAGAATGTTTCCAGGGATTTATGAAAACATTTGGGGTCAGTTAGTGGTTGAGGTTCTGATGAGTTAGTCAGCTTTGTGTGCTTTGTGTGCTTTGTGTGTGTGTGTGTGCGCGTGCGCGTGCGTACGTATATGCGTGCGTGCGTGCGTGCGTGCGTGCGTGCGTGCGTGTGTGTGTGTGTGTGTGTGTGTGTGTGTGAAGATGCTGGCTGGTTGTACATGCATGGTGAAGGAGTGCTGGGGACTGCAGTACTGCCATGCTGCAGAAAGACTTCTCAGTGCTCTCAAGCAGAACTGAAGCAGCACTATCTCTCTCTCTCTCTCTGCTCTGAACTGGAGGAGGAGGAGGAGGAGGAGGAGGAGGAGGAGGAGGAGGAGGAGGAGGAAGTTGATGAGGACGTGAAGGACGACATGGAGAAGGAAGGAGGAGGAAATGAGGAAGAGGAGGAGTACATGAGGAAGAGGAGGAAAAGAAAGAGAAGGAGGAGGGGAGGAAGAAGATGAGGAAGAGGAGGAGCAGGAAGAGGAGGTGCAGGAGGAAGAAGACGATGAGAATGAGGAGGAGGGGAAGGAGGAAGAGAAGGTATAGGAGTACAGGGAGGTGGTGAAGGAGGAAAAGGAGCGGGAGATTGAGGACGTAAAGGACGAGGAAGACGAGGAGGTAAAGGACGAGGAAGATGAGGAGGTAAAGGATGAGGAAGATGAGGAATGAGGATGCAGAGAAGGAGCAGGAAGATGAGGTAAAAGATGAGGAAGAGGAGAAGGAGAAGAGGGGAGAAGGAGTAGGAGGAGTTAGAGGAGGAAGGCGTAAGGATGAAGGAGATAGATGAGGATAAGGAGAAGAGGAGGAGGAGGAGGAATAGGATAAGGAGAAGAGGAGGACCGGGAGGTTTTGACCCTTGAGTCCTTGGTTCTGTCTCTTCTGTCATTGCCTTTTTGTTTCTCTGCTGATGTCATTCTCTCTGAAGTGCTAATGTGAACAACTTCGCCTCCGTCAGCCTTTCTCTTCCTATGTCCTCCCTCCTCTCCCTCACAATCCCCCTCCTATGTCCTCCCTCCTCTCCCTCACAATCCCCTTCCTATGTCCTCCCTCCTCTCCCTCACAATCCCCTTCCTACATCTTCCCTCCTACATCCTCCCTCCTCTCCCTCACAATCCCCTTCCTACATCCTCCCTCCTCTCCCTCACAATCCCCTTCCTACATGCTCCCTCCTTTCCCTCACAATTCCCTTCCTATTTCCTCCCTCCTTTCCCTCACAACCCCCTTCCTACATCCTCCCTCCTCTCCCTCACAATCCCCTTCCTACATGCTCCCTCCTTTCCCTCACAATTCCCTTCCTATGTCCTCCCTCCTTTCCCTCACAACCCCCTTCCTACATCCTCCCTCCTCTCCCTCACAATCCCCTTCCTACATCCTCCCTCCTCTCCTTCACAATCCCCTTCCTACATCCTCCCTCCTCTCCCTCACAATCCCCTTCCTACATGCTCCCTCTTCTCCCTCACAATCCCCTTCCTACATGCTCCATCCTCTCCCTCACAATGCCCTTCCTACATCCTCCCTTCTCTCCCTCACAATCCCCTGGATGAGATCTCTCTCTCCCTCTATCACTCTCTCTCATCTTCTCCCTCTCTCTCTCTCTTGTCTCCCCCCCACTCTCTCTCTCTCTCTCTGTTGCTCTCTCTCTCATCTTCTCCTCTCCCCCCCCCCTCTCTCTCTCTCTCTCTCTCTCTCTCTCTCTCTCTCTCTCTCTCTCTCTCTCGTCTTCTCCATCTCTCTCTCTCTAACTCTCTCTTGTCTTCTTCCCCTCTCTCAGTAACTCTCTCTCTCGTCTTCTCCCCCCCCCCCCCCCTCTCTCTCTCTCTCTCTCTCTCTCTCTCTCTCTCTCTCTCTCTCTCTCGTCTTCTCCCCCCTCTCTCTCTCTCTCTCTCTCGCTCCCCCCCCCTTTGTTTTCTCCCCATCTATCTCTCCTGTTTCTCCTCTCTCTCTCTCCCTCGTCTCTGTCATGTCTTTCTTTTCTCCTTCAGCCCTCAGACGTGCACAGCATAGTCATCAGTGACGTCAGTTTTCTTCTCTCCTGGTTTTATAGTCAGATGGGGGTCAGAGAGTGCGGCAGGTAGCCTAGCGGTTAGAATGTTGGGCCAGTAAGTAAAAGGTCGCTGGTTTGAATATCTGAGCCAACATGGTGAAAAATGTGCGTTTAAGCGAGGCACTTAACCCTAGTTTGCTCAAAGAGCACTGTACTACTATGGCTGACCCTGTAAAACAACACATTGCACTGCACCTATTTGGTGTATGTGACCTTTGCACTTTTTGAGAGTGATAAGGTCACAGAAAGTACTCAGGAACACTTCCATGCCACATCGTTACTTCTCTGCCCTTCCTGTATCAGTGTTTGCTTAACTTTTCATAGACACCAAATAACAACTACCAATGTGATATGTTGTATGTATGTACATTGTTCAGTCCCGTTTGTTGAGGCAATAGCAGATGTCTCTGTCTGGAGTTACTTTACATACCCTGTGGGTGTCATAGTGGTACTACTGGGAAACAGTGCCACCATGCATTGACACTGGCACACACACGCACGCACACACGCACACACCCACACACACTGTTCTTTAAAGGCTCCACATCCTTGGAGGAGAGAGGACAATGGACATTTCTGTGATTAACAGACTCTGTAAAGAATTGGTCCTCTGACATTCTGTTTTATCTGTGACAACCAATCAAACATGTACATACTCAGAGAGGACTGGCCAATCACAAACATGTACATACTCAGAGAGGACTGGCCAATCACAAACATGTACATACTCAGAGAGGACTGGCCAATCACAAACATGTACATACTCAGAGAGGACTGGCCAATCACAAACATGTACATATTCAGAGAGGACTGGCCAATCACAAACATGTACATAATTAGAGAGGACTGGCCAATCACAAACATGTAAATATTCAGAGAGGACTGGCCAATCACAAACATGTACATACTCAGAGAGGACTGGCCAATCACAAACATGTACATACTCAGAGAAAACTGGCCAATCACAAACATGTACATATTCAGAGAGGACTGGCCAATCACAAACATGTACATACTCAGAGAGGACTGGCCAATCACAAACATGTACATACTCAGAGAGGACTGGCCAATCACAAACATGTACATATTCAGAGAGGACTGGCCAATCACAAACATGTACATACTCAGAGAGGACTGGCCAATCACAAACACGTACATATTCAGAGAGGACTGGCCAATCACAAACACGTACATATTCAGAGAGGACTGGCCAATCACAAACATGTACATACTCAGAGAGGACTGGCCAATCACAAACATGTACATATTCAGAGAGGACTGGCCAATCACAAACATGTACATACTCAGAGAGGACTGGCCAATCACAAACATGTACATATTCAGAGAGGACTGGCCAATCACAAACATGTACATACTCAGAGAGGACTGGCCAATCACAAACACGTACATATTCAGAGAGGACTGGCCAATCACAAACACGTACATATTCAGAGAGGACTGGCCAATCACAAACACGTACATATTCAGAGAGGACTGGCCAATCACAAACATGTACATATTCAGAGAGGACTGGACAATCACAAACATGTACATACTCAGAGAGGACTGGCCAATCACAAAGATGTACATAATCAGAGAGGACTGGCCAATCACAAACATGTACATAATTAGAGAGGACTGGCCAATCACAAACATGTACATAATCAGAGAGGACTGGCCAATCACAAACATGTACATAATCAGAGAGGACTGGCCAATCACAAACATGTACATAATTAGAGAGGACTGGCCAATCACAAACATGTACATAATCAGAGAGGACTGGCCAATCACAAACATGTACATAATCAGAGAGGACTGGCCTATCACAAACATGTACATATTCAGAGAGGACTAAATTTACCTAAATTATTATGATATAATTCATCCACGTAAACCAAATTTGCAGTTTAGTTGACAAGGTTTTGGGGATAGTCTTTCTGTCTACATGAAGTGAATGGAAAACAAACACGCACTACACAGACATACAGAGGCAATATTACTGGAAATGTCTTGGCAGAAATTGTGTTAACTAGTGGGTGAGATAATGTCAATGTGGATTTGATTGGATTGTAGCCGGGAGCTTGAGTTGTCTGATAAAATGTGAGACTTGTTCATGACAGTTTGCAGTGGAATGGAACAGGTGAAAAATACATGAACTTTTAGAATTGTTTGGGGAGCTTCTCTCAGGTGGGCTGGTAGAACCGATCGACCTGTTGGAGACCTCTGTTGTGGACCTCTCTTGGAGACCACTGTTGGAGACCTCTATTGTAGACCAAATTAGTGTCCCCAGGTGTGTGTGTGTAGTCTAGGTGTTGTGTGGTCTTATTCAGCAGTAGACTAGGTGTTGTGTGGTCTGATTCATTAGTAGACTAGGTGTTGTGTGGTCTGATTCAGCAGTAGTCTAGGTGTTGTGTGGTCTGATTCAGTAGTAGACTAGGTGTTGTGTTGTATTATTCAGCAGTAGACTAGGTGTTGTGTGGTCTGATTCATTAGTAGACTAGGTGGTGTGTGGTCTGATTCAGCAGTAGACTAGGTGGTGTGTGGTCTGATTCAGCAGTAGACTAGCTGGTGTGTGGTCTGATTCAGCAGTAGACAAGGTGTTGTGTGGTCTGATTCGGCAGTAGACTAGGTGTTGTGTGGTCTGATTCAGCAGTAGACTAGGTGGTGTGTGGTCTGATTCAGCAGTAGACTAGGTGGTGTGAGGTCTGATTCAGCAGTAGACTAGGTGGTGTGTGGTCTGATTCAGCAGTAGACTAGGTGTTGTGTGGTCTGATTCAGCAGTAGACTAGGTGGTGTGTGGTCTGATTCAGCAGTAGACTAGGTGGTGGTGGTCTGATTCAGCAGTAGACTAGGTGGTGTGTGGTCTGATTCAGCAGTAGACTAGGTGTTGTGTGGTCTGATTCAGCAGTAGACTAGGTGGTGTGTGGTCTGATTCAGCAGTAGGCTAGGTGTTGTGTGGTCTGATTCAGCAGTACACTAGGTGTTGTGTGGTCTGATTCAGCAGTAGACTAGGTGGTGGTGGTCTGATTCAGCAGTAGACTAGGTGTTGTGTGGTCTGATCAGCAGTAGACTAGGTGGTGGTTGTCTGATTCCGCAGTAGACTAGGTGTTGTGTGGTCTGATTCATTAGTAGACTAGGTGGTGTGTGGTCTGATTCAGCAGTAGACTAGGTGTTGTGTGGTCTGATACAGCAGTAGACTAGGTGTTGTGTGGTCTGATTCAGCAGTAGACTAGGTGTTGTGTGGTCTGATTCAGCAGTAGTCTAGGTGTTGTGTGGTCTGATTCAGCAGTAGACTAGGTGGTGTGTGGTCTGATTCGGCAGTAGACTAGGTGGTGTGTGGTCTGATTTAGCAGTAGGCTAGGTGGTGCTGGTCTGATTCAGCAGTAGACTAGGTGGTGTGTGGTCTGATTCAGCAGTAGACTAGGTGGTGCTGGTCTGATTCAGCAGTAGACTAGGTGTTGTGTGGTCTGATTCAGCAGTAGACTAGGTGTTTTGTGGTCTGATTCAGCAGTAGTCTAGGTGTTGTGTTCTGATTCAGCAGTAGACTAGGTGGTGTGTGGTCTGATTCGGCAGTAGACTAAGTGGTGTGTGGTCTGATTCAGCAGTAGGCTAGGTGGTGTGTGGTCTGATTCAGCAGTAGACTAGGTGGTGTGTGGTCTGATTCAGCAGTAGTCTAGGTGTTGTGTGGTCTGATTCAGCAGTAGACTAAGTGGTGTGTGGTCTGAATCAGCAGTAGACTAGGTGGTGTGTGGTCTGATTCGGCAGTAGACTAGGTGGTGTGTGATCTGATTCAACAGTAGTCTAGGTGGTGTGTGGTCTGATTCAGCAGTAGACTAGGTGGTGCTGGTGGTCTGATTCAGCAGTAGACTAGGTGGTGTGTGGTCTGATTCAGCAGTAGACTAGGTGTTGTGTGGTCTGATTCAGCAGTAGACTAGATGGTGTGTGGTCTGATTCAGCAGTAGACTAGGTGGTGCTGGTGGTCTGATTCAGCAGTAGTCTAGGTGGTGTGTGGTCTGATTCAGCAGTAGACTAGGTGTAGTGTGGTCTGATTCAACAGTAGGTTAGATGTTGTGTGGTCTGTTTCAGCATTAGGCTAGGTGTTGTGTGGTCTGATTCAGCAGTAGACTAGGTGTTGTGTGGTCTGATTCAGCAGTAGTCTAGGTGTTGTGTGGTCTGATTCAGCAGTAGGCTAGGTGGTGTGTGGTCTGATTCAGCAGTAGACTAGGTGGTGAGTGGTCTGACTCAGCAGTAGTCTAGGTGTTGTGTGGTCTGATTCAGCAGTAGACTAGGTGTTGTGTGGTCTGATTCAGCAGTAGACTAGGTGGTGTGTGGTCTGATTCGGCAGTAGACTAAGTGGTGTGTGGTCTGAATCAGCAGTAGACTAGGTGGTGTGTGGTCTGAATCAGCAGTAGACTAGGTGGTGTGTGGTCTCATTCAGCAGTAGACTAGGTGTTGTGTGGTCTGATTCAGCAGTAGACTAGGTGGTGTGTGGTCTGATTCAGCAGTAGGCTAGGTGTTGTGTGGTCTGATTCGGCAGTAGACTAGGTGGTGTGTGGTCTGATTCAGCAGTAGGCTAGGTGTTGTGTGGTCTGATTCGGCAGTAGACTAGGTGGTGTGTGGTCTGATTCAACAGTAGTCTAGGTGGTGTGTGGTCTGATTCAGCAGTAGACAAAGTGGTGCTGGTGGTCTGATTCAGCAGTAGACTAGGTGTTGTGTGGTCTGATTCAGCAGTAGACTAGATGGTGTGTGGTCTGATTCAGCAGTAGACTAGGTGGTGCTGGTGGTCTGATTCAGCAGTAGTCTAGGTGGTGTGTGGTCTGATTCAGCAGTAGACTAGGTGTTGTGTGGTCTGATTCAGCAGTAGACTAGGTGTTGGAAGGTCTGATTCAGCAGTAGACTAGGTGGTGCTGGTGGTCTGATTCAGCAGTAGTCTAGGTGGTGTGTGGTCTGATTCAGCAGTAGACTAGGTGGTGCTGGTGGTCTGATTCAGCAGTAGTCTAGGTGGTTTGTGGTCTGATTCAGCAGTAGACTAGGTGTTGTGTGGTCTGATTCAGCAGTAGACTAGGTGTTGGGAGGTCTGATTCAGCAGTAGACTAGGTGTTGTGTGGTCTGATTCAGCAGTAGACTAGGTGTTGTGTGGTCTGATTCAGCAGTAGACTAGGTGTTGTGTGGTCTGATTCAGCAGTAGGCTAGGTGGTGTGTGGTCTGATTCAGCAGTAGACTAGGTGGTGTGTGGTCTGATTCAGCATTAGACTAGGTGTTGTGTGGTCTGATTCAGCAGTAGACTAGGTGTTGGGAGGTCTGATTCAGCAGTAGACTAGGTGGTGCTGGTGGTCTGATTCAGCAGTAGTCTAGGTGGTGTGTGGTCTGATTCAGCAGTAGACTAGGTGGTGCTGGTGGTCTGATTCAGCAGTAGTCTAGGTGGTGTGTGGTCTGATTCAGCAGTAGACTAGGTGGTGTGTGGTCTGATTCAGCAGTAGACTAGGTGGTGTGAGGTCTGATTCAGCAGTAGACTAGGTGGTGTGTGGTCTGATTCAGCAGTAGACTAGGTGTTGTGTGGTCTGATTCAGCAGTAGACTAGGTGGTGTGTGGTCTGATTCAGCAGTAGACTAGGTGGTGGTGGTCTGATTCAGCAGTAGACTAGGTGGTGTGTGGTCTGATTCAGCAGTAGACTAGGTGTTGTGTGGTCTGATTCAGCAGTAGACTAGGTGGTGTGTGGTCTGATTCAGCAGTAGGCTAGGTGTTGTGTGGTCTGATTCAGCAGTACACTAGGTGTTGTGTGGTCTGATTCAGCAGTAGACTAGGTGGTGGTGGTCTGATTCAGCAGTAGACTAGGTGTTGTGTGGTCTGATCAGCAGTAGACTAGGTGGTGGTTGTCTGATTCCGCAGTAGACTAGGTGTTGTGTGGTCTGATTCATTAGTAGACTAGGTGGTGTGTGGTCTGATTCAGCAGTAGACTAGGTGTTGTGTGGTCTGATACAGCAGTAGACTAGGTGTTGTGTGGTCTGATTCAGCAGTAGACTAGGTGTTGTGTGGTCTGATTCAGCAGTAGTCTAGGTGTTGTGTGGTCTGATTCAGCAGTAGACTAGGTGGTGTGTGGTCTGATTCGGCAGTAGACTAGGTGGTGTGTGGTCTGATTTAGCAGTAGGCTAGGTGGTGCTGGTCTGATTCAGCAGTAGACTAGGTGGTGTGTGGTCTGATTCAGCAGTAGACTAGGTGGTGCTGGTCTGATTCAGCAGTAGACTAGGTGTTGTGTGGTCTGATTCAGCAGTAGACTAGGTGTTTTGTGGTCTGATTCAGCAGTAGTCTAGGTGTTGTGTTCTGATTCAGCAGTAGACTAGGTGGTGTGTGGTCTGATTCGGCAGTAGACTAAGTGGTGTGTGGTCTGATTCAGCAGTAGGCTAGGTGGTGTGTGGTCTGATTCAGCAGTAGACTAGGTGGTGTGTGGTCTGATTCAGCAGTAGTCTAGGTGTTGTGTGGTCTGATTCAGCAGTAGACTAAGTGGTGTGTGGTCTGAATCAGCAGTAGACTAGGTGGTGTGTGGTCTGATTCGGCAGTAGACTAGGTGGTGTGTGATCTGATTCAACAGTAGTCTAGGTGGTGTGTGGTCTGATTCAGCAGTAGACTAGGTGGTGCTGGTGGTCTGATTCAGCAGTAGACTAGGTGGTGTGTGGTCTGATTCAGCAGTAGACTAGGTGTTGTGTGGTCTGATTCAGCAGTAGACTAGATGGTGTGTGGTCTGATTCAGCAGTAGACTAGGTGGTGCTGGTGGTCTGATTCAGCAGTAGTCTAGGTGGTGTGTGGTCTGATTCAGCAGTAGACTAGGTGTAGTGTGGTCTGATTCAACAGTAGGTTAGATGTTGTGTGGTCTGTTTCAGCATTAGGCTAGGTGTTGTGTGGTCTGATTCAGCAGTAGACTAGGTGTTGTGTGGTCTGATTCAGCAGTAGTCTAGGTGTTGTGTGGTCTGATTCAGCAGTAGGCTAGGTGGTGTGTGGTCTGATTCAGCAGTAGACTAGGTGGTGAGTGGTCTGACTCAGCAGTAGTCTAGGTGTTGTGTGGTCTGATTCAGCAGTAGACTAGGTGTTGTGTGGTCTGATTCAGCAGTAGACTAGGTGGTGTGTGGTCTGATTCGGCAGTAGACTAAGTGGTGTGTGGTCTGAATCAGCAGTAGACTAGGTGGTGTGTGGTCTGAATCAGCAGTAGACTAGGTGGTGTGTGGTCTCATTCAGCAGTAGACTAGGTGTTGTGTGGTCTGATTCAGCAGTAGACTAGGTGGTGTGTGGTCTGATTCAGCAGTAGGCTAGGTGTTGTGTGGTCTGATTCGGCAGTAGACTAGGTGGTGTGTGGTCTGATTCAGCAGTAGGCTAGGTGTTGTGTGGTCTGATTCGGCAGTAGACTAGGTGGTGTGTGGTCTGATTCAACAGTAGTCTAGGTGGTGTGTGGTCTGATTCAGCAGTAGACAAAGTGGTGCTGGTGGTCTGATTCAGCAGTAGACTAGGTGTTGTGTGGTCTGATTCAGCAGTAGACTAGATGGTGTGTGGTCTGATTCAGCAGTAGACTAGGTGGTGCTGGTGGTCTGATTCAGCAGTAGTCTAGGTGGTGTGTGGTCTGATTCAGCAGTAGACTAGGTGTTGTGTGGTCTGATTCAGCAGTAGACTAGGTGTTGGAAGGTCTGATTCAGCAGTAGACTAGGTGGTGCTGGTGGTCTGATTCAGCAGTAGTCTAGGTGGTGTGTGGTCTGATTCAGCAGTAGACTAGGTGGTGCTGGTGGTCTGATTCAGCAGTAGTCTAGGTGGTTTGTGGTCTGATTCAGCAGTAGACTAGGTGTTGTGTGGTCTGATTCAGCAGTAGACTAGGTGTTGGGAGGTCTGATTCAGCAGTAGACTAGGTGTTGTGTGGTCTGATTCAGCAGTAGACTAGGTGTTGTGTGGTCTGATTCAGCAGTAGACTAGGTGTTGTGTGGTCTGATTCAGCAGTAGGCTAGGTGGTGTGTGGTCTGATTCAGCAGTAGACTAGGTGGTGTGTGGTCTGATTCAGCATTAGACTAGGTGTTGTGTGGTCTGATTCAGCAGTAGACTAGGTGTTGGGAGGTCTGATTCAGCAGTAGACTAGGTGGTGCTGGTGGTCTGATTCAGCAGTAGTCTAGGTGGTGTGTGGTCTGATTCAGCAGTAGACTAGGTGGTGCTGGTGGTCTGATTCAGCAGTAGTCTAGGTGGTGTGTGGTCTGATTCAGCAGTAGACTAGGTGTTGTGTGGTCTGATTCAGCAGTAGACTAGGTGTTGGGAGGTCTGATTCAGCAATAGACTAGGTGTTGTGTGGTCTGATTCAGCAGTAGACTAGGTGTTGTGTGGTCTGATTCAGCAGTAGACTAGGTGTTGGAAGGTCTGATTCAGCAGTAGGCTAGGTGGTGTGTGGTCTGATTCAGCAGTAGACTAGGTGGTGTGTGGTCTGATTCAGCAGTAGACTAGGTGTTGTGTGGTCTGATTCAGCAGTAGACCTGGTGTTGTGTGGTCTGATTCGGCAGTAGACTAGGTGGTGTGTGGTCTGATTCAGCAGTAGACTAGGTGTTGTGTGGTCTGATTCAACATTAGACTAGGTGTTGTGTGGTCTGATTCAGCATTAGACTAGGTGTTGTGTGGTCTGATTCAACAGTAGGTTAGGTGTAGTGTGGTCTGATTCAACAGTAGGTTAGGTGTTTTGTGGTCTGATTCAGCATTAGGCTAGGTGTTGTGTGGTCTGATTCAGCAGTAGACTAGGTTTTGTATGGTCTGATTCAGCAGTAGTCTAGGTGTTGTGTGGTCTGATTCAGCAGTAGACTAGGTGTTGTGTGGTCTGATTCAGCAGTAGTCTAGGTGTTGTGTGGTCTGATTCAGCAGTAGGCTAGGTGGTGTGTGGTCTGATTCAGCAGTAGACTAGGTGGTGTGTGGTCTGATTCAGCAGTAGTCTAGGTGTTGTGTGGTCTGATTCAGCAGTAGACTAGGTGTTGTGTGGTCTGATTCAGCAGTAGACTAGGTGTTGTGTTGTCTGATTCAGCAGTAGACTAGGTGGTGTGTGGTCTGATTCAGCAGTAGACTAGGTGGTGTGTGGTCTGATTCAGCAGTAGACTAGGTGGTGTGTGGTCTGATTCAGCAGTAGACTAGGTGTTGTGTTGTCTGATTCAGCAGTAGACTAGGTGTTGTGTGGTCTGATTCAGCAGTAGACTAGGTGGTGGTGGTCTGATTCAGCAGTAGTCTAGGTGTTGTGTGGTCTGATTCAGCAGTAGACTAGGTGGTGTGTGGTCTGATTCAGCAGTAGACTAGGTGTTGTGTGGTCTGATTCAGCAGTAGACTAGGTGTTGTGTGGTCTGATTCAGCAGTAGACTAGGTGGTGGTGGTGTTCTGTGTTTTGTTGATGATCCATATTACTACTTGTTTAATAATTTCTCTCATGTATCTTCCTCCTTTAACTACAGATGGTGTGACAAACAGACCATCAACTATTTTAATAATCTCATATACCCACACACACCTGCTAGCTACACACATGTGCCAGCTACACACACACACACACCCTCCAGCTACACACACACCTGCCAGCTACACACACACCTGCCAGCTACACACACACACCCTCCAGCTACACACACACCTGCCAGCTACACACACACTTGCCAGCTACACACACCTGCCAGCTACACACACACCTGCCAGCTACACACACACCTGCCAGCTACACACACACCTGCCAGCTACACACACACCTGCCAGCTACACACACACCTGCCAGCTACACACACACCTGCCAGCTACACACACACCTGCCAGCTACACACACACCTGCCAGCTACACACACACCTGCCAGCTACACACACCCGCCAGCTACTGTGGTTATATTCTTTCTCCCATCCTTCCCCTGAATGGCTCAAATGAAGGTATCTATTTTGGAGCTTAGTTTGCCATGTCATGTCTTAGATTTCTCTGTCTACAGGTCCACATGATGAGTGTCTGTGGATGTTGTGGACGGATGGGAGCTGTACTGCTCCTATCAATGTCGTGACTCATTTAGGCTTGTTTTCTCAGCGCAGGAAGTCTCAAGCTGCTCATTACAATCAGTGTTAACAGTCCCGGTTCATCCTGGTCTCCCGTTGAGTGTGTGTGTGTCAGAACCCCTCAGATCAGTCCCAGTCTCCTATTGAGAACAACAGGGATCGTTTTGTAGATTGAATATGGATTGATTGTGATTGCATGGGTTATGCATGAGTCTGATAATACATTTCCTGAAAATACTTAAAATAGCGGCTTTGTGTTTTGCAAACGCTGTCAAGACGTTTTAGGCATAGTTAGCTGTGCTGGTTCCCTCAGGGTAAAGAGATGCAACCTGTTCAACAGATAGTCTAGTAACAAACAGAGTTTTGTTTAGTCACAATTTGTTGTCGTCTCCAAGGAGAAATGATGTCTGGAGTAAAAACAAGAGGTGAAGCGTGACTATGAAGAATTTCGACCCTGACTTTAGTCTCTTTATTGTGTTGTCCCTGTCAGGTTTTAAAAGGTACACACTGTGTGCATATGTATTTGCTGAACTGTCAAGTAAGCAATCAATCAATCACCCTGCCACCCTGCCACCCTGCCATCGTGCCACCGTGCCACCATGCCACCCGGCCACCCTGCCACCATGCCAACCTGCCACCCTGCCACCCTGCGACCGTGCCACCCTGCCACCGTGCCACCGTGTCACCTTACCACCATGGCACCGCGCCACCCTGCCACCCTGCCATCGTGCCACCATGCCACCATGCCACCATGCCACCATGCCACCCTGCCATCGTGCCACCATGCCACATGTCACCTTGCCACCATGCCACCCTGCCACCGTGTCACCTTGCCACCATGCCACCATGCCACCGCGCCACCCTGCCACCCTGCCATCGTGCCACCATGCCACCCTGCCACCGTACCACCGTGCCACCGTGCCACCGTGCCACCGTGCCACCCTGCCACCATGCCACCCTGCCATCATGCCACCCTGCCACTGTGCAACCCTGCCATCATGCCATCGTGCCACCGTGCCACCCTGCCACCATGCCACCCTGCCATCATGCCACCCTGCCTAGTACTTCACCACACTTCCCCCCTGAGTTGACCAGTTACCCATCAGAGATGATGTTCCTAGACATTCCTCACTGTACAGGCTAGTATGGCTCCCTCTCCAGTCACATCACCTCCCAAGTCTGCTCAACATCCTCGACCCTGCAGATAAGGGGGAAAAAACACGAGACAGACAGAACGACTTTGTAAAGTGATGACAGGTGAGAGTGCGCTCTGGTTTTAGATTGTCAGGTAGATTGTCAGGTAGATTGTCAGGTAGAGTGTCAGGTAGATTGTCAGGTAGATTGTCAGGTAGATTATCAGGTAGAAGTCCCAGGTCAGATCAGAATGGTGAGTGATGACAGGTAGATTGTCAGGTAGATGTCCCAGGTCAGATCAGAATAATGAGTGATGACAGGTAGATTGTCAGGTAGATTATCAGGTAGATTTTCGGGTAGATTGTCAGATAGATTGTCAGGTAGATTGTCAGGTAGGTTATCAGGTAGAAGTCCCAAGTCAGATCATAATGATGAGTGATGACAGGTAGATTGTCAGGTAGATTGTCAGGTAGATTATCAGGTAGATTATCAGGTAGATTGTCAGGTAGATTGTCAGGTAGATTGTCAGGTAGATTGTCAGGTAGATTGTCAGGTAGATTATCAGGTAGAAGTCCCAGGTCAGATCAGAATAATGAGTGATGACAGGTAGATTGTCAGGTAGATTGTCAGGTAGATTATCAGGTAGATTATCAGGTAGATTGTCAGGTAGATTGTCAGGTAGATTGTCAGGTAGATTGTCAGGTAGATTATCAGGTAGAAGTCCCAAGTCAGATCAGAATCCTGAGTGATGACAGGTAGATTGTCAGGTAGATTGTCAGGTAGATTGTCAGGTAGATTATCAGGTAGAAGTCCCAGGTCAGATCAGAATGGTGAGTGATGACAGGTGAGAGTGTCCTCTGGTTTCAGATTGTCAGGTAGATTGTCAGGTAGATTGTCAGGTAGATTGTCAGGTAGATTATCAGGTAGAAGTCCCAGGTCAGATCAGAATGGTGAGTGATGACAGGTGAGAGTGTGCTCTGGTTTCAGATTGTCAGGTAGATTGCCAGGTAGATTGTCAGGTAGATTGTCAGATAGATTATCAGGTAGAAGTCCCTGGTCAGATCAGAATGGTGAGTGATGACAGGTGAGAGTGTCCTCTGGTTTCAGATTGTCAGGTAGATTGTCAGGTAGATTGTCAGGTAGATTGTCAGGTAGATTGTCAGGTAGATTGTCAGGTAGAAGTCCCAGGTCAGATCAGAATGACGAGTGATGACAGGTAGATTGTCAGGTAGTTTATCAGGTAGATTATCAGGTAGATTGTCAGGTAGATTGTCAGGTAGTTTATCAGGTAGAAGTCCCAGGTCAGATCAGAATGATGAGTGATGACAGGTAGATTGTCAGGTAGATTGTCAGGTAGATTATCAGGTAGATTGTCAGGTAGATTGTCAGTTAGATTATCAGGTAGAAGTCCCAGGTCAGATCAGAATGATGAGTGATGACAGGTAGATTGTCAGGTAGATTGTCGGGTAGATTGTCTGGTAGATTGTCAGGTAGATTGTCAGGTAGATTGTCAGGTAGTTTATCAGGTAGAAGTCCCAGGTCAGATCAGAATGATGAGTGATGACAGGTAGATTGTCAGGTAGATTGTCAGGTAGATTATCAGGTAGATTGTCAGGTAGATTGTCAGTTAGATTATCAGGTAGAAGTCCCAGGTCAGATCAGAATGATGAGTGATGACAGGTAGATTGTCAGGTAGATTGTCGGGTAGATTGTCTGGTAGATTGTCAGGTAGATTGTCAGGTAGATTGCCAGGTAGATTGTCAGGTAGATTGTCGGGTAGATTGTCAGGTAGATGTCCCAGGTCAGATCAGATGGATGTAGGTTCTAACATCCTTGACAAAGTAGTTCTACCTCCAGGTTTCCTGTCTCCACCGTTGCCATGGTTTCCCCCTGGGAGGAAAGGATGTCATCAACTCACTGACTCCACAACCACTAGTAGAGTCTGAAAACTAACCTGAGGTGTTTCACTTTGTATAGTTATTCCTGCTCTTCTCTCCCTCGCTCTCTCGCTGTCTCTCTCCCTATCTATCTCGCGCATGCTCTATCTCTCTCTTGCTATCTCTCTCTTTCCCTTGCAGTGCGTACTGGGAGTTTTTTGGAGTTTGAGTGTTTGGTGTGGAGGGCTTTGTCCTAACTTCTTTTCTTGATTCTGTCCTTGGTCTTTCCTTTCAAATTGTATTTTCTATGGTGGAGGGTTAACTTCTTTGGGACAGGGGGGCAGTATTGAGTAGCTTGGATAAAAAGGTGCCCAGAGTAAACTGCCTGCTACTCAGTCTTAAAAACTAGAATATGCATATAATTAGTAGATTTGGATAGAAAACACTCTGAAGTTTCTAAAATTTTTGAATGATGTCTGTGAGTATAACACAACTCATATGGCAGGCAAAAACCTGAGAATAAATCCAACCAGGAAGTGGGAAATCTGAGGTTTGTAGTTTTTCAAATCTTTGCCTATCCAAGATACAGTGGAAATGCCGGAAGCCTTCGGCTGAGTAGCCGGGAAATCACAGAGTCGGCCGGGAGGTGGGCCTGGCTCAGGGATAACTTCGGGGCTGGGTCACTCGGTGGCAGCTAGCTAGCTGTGATGATCAGGAGAAATGGTCCAGGGTTTACGGCAGGAATCCGGCGTTGTAGTGGAGAAAACAGTCCGATGCTGGCAGGTATTATCCAGGCTAAAATTAAATAAAAAGCGTCTGGTGTCGGTGCAGAAGAAAAGGCTGTTAGCAGTGGCTAACAATGGCTAAATAGCTAGTAGCTAATTAGCTGGCTAGCTTCTGATGGTTAGCTTCTGATGGAGGTTCTGGCTATAAGGTCTAAAAATAGAGGATCCGTATCACATTGGGTGAGGCGGGTTACAGGAAGATATATTTAAATTAAAAATGGAAAAGATATTGAGAATAAATAGAAATGTATTCAAAAAAATACGAAAACTACAAAGTACACGAGAGGATGGCAAACCACGTCTGCACTGCTACGCCATCTTGGATTCAAGATGTAATGAGATGCAGACAGCAGAGGCTGGGCCTAGTCATGCCAGGGATGGTGGTGTAGATGAGGCTGGGCCTAGTCATGCCAGAGATGGTGGTGTAGATGAGGCTGGGCCTAGTCATGCCAGGGTGGTGGTGTAGATGAGGCTGGGCCTAGTCATGCCAGAGATGGTGGTGTAGATGAGGCTGGGCCTAGTCAGGCTAGAGATGGTGGAATAGCTGAGGCTGGGTCTAGTCATGCTATGGATGGTGGTGTAGCTGAGGCTGGTTCTAGTCAGACTAGAGATGGTGGGGTAGCTGAGGCTGGGCCTAGTCCTGCTATGGATGGTGGTGTAGATGAGGTTGTGTCTCGTCATGCTATGGATGGTGGTGTAGATGAGGCTGGGCCTAGTCATGCTTTGGAGGGTGGTGTAGATGATGCTGGGTTTAGTCAGGTTATTCTAGTGGATGAGGAGAGTATAGTGGAGAAGTGTAAGAGACTAAGGGGGGGAGGGTGTCAAGAAGAAATGGAAAAAGGGGCAGACGAAAAGAGGTGGGAGGGGAGAAGCTGGTGTGGTCAAAGGCACCATGGAACCTTTGCCTGGTGCTGGGGGGGAGGCCCTGACCAGAGAGGAAGGGCAGGTGGTCAGGATGGGAGATGAAGATGAGGAGGAAAGTGAGTCAGAGGACGAGGATGATGAGGAGTTTTTTTCCCCAGACTCCTCTTCAATGGGTCCGGAGCTGACAGCCAGTCAAGCAGAGGGGTCAAAGTATACTTTGAGGGAACTGACAAGGTTCCTGAATGAGACCAAGGGAAAAAAGTTAATCTTGAGGCTTTTTTTCTGATGCGAGAAAGTTTGTAAGATCAGTACAACATGCAATGGAAAATGAGAGGCGTAGTGTCCTCTCACCCAAGAAACAGTTTAGGTTGAGGAAGTGGATCACAACAGTGTGTAAAGGTCGACCTTCAGACACTGTTTAGATGTAGAGTTTCTTTATGGCACTGGGGCTTTTTGAGCTTTGCTATTGGTCTCTTTCTTTGCTGGCTTTTCTCCCACTTCTTATGGAGACTCTTCGGGTAGGTTCGTTTACTATAAATGGCGCCAGAGATGCGGGAAAGAGGAGTGTGTTGGGTGAATATGTAAAACAGAAAATGTACATGTGTGTTTCTGCAGGAGACTCATAGTGATGTGGTGAATGAAGTTCATTGGTGGCTCTGGTGGAAAGGGGCAAGTGTGTTGAGCAATGGGATACATATTAGCGCATGGGTGGCAGTCCTTTTTGTAAAGGGTCTGTCTGTAAAAATGTGCTCCTCAAAGGAGGTGTGTAGGGGTAGGCTGCTTGTTGTAAAAGCAGAAATTAACAACATGCGTGTTGTCTTTATAAATGTGTATGCACCTAACACGAAGAGAGATTTGGAGTCGTAGACAGGAACTCTCACAGGTAGCGCCTGAGGAGACGCTGGTGGTTGGCGGGGACTGGAACTGTACAATGGATTTTATGAAAGACAGAAATGGGGAAGAGCCTCATTCAGAGTCAGTGGGAGTGTTAAGGGACATCATTAACCATTTCGACCTAGTGGATGTTTGGAGAACTAAACATCCCAACACAAGACAGTATACATGGGTGAAGGTTTTTGGGGCTAGGGTGAGTGCAGCCAGAATTGATTGTTTTTACATGTCCAGGAATCTGAGCAATAGGCTGTTGGGCGCTACCATTCTATTCTCCCGTGGGGTTTTACATGTCCAGGAATCAGAGCAATAGGCTGTTGGGCGCTACCATTCTCCCGTGGGGTTTTACATGTCCAGGAATCAGAGCAATAGGCTGTTGGGCGCTACCATTCTCCCGTGGGGTTTTACATGTCCAGGAATCAGAGCAATAGGCTGTTGGGCGCTACCATTCTCCCGTGGGGTTTTACATGTCCAGGAATCAGAGCAATAGGCTGTTGGGCGCTACCATTCTCCCGTGGGGTTTTACATGTCCAGGAATCAGAGCAATAGGCTGTTGGGCGCTACCATTCTCCCGGTGGGGATTTCGGATCACCACATAATCATGGCTCCGCTGTCTATTTCACCACGCCCTCGGCATGCATCCTATTGGAAGATTAATGTAAAGCTCTTTCAAAATGCTACTTTTTGCTCAGGTTACAAGATTTTTGGGAAAGATGGAGGCAGCGAAGAGAGGAGTATGAGTCTCTGGGTCAATGGTGGGATGTGGGGAAAGTCCAAATTCGGCTTTTCTGTCAACAGTATAAATCTCTCTCATCCTCAGAGGCTTGGAGAGTACTGGGGGAAATCGAGCATTGTATTAGTGAGATAGAGGTAGAGATGATGGGGCAAGGCAATGTAGGCCTTCAGGCTAATTTATTTGAATTACCAGTTTTATCCACGTTAAAGCAAAGGGAGCACTTGTAAGAGCTAGGTTCTCAATGCTCAAGGAAATGGATGGTCCCAGCTCCTTCCTCTTTGGTTTGGAAAGACAGAGCAGTGTAGCCAAGGGTATGCATTGTCTACGGCTGACTGATGGGGGGGGGGGGGGGGGGGGGGTGACCTCTGTGGTGAGGGAGATGCGGGAGCAGACTGTGGAGTTTTATACTGAGTTGTATAGGGCAGAAATGTGTGATCCTATGTGTGCTCAGGTCTTGTTTTCAGAACTCCCTCTCTGGCAAAGAGGGATGAAATGGACATTCCTCTGTTGTCCCATGAACTGGCAGAGGCCACTTCCGGGTTAGATTTTCTCAGGTTTTCGCCTGCAGAATCAGTTTTGTTATACTCACAGACAATATTTTGACAGTTTTGGAAACTTTGGAGTGTTTTCTATCCTAATCTGTAAATTATATGCATAATCTACGATCTGGACCTGAGAAATAGTCTGTTCACCTTGGGAACGTTATTTAAAAAATAAAAATAAATCTGAGCCCTAGCGAAAATTAAGGTAAGGAATATTAGGAGCCTAACAGGAGTGAAGGCACATCAGTGCCAGGGGATATGTTGGGCGGAGAGTATGGTGGGTTTTAGACGGAGGGTGCTCTACAAACTCCCCAGTACCAAAGAGGTCAGGGGACCTCCAGTGGAAGGTTCTTCATGGAGCCCTGGCCACTAACAGCTGGTTGGCACGGGTTGAACCGGGAATTGGGCAGGGCTGTCCTTTCTGCGTTATGAGAGAAATGGTGATTCATGTGTTTTCTGTGTGCGCCAGGTTAATGCCATTAATGTCTCTGTTGGAATGTCTGTGTGAGAGGTTGGGGGTGGTTTTTACTGTTGGGATGTTTATAATGGGGTACAGGTATTCAAATATGGAAAAGGCCAAATGTGTGTTGTTGAATTTTCTGTGTGCTCAGGCAAAGTTGTCTATTTGGCTAACGAGGAGGAACAGGGTCAAAGGTGGGGGATAACAGACCCTTTACTATTGTTTAATGGGATGGTCTCTGTGCGCCTTAGGGTGGAATTTGAGTTCTGTAAAATGATAAAATGTGTGGAGATGTTTCAGGAGATATGGTGTGTTGGGGGGCTGTCTGTATAGCTGGGAAGATGTTTAGGATATACTGATGTAGATATGGTGTGTTGGGGGGCTGTCTGTATAGCTGGGGAAGATGTTTAGGATATACTGATGTAGATATGGTGTGTTGGGGGGCTGTCTGTATAGCTGGGGAAGATGTTTAGGATATACTGATGTAGATATGGTGTGTTGGGGGGCTGTCTGTATAGCTGGGGAAGATGTTTAGGATATACTGATGTAGATATGGTGTGTTGGGGGGCTGTCTGTATAGCTGGGGAAGATGTTTAGGATATAATGATGTAGATATGGTGTGTTGGGGGGCTGTCTGTATAGCTGGGGAAGATGTTTAGGATATACTGATGTAGATATGGTGTGTTGGGGGGCTGTCTGTATAGCTGGGGAAGATGTTTAGGATATACTGATGTAGATATGGTGTGTTGGGGGGCTGTCTGTATAGCTGGGGAAGATGTTTAGGATATACTGATGTAGATATGGTGTGTTGGGGGGCTGTCTGTATAGCTGGGGAAGATGTTTAGGATATACTGATGTAGATATGGTGTGTTGGGGGGCTGTCTGTATAGCTGGGGAAGATGTTTAGGATATACTGATGTAGATATGGTGTGTTGGGGGGCTGTCTGTATAGCTGGGGAAGATGTTTAGGATATACTGATGTAGATATGGTGTGTTGGGGGGGCTGTCTGTATAGCTGGGAAGATGTTTAGGATATACTGATGTAGATATGGTGTGTTGGGGGGCTGTCTGTATAGCTGGGGAAGATGTTTAGGATATACTGATGTAGATATGGTGTGTTGGGGGGGCTGTCTGTATAGCTGGGGAAGATGTTTAGGATATAGTGATGTAGATATGATGTGTTGGGGGGCTGTCTGTATAGCTGGGGAAGATGTTTAGGATATACTGATGTAGATATGGTGTGTTGGGGGGGCTGTCTGTATAGCTGGGAAGATGTTTAGGATATACTGATGTAGATATGGTGTGTTGGTGGGCTGTCTGTATAGCTGGGGAAGATGTTTAGGATATACGGTTGTAGAAGTGGTGAGTTTTTTGGGGTTATTGTGATATGTTGTGTTCTGTTTCATGGGGTAGGGGGAAAGGTGAGTATGGTACATGAATGCAGTACAGGATATATTTTGGTGTTATATTTTAAGAGGAGGTGATGAGGTTTTAATGAAATTAGATTGTTTCATTGAAGAGACAAAAAGTCAAAAGTCTCTCTCTTTCACTCTCTTTTTCTCTCTCTCTCTCTCTCTCTCTCTCTCTCTCTCTCTCTCTCTCTCTCTCTCTCTCTCTCTCTCTCTTTCTCTCTCTCTCTCTCTCTCGCTATCTCTATCTCTCGCTCTCTCTCTCTCCATCGCTCTTTCACTTTCTCTCACTCTCTCGCTCTCTCTCTCGCTCCCTCCCTCTCTCTCTTGCTATCCCCCTCTCTCTCGCTCTTTCTCTCACTCTCTCGCTCTCTTTCTCTGTCTCTCCGCCCCCTCTTTCTCTCCCAGACCAATTCTCCTCTCCCCTACTCCTCTCACTCTGTTCCAGCAGTTGAGATTACATACTTAAAGCTGGGTTTTATATGCTATTTCCACTCTATGAAGAATAATACTTTTAAATTGTGAAAATTATTATAATGCCCTTTTAGTGTAAGAGCTATTTTTTTTTTTACTTTTGGAATTTCAGCTTGTTTTGGTGGGATGATGTTTTGGCCTGCCTGGTGACATCGCCATAAGTTAATAGACCAATAACAAAGAGAGTTCCAAACCTCTCTGCCAATGACTAGTTTTCAGGTTACATATCCCTCCCATTAGGCCTCTCACTTAGACCACTCCCAGACAGTCCTAGCTAAATACTTGCTTGAGAAATTGCTTTTTGCTAAGAAGCTATTTTTGTTTCTTTTGACCATTTTAATTTAAAATATTCCCAGTAAGGCACTTAATTGTTAACCAGAAATGATTTGATATTGAGATGGAAATGGCTGCATTGGACTGGCGGTGCCAGTTAGGCTGGGAGGGGAGGCTGGCTGGTTGATGCACTGTAACAGCTGCTGATGGTGGTGGATGTAGGCCCCTGCACCGCAGACCCAGTCCCAGGGAGCCTCCAGATTGGATGTGTTTCAGGCTGCTCATGCCTGTATCCTCAGGATGAAGCTCCATCTTGGATGGTAGTGCAAAAGCAATTAACAACCTGCCTGTCATTAATGAGAACGTTTTACCATTAGCTACAGGCAGTATGTGACTTTGTATGTATAAAAGCTGAAATCTATAGTACAGTATACAGTAAGAACACAAGAGAATACAGGATGAAATTATTCATTTATTGTGTGTTTTTTAACAATATAACACAAAGCTATGAAGTCAGTCAGTTTTACTTTAAATGTCAATGTATCTATATTGTTTGGCTAACCTTGTTACAGCCCCCCGTCCCCCCAGTGTAGTGGTGTATTATAGGCTAACTGGTATTCTAGCTGGTACTCTCCCTGTGTGTGTGTGTGTGTGTGTGTGTGTGTGTGTGTGTGTGTGTGTGTGTGTGTGTGTGTGTGTGTGTGTGTGTGTGTGTGTGTGTGTGTGTGTGTGTGTGTGTGTGTGTGTGCCAGTGTGCGTCTGTCTCTCTCTTTTTGCTGAGATTTCTGTAGTCTGCCTTCCACCCATTGATTTAGTATGCCCAGTGATGGATTGCTTTAATAAAGGTAGGTGCCGTACCCCCCAAAAATGAGCAGGATTGATTAGCAACATCTGCATTTTGCTGGATAAACAGAGCAAGAGCCAGGAAGACCTGCTAAATAATGAAGCCCCACAATACCGTTTTTTTACTCTCTCTCTCAATTTCAATTCAATTTAAGGGATTTATTGGCATTGGAAACAAATGTGTACATTGCCAAAGCAAGTGAAAAAGAAAATAAACAAAAGTGAAGTAAACAACAAAAATCGACAGTAAACATTACACTCACAAAAGTTCCAAAAGAATAAAGACAATTAAAACATCAATATGTCTATTTACTGTGTTGTAATGATTTGCAAATAGTTAAAGAACAAAATATAGGTTGAATTTGCAATAGTGTTTGTTCTTCACTGGTTGCCCTTTTCTTGTGGCAACAGGTCACACATCTTGCTGCTGTGATTGCACGCTATGGTATTTCACCCAGTAGATATGGGAGTTTTTCAAAGTTTTATTTTTTTTTCAAATTCTTTGTGGGTCTGTGTAATCTGAGGGAAATATAGAGGCGGGGGGCAATGCAAATAGTCTGGGTAACCATTTGATTAGATGTTCAGGAGTCTTATGGCTTTGGGGTAGAAGCTGTTAAAAAGCCTCTTGGACATTGCCTTGTTGCTCTGGTACCCCTTGCCGTGCGGTACCCGAGAGAACAGTCTATGACTAGGTTGGCTGGAGTCTTTTGACAATTTTTACGGCCTTCCTCTGACACTGCCTAGTAAAGTCGTCCTGGATGGCAGAAAGCTTAAACCCAGTAATGTACTGGGCCATACGCACTACCCTCTGTCTTGCCTTGCGGTCGGAGGCCGAGCAGTTGCCATTCACCACAGTGAAGGCGTAGGCTCAGGTTTTCTGGGTCTCTGTGTTTTTGGTTGAACAGGTTTCTCAATTTCTTTCTTAGGTTTTTGCATTCTTCATCAGACGATTTGTTATTGTTGTTAATTTGTGGGAGGGAATGCTGTCACCTCCAGGTAGGTGTTTGTCCCCCAGTGTGCTGAGGATTCTTGTCCAGTTCCGGCATTTAGGTCACCACAGACTACTACATGTCCCTGGTCCTGGAAATGGTTGATCTCCCTCTCTGGGATGGAGAAGCAGTCATCGTTGAAGTATGGGGATTCTATTGGGGGGATATAGGTAGTACACACGAGGACATTTTTATCTGATGAGATCATTTCCTTATTATATTATAGCCAGATGTAAAATGTTCCTGTTTTGACTAATTTAATAGAGTGGGTTAGGTCTGCTCTATACTAAAATAGCATACCCCCTGAGTCTCTTCCCTGTTTCACAGGAAACATAGTTTCATAGTTTGGTGGATAGGACTACCAACTCTCTGTAACCTAGAGGGCAACCAGTGGGTCCGTCTCCTCTTTACCAGGTGTCTTGTAGGATGACAATGTCTGGCATGTTCGTCGTATTGAGGAGACCAAGGCACAGCGTGATATGAATACATTCTTCTTTTAATAAAGGAACACTGAACAAAGACGAACGTGCCGCTAAATAGAACGAGTGCTGACATGCAACTCCACATAGACAAATACCCACAAAACCTAAATGGAAAATGGCAACCTAAATAGGATCCCCAATCAGAGACAACGATAAACAGCTGCCTCTGATTGGGAACCAATTCAGGCCACCATAAACCTACATTACCTAGACATAAAAAAAATCCCCATAGATAAACAAAAACCCTAGACAAGACAAAAACACACATACCCACCCTTGTCACACCCTGACCTGCCCAAAATAATACGGAAAATATAGAAAACTAAGGTCAGGGCGTGACAATGTCTGTATTTCCAATTTCTTTGATGAAGTCCGGGTTCCTACTCTTTAGGCCAAAGGCAGATGACCTCAGACCTTGTATATTCCAGGATGAGATAGTAAAAGCTTTGTGTTCCATAGTGTCTAGTGTTGTTTTTGTGTGGTTTAGGCCCGGACCATCACAGTAGGTGCGAGCAGAGCATGTTGAACATCTAATACATACCTCTAAGGTTGCAGGATGGGGCTTGGGTGGGTGTAATAGTGGGGGTTGGGCCTGGTGCAGGATGGGGCTTGGGTGGGTGTAATAGTGGGGGTTGGGCCTGTTGCTCTGCTCACGGCCTGGGCATATGTTCTGCTATCATGTTGAGGTCCTTGCCGCAGGGGAGGGGGAGGGGGAGGGGGGGGGGATCATGGGGAAGCAGAAGGGCCATAGGTCTGATAGGTCTGGGGGAGCCTATATAGGGTGTGGCCAGGGTTTGCTTGGGGTGGTCTTGGCCGGTTGGTGTGTGGCTGGTGATGCTGTGGTCTGGGTGTAGGTCCTCTTGGCGTGGGTTCTCTCAGTGCAGGTCTTGGAAGGTGTCTCGCTGGTCTGGGCCGGGGGTCCGTTGCTCTATTGCTCCAGTGTGAGGTGCTGAGGCTGCGGTTGAGGTTGACATCCTTCAGAGTCCTGGCAAAAGTTGGGATTGCTGCCTTGTAGAGGTGGACCTGGTCGTAAAAGCTGTTCAAGTCTAGGGTGGAGTGGTGGGCCAGGTAGACATGAGGTTTTGAGGCACAGTCCTGGGAAATGCTTGCGTTCACGCGTTGTATGCTGAACGTCTTTTCGTGGTAGCAGGGTGGAGATAACCACTTGTGTATTGGGAAAAGTGGAAGAAACTTTTTCAACCACCCTTCGCTGCTGGGCCTTCAGGTCATTTGTGTCCGTGTGAATTATAATGTGGCTATGGGACCCTAGTCGGTCCAGGACATGTCTAGTGTTTGGAGTTGAGCCACTGTGTTTGGAAAAAAGTTTATCCTCTTGAATGTTTTTGCCATTTGAGTCAATGAGGAGCACAGTCTCCGGCTTTTGTATGTCCTCAGTGTATGTGGGGGGGATTGTCAGGAGAGCTATTAGGGGAGCTGACAGGGGGGCTGTTAGAAAGGGGTGGGGTCCGTTGGGTTGGTGGGTCATGTGTTGTCTGTCCCATTGTGGTGTCGAGGTTGTGGTCTGGTTCTGAGGTGGGCTGTTCTGCTGGCTTCTCTGGGGGAAGTGTCCTGCTCTCTGTCACACCTCAGCTTTGTCACCTCCTCCTTCAGTGCCATGTGTGCCTCTTTAAGTTCTCTCACCTCAGTCCGTAGAGCAGCCAGCTCTCTCAGACAGCCATCCAGTTCCACCATCCGCACTCCGGGTCTTGTTGGGGGGTGTTGTTCTGGTCTGTTTTGTGGGTTTGTTCTGTCTGGAGTGTGTGGACCAGCTCTCTGAGCTCCACCATCTCTCTCTCCAGCTCTGTGAATTTATCCCTCTCAATGATGTTGGAGCAGTGCAGTTGTGGAACCTGGGTGTGTTCAGTGCTGGGGTGGGGGGGGGGGGTGACTATCCTCCTCTGCAGAACAGGTTGAAGAGGTGTGATCAGACTCACTCAGGATGGGGGAGTCATCACAGAGTCCTTTTCCTGCTGTGCTCTCTCTTTGATCCGGTAAAAGTCCTTCTGGAACTGCATGAGGATGTCCTGCACCATTACTGTCCCAGACTTGTACAGGTTGAAGAGGTGTGATCAGACTCACTCAGGATGGGGGAGTCATCACAGAGAGCTTTTCCTGCTGTGCTCTCTCTTTGATCCTGTAAAAGTCCTTCTGGAACTGCATGAGGATGCCCTGCACCATTACTGTCCCAGACTTGTACAGGTTGACAGAGGTGCGATCAGACTCACTCAGGATGGGGGAGTCATCACAGAGAGCTTTTCCTGTTGTGCTCTCTCTTTGATCCTGTAAAAGTCCTTCTGGAACTGCATGAGGATGCCCTGCACCATTACTGTCCCAGACTTGTACAGGTTGAAGAGGTGTGATCAGACTCACTCAGGATGGGGGAGTCATCACAGAGAGCTTTTCCTGCTGTGCTCTCTCTTTGATCCGGTAAAAGTCCTTCTGGAACTGCATGAGGATGCCCTGCACCATTACTGTCCCAGACTTGTACACCTTGAAAGAGGTTGCTTACATTTCTTCAACGTCTAATATTCGGAGTTTCCAGCCTGGGCCAAAACCCTCTCTCTTAACTTAGGGGTAGTGTGCTGTTATAGCACTGTGCTTAGATTCTCCTCTTTGTAGCAGTCAGCAAATAGTGTCTCTGGACCGTCCTTGAGGAGTTTTTTTAACTTATTCCGTGCAGTGTTATTTTTAATATCCATGGGCTACTGTATTATAATGACCTTGGCACAGGGATAAGCCATGGGGGATTCAAAGGCCTCTGCATTTGGGTTGGGGGGGCTGTGAAACTCTCCTGCCATTGCTGGGTTTAAGAATTTTCACACCTCTCACTTCAGACTTTAGTAATTGAAGTTGCAGCCAGGTCAGTTCTGTCCTAGCAGCTTGGTAGCTTAGTGGCCTTATTAATTAAGCTTAATATATCAAAATTACCTAGAGATTATTGCCTTATATGTTTTGGCTTCAGAAGAAGGTTCAGACTGAACATTACTCACTCAGTTTTGTGTTGGATGGTATTTCCAGGTTCCACTGTGTTTCTTCAGCAGGTTTTCTTTTGTTCTAAGTTTTTTCTTGGTAGTCCTTGATGAGGGCTCCCGAGTGGTGCAGAAGTCTAAGGCACTGCATCTCAGTGCTAGAGGCATCACTACAAACCCTGGTTCAATTCCAGGCTGTATCACTACCATCCGTGATTGGGAGTACCATAGGGGGTGCACAATTGGCCCAGCGTCGTCCGGGTTAGGGTTTGGCTGGTGTAGGCTGTCATTGTAAATGAGAATTTGTTCTTATTAACTGACCTGTCTAGTTAAATAGAGGTTAAATAATATTTTAAAAGGAATAGTCCATTCAGGTAATTTTGTCCAAAATCAAGGTTTTATCCAACTCTAATTCTCTCTCTCTCTCTCTCTCTCTCTCTCTCTCTCTCTCTCTCTCTCTCTCTCTCTCTCTCTCTCTCTCTCTCTCTCTCTCTCTCTCTCTCTCTCTCTCTCTCTCTCTCTCTCTCTCTATCCTTTTGCTGCGACAGTACTGGTCAAATTAAAATCCTACAGGTCCAATAACTTCTACTGCTACTCCTAGTGTTGTTGAATGTGCAGCTCATTGGGAAAAGTTGACTAAACTCTGCTACTCCTAGTGCTGTTGAATGTGCAGCTTGTTGGGAAAAGTTGACTAAACTCTGCTACTCCTAGTGCTCTGGGTGGAAGCAGTGGCATTACAATATTAATGAAGCTTGTTACATAACACATCACAGGGCCTAGACCAGCTCCCCTCAGACAAACTGCTCTGATACTAATAACGTCTGTTCTGTTGTGAGAGAAGTGTGTTCCTCCTCTTCTATCATAGAACCTCTGCTGGTGCCAGCTTGGTGAGAACAAGAAGAAGCACGTCCCATCAGTAGGCCTACAGTGTTTCTCTTGTTAGTTATCATTGAGAGGTTTCAGGTTTATTATCGGAGAGGAGGTGGTTATTGAGTTGTTACTCTCTCCTTTCCCTCTCTTTGTTCTTTTGTTTTAACAAGTTATTTAGTGTTCCATCTCAATCAGAGGTGCTTATCCTCTCTCTCCCACATGCCTCCTCTCCATGTTTGACTCTCTCCGTGTTTGACTCTCTCCGTGTTTGACTCTCTCCGTGTTTGACTCTCTCCATGTTTGACTCTCTCCATGTTTGACTCTGTCCATGTTTGACTCTCTCCATGTTTGACTCTGTCCATGTTTGACTCTCTCCATGTTAGACTCTGTCCATGTTTGACTCTCTCCATATTTGACTCTCTCCATGTTTGACTCTGTCCTTGTTTGACTCTCTCCATGTTTGACTCTCTCCATGTTTGACTCTCTCCATGTTAGACTCTGTCCATGTTTGACTCTCTCCATGTTTGACTCTCTCCATGATTGACTCTCCATGTTTGACTCTCTCCATGTTAGACTCTGTCCATGTTTGACTCTCTCCATGTCTGACTCTGTCCATGTTTGACTCTGTCCATGTTTGACTCTCTCCATGTTTGGCTCTGTCCATGTTTGACTCTTTCCATGTTTGACTCTTTCCATGTTTGACTCTGTCCATGTTTGACTCTGTGAGGGGGGAGTGAGGGGGTGAGGATCCATGAGATGTGATGAGTGAGTGGGTGAGGAGTCATGAGATTTGATGAGTGAGTGGGTGAGGAGTAATGAGATGTGATGGGTGAGGGGATGAGGCATCATGAGATGTGATGGGTGATGGAGTGAGGCGTCATGAGATGTGATTGGTGAGGTCGTGACCAGAGCCCTGTAGGCGCAGGTATAGTACCCCTCATAAGCCTGCTGTGGTAATCGTCTCCGGGACAGTCTGATCTGTGGTAATCGTCTCTGGGACAGACTGATCTGTGGTAATCGTCTCTGGGACAGTGTGATCTGTGGTAATCGTCTCCGGGACAGTCTGATCTGTGGTAATCGTCCCTGGGACAGTCTGATCTGTGGTAAATGTCTCCGGGACAGTCTGATCTGTGGTAAATGTCTACGGGACAATCTGACCTGTGGTAACCGTCTCTGGGACAGTCTGATCTGTGGTAATCGTCTCTGGGACAGTGATCTGTGGTAATCGTCTCCGGGACAGTCTGATCTGTGGTAATCGTCCCTGGGACAGTCTGATCTGTGGTAAATGTCTCCGGGACAGTCTGATCTGTGGTAATCGTCTCCGGGACAGTCTGATCTGTGGTAATCGTCCCTGGGACAGTCTGATCTGTGGTAAATGTCTCCGGGACAGTCTGATCTGTGGTAAATGTCTACGGGACAGTCTGATCTGTGGTAATCGTCTCTGGGACAGACTGATCTGCTGTAATCGTCCCTGGGACAGTCTGATCTGTGGTAATCGTCTCTGGGACAGTCTGATCTGTTGTAATCGTCTCTGGGACAGACTGATCTGTGGTAATCGTCTCCGGGACAGTCTGATCTGTGGTAATCATCTCCGGGACAGTCTGATATGTGGTAATCGTCTCTGGGACAGTCTATTCGGTGGTAATCATCTCTGGGACAGTCTGATCTGTCGTAATCATCTCTGGGACAGTCAGATCTGGGAGCTGATGGCACCAAGCTCCCATTGGGGCTTTGTCACTAACATTGCAGAGAAGTGAACTCTGTCTGTCACTCTCTCACACACTGCATCCCTCTCTCCCCTTCTCCTTCTCTCTCCCTCTGTTGGCATTTTACCTCAGTGTATCCCTGCTGAAGATGAAAAGGCAGAATAAGGTTGTGGCCGGCTACTTTAAAGGCCTCTCAATGAGGGTCAGTGATTACCATTAATTCAATCCGGGGGACTTGTTAGTATCACCCTGACGTTTTTTTTCCAGACAAAATGAAGCGATCCTATCAGTTATCAATCGTAATGAGCTGTACTACTCAACCGCCAGCCAGAACACAGAGGATGCATTCCAAATCACACCCTGTTCCCTAAAAAGAATAGTGTGCCATTTGGCACGCACTACAGACAACTAGCTAGGCAACATGGCAGCCCCGTGAAATAACAACATCTTGTTTGGTCCTGTGCCACCATGTTACACAAGACCATAGACATAGAATCCATAGAATGGCTTTCCCCATTCAAATCAATGATTTTGCAATTACATCTACTTATTCTACTTCTATAGGCCATATAAACAAATCTGATGCAGTGTTTTGCAGCATGCCTTGTTTTGTTCAGGTCACAATACAACACCTGAGTGGTTGGTTGAGTCAAGCAATGCTACTTTACTGGTGTTGCTGTAAAAAGTCTAGCACTCTTCTGTGCTTTGAGTTTACACCTGCCGAGACAGCCCAGTTAGCCTAGTGGGTTACACCAAAACAAACAGCGTAAAGACCAAAACAAACAGCGTAAAGACCAAAACAAACAGCGTAAAGACCAAAACAAACAGCGTAAAGACCAAAACAAACAGCGTAAAGACCAAAACAAACAGCGTAAATACCAAAACAAACAGCGTTAAGACCAAAACAAACAGCGTTAAGACCAAAACAAACAGCGTTAAGACCAAAACAAACAGCGTTAAGACCAAAACAAACAGCGTTAAGACCAAAACAAACAGCGTTAAGACCAAAACAAACAGCGTTAAGACCAAAACAAACAGCGTTAAGACCAAAACAAACAGCGTTAAGACCAAAACAAACAGCGTTAAGACCAAAACAAACAAGTTAATCTACTTACTACTACCTTACCTGGATAAGAACACCTGAGAAAATCCTAAACGGATTTAATCTTGTTTATTAATGACTTGATACCTTAAAAGTTACATCCATCATAAGTTGATTGAAGGAATATAAAATCAGTTGATTGAAGGAATATACTATTTTTTATTTTGCACCATTAACCATCAAAATCATTTTCATTGATCCAGTCCTTTTTCTTATTTTGACTGTTTCCAACATTTTCATAAAGTTATTATCACACGACCCACTACAGCAATGGTCACTTAGCATATATTTTTTCCGTACTTGTAGATTGCATCGTGTATGTCACAAATTGCACCCTATTCCCTTTATATGGGGCGGCAGGGTAGCCTGGTGGTTAGAGCGTTGGACTAGTAACCGGAAGGTTGCAAGTTCAAATCCCCGAGCTGACAAAGTACAAATCTGTCGTTCTGCCCCTGAACAGGCAGTTAACCCACTGTTCCTAGGCCGTCATTGAAAATAAGAATTTGTTCTTAACTGACTTGCCTAGTTAAATAAAGGTAAAAAAAATAAATAAAAAAATAAATAAAAAATACTGCACTACTTTTGACCAGGGCCCATAGGGTAGTGCACTATTTAGAGAATACGGTGGTGCTTTTTGGGACGCATCCATGTCTTTCACGATGGTTTCTGCCCACGAATGTCTTCCTCATTAAGTATGCAGCATCCGTAGGGTCTAAATTTAAATAATTCACAACAAGCACAATCTCCATTTCGTTCACTTTTTATGAGTGTAACAGCTGTGATCTTTATCTCTCTCTTGTATTGTGTAATAAAGAAAAGAAGGCCAGCCAATGGGCCCAGTTTATCTGTAGTATATTCTGATAAAAGATAAAGGGATGGCGCGATAGATGTGCAGGTCTCTGTGTTCTTGATGGCTGTAGATTGCGCTTTTGTCTCAATATCAGACTGAGCATTTTGCAATTAAACATCACAACAATGACAAAAACAGTAGCAAATACAATAAATATAAGTACCTGACTAAAGACAGAAAGAAGCACATTCGAAGTGCAAGACAACAGTATGTTGATGGCTGTAGATTCGTGATGTGTCCGTTAGCATGGAAATAACATTGAATTAGCAGGGAGCTAACGTGACCATTACAATTAGAGCATGCTAGCTAACTCGCTCCTACAGCAATACCATCCTATTAGTGCATGATAGCTAACTCACTCTTACAGCAATAACATCCTATTAGAGCATGCTAGCTAACTCACTCTTACAGCAATAACATACAAAAGCACGTCCCAGGATGCCCCCCAATATCTAACAGGTACCGTACACCTATACACACACAACAGGACATGTTCATATTGAACTCATACACATTGTAAATATGACAATAGAATACAGTATTTCAGAACGTGACGTACCGCTTGCATTTCAGTATCAGTCTGAGAGGAATTTACGTTCCCCATCTCCCACTATTTTCAAGCATGATCAATGGCTTACCACCTTATTCATATGTAAATTCAACCAACCAATTGGAACACATACACATTGAATACATATGTGCGCAGTGTCACGTGGAAACATCAACAACCCTGTTAGTGCCCTTGTCGGCAGGCAGTTTGAAAGACAGAGTAGTCTCCTAACTCCCTCTCCTTGTCTCCTGCTCTGTTTTCATCATAAACTAACTCGATACTGGTTTTCTTCATCACACTTATTTTTTATCTGCTTTTAGTCACAGCTCGGGAAATATCACCTCTTTGTTACAGACTGTTTTCCCACTCTGTCTTTCTCCGTTTTCACGATTGTAGGAGTTATGTATGAAATTGCTGTTTGCTTTCTGCAAGCATTATTGAATTGTAGCTACTCAGTGATTCTTGATGGCGTTTATTAAAGCACATGTATGACCTTTCAGTTAATTACAAGGACAAAATCCCAAGCGGCAACACGGAGGTATAGAAAAACCTGCCAACAAACAGAACAAAGAAGCAACTCAAAACAAGTCACTGACAGCTACAGGAGCCAGCAACAGCATTCGCCTCCTTCCCAAATGGCACCCTATTCCCTATGTAGTGCACTACTTTAGACCAGTGCCCTATTCCCTATATAGTGCCCTGGTCAAAGATTGCTGCATAAATAGATTAATAGGGCCCCACCACCCGGCACAGACCAAGGCCCCACCACCCGGCACAGACCAAGGCCCCACCACCCACCACAGACCAAGGCCCCACCACCCACCACAGACCGAGGCCCCACCACCCACCACAGACCAAGGCCCCACCACCCGGCACAGACTCAGGCCCTACCACCTAGCCACAGAAACAGGCCCCACCACCCACCACAGAAACAGGCCCTACCGCCAGCCACAGAAACAGGCGCCACCACCCATCACAGACCAAGGCCCCACCACCTACCACAGACCAAGGCCCCACCACCCGGCACAGACCAAGGCCCCACCACAGACCCAGGCTCTACCGCCAGCCACAGAAACAGGCCCCACCACCCATCACAGACCAAGGCCCCACCACCTACCACAGACCATGGCGCCACTACCCGGCACAGACCAAGGCCCCACCACCCACCACAGACCCATGCCCTACCACCTAGCCACAGAAACAGGTCCCACCACCCACCACAGACCCAGGCCCTACCACCTAGCCACAGAAACAGGCCCTACCACCCACCACAGACCAAGGCCCCACCACCCGGCACAGACCAAGGCCCCACCACAGACCCAGGCTCTACCGCCAGCCACAGAAACCGGCCCCACCACCCACCACAGACCAAGGCCCCACCACCTACCACAGACCAAGGCGCCACTACCCGGCACAGACCAAGGCCCCACCACCCACCACAGACCCAGGCCCCACCACCCACCACAGACCCAGGCCCTACAACCTAGCCACAGACCAAGGCCCCACCACCCGGCACAGACCAAGGCCCCACCACCCGGCACAGACCAAGGCCCCACCACAGACCCAGGCTCTACCGTCAGCCACAGAAACAGGCCCCACCACGCACCACAGAAACAGGCCCCACCACCTACCACAGACCAAGGCGCCACTACCCGGCACAGACCCATGCCCCACCACACACCACAGACCCATGCCCTACCACCTAGCCACAGAAACAGGCCCCACCACCCACCACAGACCAAGGCCCCACCACCCGGAACAGACCAAGGTCCCACCACCCACCACAGATCAAGTCCGCACCACCCGGCACAGACCAAGGCCCCACCACCCGCCACAGACCCAGGCCCCACCACCCACCACAGACCAAGGCTCCACCACCCACCACAGACCAAGGCTCCACCACCCGCCACAGACCCAGGCCCCACCACAGACCAAGGCCTCACCCCCCGGCACAGACCAAGGCCCCACCACCCACCACAGACCAAGGCCCCACCCCCCACCACAGACCCAGTCTCTACCGCCAACCACAGAAACAGGCCCCATCACCCACCACAGACCAAAGCCCCAACACCCACCACAGAACCAAGCCCCACCACCCACCACAGAATGATCCACTGCTCTCATCTCTAACTATAATGTTATTCAAAGTTTGGGCCTGGAGAGCAGGAAGGTTTAACAGTGTGGACCAGGAGAGAAGGAATGTTTAACAGTGTGGACCTGGAGAGAAGGAAGGTTTAACAGTGTGGACCAGGAGAGAAGGAAGGTTTAACAGTGTGGGCCTGGAGAGAAGGAAGAGACAGAGAGCTGTCTTATTTCAACCTCCGACCCTAAAATCAATCAATCCTTTATTAAATCACCCTAGAAACAGCGCTGTGTAATCACATGGAACAGTGTTCCTCCTCTTCTCCACCTTATGAACAGCACTGTGTAATCACATCCTAACAGCTTTCCACCTCTGTCCCGTTACATTCTTATTAAACTGAGCTATTGTAAAACATATTTTTAGATTTTGCTATACTGAAGGTGTTCTTTCTACTCACATTACCTTCAGAGAATGGTGGTTTTGATGTCTCTGATGAGTTAATGTCTTTATATTGAGGATTTCACACTGTTAGCTAGCAGAGAAGTGCTAACCCATTTTCTGCTTTGATAGCTGAACACAATGGTCATGCCCAAACAAAGTATTCAAACCCCTTATTCTATATTTTGCTGTGTTACAGCCTGAATTAAAAAAGAATGTAATATATGTTTTTCTCACTCACCTACATACAATACCCCATAATGACAAAGTACTTTTTTTGTTGAAATGTTTGCAAATGTTTTGAAAATAAATTACAGAAATATCAAATTTACATAAGTATTCACACCCCTGAGTCAATACTTTGTAGAAGGACATTTGGTGGCGATTACAGCTTTGAGTCATCTTGAGTATGTCTGAATAAGCTTTGAGTCATCTTGGGTATGTCTGAATCAGCTTTGAGTCATCTTGGGTATGTCTGTATCAGCTTTGAGTCATCATGGGTATGTCTTAATCAGCTTTGAGTCGTCTTGGGTATGTCTGAATCAGCTTTGAGTCATCATGGGTATGTCTGAATCAGCTTTGAGTTGTCTTGGGTATGTCTGTATCAGCTTTGAGTCATCATGGGTATGTCTGAATCAGCTTTGAGTCGTCTTGGGTATGTCTGTATCAGCTTTGAGTCATCATGGGTATGTCTGAATCAGCTTTGAGTCGTCTTGGGTATGTCTGTATCAGCTTTGAGTCATCATGGGTATGTCTGAATCAGCTTTGAGTCATCTTGGGTATGTCTGAATCAGCTTTGAGTCGTCTTGGGTATGTCTGTATCAGCTTTGAGTCATCATGGGTATGTCTGAATCAGCTTTGAGTCGTCTTGGGGATGTTTGAATCAGTTTTGCACATCACATTTGATGATTTTCTCACATTCTTCTTCGCAGATTTTCTCAAGCTCTGTTAAGTTAGATGGGAACTATGAGTACATTTCCTTATGTTCTATCGCAAGTTCAATGATGTCAGAGGGGGAAACAAAGTGTTAATCGTTTTTCAGTAACGTCTTTGTTGTTGTAATGTCTCCAGTTTCCCAAATGAAGGAGTCTGCATGACTCTATTTCTGATCAAGAGTACCTTAATAAGAAAATAACGGTTTCTCAATTGTTACCTTTTGAATACGGTGTTCACTCTTAGAAAACAGATGCCACCTAGAAACCTGAAGGGTTGTTTGGCTGTCTCCATGGGAGAACCAATGGGAGAACACTTTCTGGTTCCATGAAGAACTCTTCTGGGTTCAGGTAGAACCCTTTTGGGTTCAATGTAGACCCGTTTCCAGAGGGTTCTACACGGAACCCAAAGGGTTCTACCTGGAACCAAAAAGTGTTCTCATAAGGGGACAGACGAAGAACCTTTTTGGAACCCTTTTTTCTAAGAGTGTAGGTGAAACAGCAACGCTATCGTCTTCATCTGAAGGTCAATGTCTTAATGCTAGACCCACTAATCACACACTAATGATGCTGCATGGTCTTTAAAGGTTTCTTTCCCTAACCTTCTATTTAGTCTCTCTGCGTTGCATTGCTTTCAGACAGCAGCATTACTCTGTCTGTCTGAGAATGTTTCTCCCTCCAACAGTAGAAAAAACATCATATGGCTCTCAAATCCCCCCAAAATTACTATTGCAGTATTACACATCCCCCTTAATGCAATTTCTGAAAATGTCTCGCTCTCTCGCTCTTGCTCTCACTCTGTCTCTGTCTCGCTCTCTGTCTCGCTCTCGCTCTCGCTCTGTCTCTGTCTCTGTCTCGCTCTCTTTCTCTCTCTCGCTCTCTCTCTGTCTCTGTCAATTCAATTCAATTCAATTCAAGGGGCTTTATTGGCATGGGAAACATGTGTTAACATTGCCAAAGCAAGTGAGGTAGCAATACACAAAAGTGAAACAAACAATACAAATTAACAGTAAACATTACACATACAGAAGTTTCAAAACAATAAAGACATTACAAATGTCATATTATATATATATACAGTGTTGTAGCAATGTACGAATGGTTAAAGCACACAGGTTAAAATAAATAGGCATAAATATGGGTTGTATTTACAATGGTGTTTGTTCTTCACTGGTTGCCCTTTTCTTGTGACAACAGGTCACAAATCTTGCTGCTGTGATGGCACACTGTGGAATTTCACCCAGTAGATATGGGAGTTTATCAAAATTGGATTTGTTTTCGAATTCTTTGTGGAACTGTGTAATCTGAGGGAAATATGTGTCTCTAATATGGTCATACATTGGGCAGGAGGTTAGAAAGAGCAGCTCAGTTTCCACCTCATTTTGTGGACAGTGAGCACATAGCCTGTCTTCTCTTGAGAGCCATGTCTGCCTACGGCGGCCTTTCTCAATAGCAAGGCTATGCTCACTGAGTCTACATAGTCAAAGCTTTCCTTAAGTTTGGGTCAGTCACAGTGGTCAGGTATTCTGCCACTGTGTACTCTCTGTTTAGGGCCAAATAGCATTCTAGTTTGCTCTGTTTTTTTGTTAATTCTTTCCAATGTGTCAAGTAATTATCTTTTTGTTTTCTCATGATTTGGTTGGGTCTAATTGCGCTGTTGTCCTGGGGCTCTGTGGGGTGTGTTTGTGTTTGTGAACAGAGCCCCAGGACCAGCTTGCTTAGGGGACTCTTCTCCAGGTTCATCTCTCTGTAGGTGATGGCTTTGTTATGGAAGGTTTGGGAATCGCTTCCTTTTAGGTGGTTGTAGAATTTAACGGCTCTTTTCTGGATTTTGATAATTAGTGGGTATCGGCCTAATTCTGCTCTGCATGCATTATTTGGTGTTCTACGTTGTACACGGAGGATATTTTTGCAGAATTCTGTGTGCAGAGTCTCAATTTGGTGTTTGCCCCATTTTGTGAAATCTTCGTTGGTGAGCGGACCCCAGACCTCACAACCATAAAGGGCAATGGGCTCTATGACAGATTCAAGTATTTTTAGCCAGATCCTAATTGGTATGTTGAAATTTATGTTCCTTTTGATGGCATAGAATGCCCTTCTTGCCTTGTCTCTCAGATCGTTCACATCTTTGTGGAAGTTACCTGTGGCGCTGATGTTTAGGCCGAGGTATGTATAGTTTTTTGTGTGCTCTAGGGCAACGGTGTCTAGATGGAATTTGTGGTCCTGGCGACTGGACCTTTTTTGGAACACCATTATTTTGGTCTTACTGAGATTTACTGTCAGGGCCCAGGTCTGACAGAATCTGTGCAGAAGATCTAGGTGCTGCTGTAGGCCCTCCTTGGTTGGTGACAGAAGCACCAGATCATCAGCAAACAGTAGACATTTGACTTCGGATTCTAGTAGGGTGAGACCGGGTGCTGCAGACTGTTCTAGTTCCAGCGCTGTCTCTCTCTCTGACACTCGCTCTGTCTCTGTCTCTCTCTCTGACTCTCGCTCTCGCTCTGTCTCTGTCTCTGTCTCGCTCTCTGTCTCTCTCTCGCTCTCGCTCTGTCTCTGTCTCTGTCTCTGACTCTCGCTCTGACTCTGTCTCTGTCTCGCTCTCTGTCTCTGTCTCGCTCTCTGTCTCTCTCTCGCTCTCACTCTCTCTCTGTCTCTCTCTGACTCTCGCTCCCGCTCTGTCTCTCTCTCTGTCTCTCTCTCGCTCTCACTCTCTCTCTGTCTCTGTCTCTCTCTCTGTCTCTCTCTGACTTTCGCTCTCGCTCTGTCTCTGTCTCTCTCTCTGTCTCTCTCTGACTCTCGCTCTCTCTCTGACTCTGACTCTCTCTCTGTCTCTCTCTGACTCTCGCTCTCTCTCTGACTCTGACTCTCTCTCCATATCTCTCAATCCAATTCAAGGGGCTTTATTGGCACGGGAAACATATGTTTAAATTGCCAAAGCAAGTGAAATTGACAAACAAAAGTTAAATAAACAATACAAAGTGAACAGTAGACATCACACTCACACAAGTTCCAAAAGAATAAAGACATTTCAAATGTCATATTTTGTCTATATACAGTGTTGTAACGATGTGCAAATAGCTAAAGTACACAAGTGTATTTACAATGGTGTTTGTTCTTCACTGGTTGCCCTTTTCATATGGCAACAGGTCACATCTTGCTGCTGTGATGCACAATGTGGTATTTCACCCAATAGATATGGGAGTTTCTCAAAATTGGATTTGTTTTCAAATTCTTTGTGTGTTTGTGTAATCTGAGGGAAATATGTGTCTCTAATATGGTCATACATTTGGCAGGATGTTAGGAAGTGCAGCTCCGTTTCCACCTCATTTTGTGGGTAGTGTGCACATGGTCTGCCTAAGGTGACCTTTCTCAATAGCAAGGCATTGCTCACTGAGTCTGTACATAGTCAAAACTTTCCTTCATTTTGGGTCGGTCAAAGTGGTCAAGTATTCTGCCACTGTGTACTCTCTGTTTAGGGCCAAAATGTGTTATAACTCAGTTATAAATTCCTCTGTCCTAGTTAAAAACAAGTTATCATCCAATTGGCTATTAATTGCATTTCCAATATCCTTGCCCATGTAGAAATTCAGTAAGAGTAATGTATATGCCAATTATCTGATGGTCTGTGCCAAAACCCTCCCTCTTTGCATAGGGGTAGGGTGCTTTTGTAGCACTGTGCCATGCCAGGGTATGGTCTGCCATGGTCTGTGTGGAAAAATAAGTTGCTTACGTTCCCTTCTTTGTAGCAGTCAGCAAATAGTGTCTCTTTAGGAGCTTCTTTTTGTACTTGTACTTGTACTTGCAGTGTTATTTCTAATATCCAAGGGGTACTGTACTGTGATGACATCTTCATAAGGATACTCCATGGCGCAGGGGGCTTCAAAGGCCTCTGCATTTGGGTGGGAGAAGCTGTAAAACTCTGCTGCCATTGTTAGGCTCAAGAGTTTTCACACTTCTCACTTCACACTTCAGTACTAATTGAAGTTGCAGCCAGGTCAGTTCTGTCCTAGCAGCTTGGTAGCTTAGTAGGCTTATTTATTAAGCTTTATATAACACAATTACCTAGAGATGATTGTGTTTTACTTTTTGGCTTCAGAAGTAGGTTCAGACTGAACATTACTCACTCAGTTTCCTCTGTGTTTCTTCTGCAGGTTTTGATTTGTTAGAAGTTTTTTCTTCATAGTGCTTGGTAGTAAGAATCCATTCAGGTAATTTTGTCCAAAATCAAGGTTTTTGTATGGATTTTTTTGTAAGGTTTCGATGTAGATGGTAGTATCCTGTATAAGTCCTTGCCAAAAGGACATTTATCCAACTATAATTCTATTTTTTTCAGAAGAACTCAGGAGCCCATGAACTCATTAACAGTTCTCTCGCTCTCACTCTCTCTCCCTCTCGCTCCCCTCTCTTTCTCTCCACCCTCTTTCCCCCCTCTCCATCCCCCCACTCTTTCTCTAGGGCCTGTGTGTGTATTCCAGTCTTCAGCCTGTGATTGGTGCAGACATTCTTGCCATCTTGGCTCTTCTATTGATCGGGTCTCTGTTGAATAGAAACCTGTCAACCATACAGAGGAAAGTAAGTGTTTCTGCTGTTATGGTCATTGAAGGAAACGACAAGATACTTGAAAATATGCTGCTGATGCCTCCACTTGAAAAAGCCATTCAGGATACAGAGCAGCTAGGTAGACAAACTACACACATACACACACACACCCACACACACACACACACACACACACACACACACACACACACACACACACACACACACACACACACACACACACACACACACACACACACACACACACACACACACTGTACACACACACACACACACACACACACTGTACACACATGCGTACACACACACACACACACACACACACACACACACACACACACACACACACACACACACACACACACACACACACACACACACACACTGTACACACACGCATACACACACACACTTACCCCACCAGACATGCCACCAGGGGTCTTTTCACAGACCCCAAATCTAGAACAAATTCAAGAAAGTGTACAGTATTATATAGTCATTACTACATGGAAATCCTTTCCATCTCATATTGCTCAAATGAATCCGGTTTAAAAAAACAGATAATGCAACACCTCACTGTCACGACTCCCACCGAAGATGGCTCCCCTTCTTGTTCGGGTGGCGCTCGGCGGTCGTCGTCGCCGGTCTACTAGCCGCCACCGATCCCTTTTTCCTTTTCTGTTGGTTTGGTCTTATTAGTTGCACCTGTTCCTTATTGTGTTTCTTGATTTTTGTCTATTTAAGCCTGTTAGGCCCACCTAGGTTTGTGCGGGATTGTTTTTCTGTTATGTTGTGGATGTTCGTTTGTATTCTGTTTTCCCGGACATTTTGGGTCCTGTGTATGGGCCGGTCAGTTGCGCCTTGTGTTTGTGGCGTGACCGTTTTTTCCGGGAATAAAATGTACATTTATTTGAACCCTCTGCTCTCTGCGCCTGACTCCAACCCACTGTTCCTCAAGGACTCTGACACTCACGACACAATGCCTCTCCCCTTTTGGACTCAGGTAGTTTGTGTTGGTATGTATTGATTTGTAGACTACGTGTGCCTTTAAAAATGTTTTGTGTACAGTAGTTCTGTCCTTGCTGTTCTTGCCTATTCATGTTCTGTATTATGTCATGTTTCGTGTTTGTTTGTGGACCCCCAGGAAGAGTAGCTGCTGCTTCTGCAACAGCTAATGGAGATCCTAATAAAATATCAAATACCTGTTAGCAAAGGTGTCAGCTAGAGATGACGTGTAGGACCTTGTAGGGATGTATAGATTTGTATGATGTCTACTTTGATGCTAATTATCTGAGAGTAAATAGAGACTAATATATTGATAAACGTCACCTTGTCCGAGAGAGATTTACATGGTTATCAAAACATCACGCCGGGGTAAGGCTACACGAAACACAGCCCTTATTATAAGTGTTTCTAAAGTCCCCTATTGGAAAAAATGAATGGTGGAAAAAAGATTGGAACCATTTCCCTATTTGACCGCTAGGTTTTATGGATATTATGACACCTCCACTGTGGGGCTCTGTAGGGTGCCATTTGGGACTCATGATAAGGGCCCCTCATCAACTCCACTCAGTGTAAATGTACCGAAAACATTTGAGTCTTTCACACCATCATCCCCATGAATTCTCTAAAGCAAGCAGTGTTTCCCAACTCCAGTCCTCCAGTAGCCCCAACAGTACACATTTTCTTGTGGGAGCCCTTGACAAACGCACCTCATTCAGCTCATTGAGTGCCTGATGATTATTTGACGAGTTGAATCGGGTGTGCTTTTCCAAGGGTTACAATAAAAACGTGTACTGTTGGGGACCAGCTCAAGGACCAGGGTTACGAGACACTGCTCTAAAGCACCCTTCTCACAGACAGACAGACAGACAGACAGACAGACAGACAGACAGACAGACAGACAGACAGACAGACAGACAGACAGACAGACAGACAGACAGACAGACAGACAGACAGACAGACAGTACCTGAATGCTATTTCTACCAATAGGCTGCTGAACGTACACAACAGTTCAGTTCAGTACAGTACACACTGTAGGTGGTTTTACAGCTTATTTTCTTTAAGTATGGACACTTGTCTGATGTGTGTGTGTTATACTGGATGTAAGAGGCTAGGAGAGAGGATGATAGTGATGTAGTTTACTGTGAATCATTACAAATGATGTGTGTGTGTTTGTGTGTGTGTGTGTGTGTGTGTGTGTGTGTGTGTGTGTGTGTGTGTGTGTGTGTGTGTGTGTGTGTGTGTGTGTGTGTGTGTGTGTGTGTGTGTGTGTGTGTGTGTGTGTGTGTGTGTGTGTGTGTGTGTGTGTGTGCGTGTCTAGCTAGTGGCAAATTAGAGCAGAAAGTCTTACACTGAGCGTTTGATGAATGCTCAAAGGAATTTAGAGGTAGTTTTACACACCTAGGCAGCAAAAATAATCCTTTTTACTTTTGCAGTTGTAATTAGGCTCTTATGAAGTTTTTACATTTTTTTACATTTTTGTGGCGGCGTGTGTGTGTGTGTGTGTGTGTGTGTGTGTGTGTGTGTGTGTGTGTGTGTGTGTGTGTGTGTGTGTGTGTGTGTGTGTGTGTGTGTGTGTGTGTGTGTGTGTGTGTGTGTGTGTGTGTGTGTGTGTGTGTGTGTGTGTGTGTGTGTGTGTGTGTGTGTGTGTGTGTGTGTGTGTGTGTGCGCGCGTGTGTATGGGAGCGTTTGGGGGCGACAGAAACTTCTGACTTGCTGTTCAAAGCGTTTGCCTCATCCTTCCTCTCTGAGGTTCTGCTACAGTAATGAGTTAGCTAGGCCTCATCCTTCCTCTCTGAGGTTCTGCTACAGTAATGAGTTAGCTAGGCCTCATCCTTCCTCTCTGAGGTTCTACTACAGTAATGAGTTAGCTAGACCTCATCCTTCCTCTCTGAGGTTCTGCTACAGTAATTAGTTAGCTAGACTTTATCCTTCCTCTCTGAGGTTCTGCTACAGTAATGAGTTAGCTAGGCCTCATCCTTCCTCTCTGAGGTTCTGCTACAGTAATGAGTTAGCTAGGCCTCATCCTTCCTCTCTGAGGTTCTGCTACAGTAATGAGTTAGCTAGACCTCATCCTTCCTCTCTGAGGTTCTGCTACAGTAATGAGTTAGCTAGGCCTCATCCTTCCTCTCTGAGGTTCTGCTACAGTAATGAGTTAGCTAGGCCTCATCCTTCCTCTCTGAGGTTCTGCTACAGTAATGAGTTAGCTAGGCCTCATCCTTCCTCTCTGAGGTTCTGCTACAGTAATGAGTTAGCTAGGCCTCATCCTTCCTCTCTGAGGTTCTGCTACAGTAATGAGTTAGCTAGGCCTCATCCTTCCTCTCTGAGGTTCTGCTACAGTAATGAGTTAGCTAGGCCTCATCCTTCCTCTATGAGGTTCTGCTACAGTAATGAGTTAGCTAGGCCTCATCCTTCCTCTCTGAGGTTCTGCTACAGTAATGAGTTAGCTAGGCCTCATCCTTCCTCTCTGAGGTTCTGCTACAGTAATGAGTTAGCTAGGCCCCATCCTTCCTCTCTGAGGTTCTGCTACAGTAATGAGTTAGCTAGGCCTCATCCTTCCTCTCTGAGGTTCTGCTACAGTAATGAGTTAGCTAGAAGTTATCCTTCCTCTCTGAGGTTCTGCTACAGTAATGAGTTAGCTAGAAGTTATCCTTCCTCTCTGAGGTTCTGCTACAGTAATGAGTTAGCTAGAAGTTATCCTTCCTCTCTGAGGTTCTGCTACAGTAATGAGTTAGCTAGGCCTCATCCTTCCTCTCTGAGGTTCTTCTACAGTAATGAGTTAGCTAGACCTCATCCTTCATCTCTGAGGTTCTGCTACAGTAATGAGTTAGCTAGGCCTCATCCTTCCTCTCTGAGGTTCTGCTACAGTAATGAGTTAGCTAGACTTTATCCTTCCTCTCTGAGGTTCTGCTACAGTAATGAGTTAGCTAGGCCTCATCCTTCCTCTCTGAGGTTCTGCTACAGTAATGAGTTAGCTAGACTTTATCCTTCCTCTCTGAGGTTCTGCTACATTAATGAGTTAGCTAGGCCTCATCCTTCCTCTCTGAGGTCCTATTACAGTAATGAGTTAGCTAGACTTTATCCTTCCTCTCTGAGGTTCTGCTACATTAATGAGTTAGCTAGACTTCATCCTTCCTCTCTGAGGTTCTGCTACAGTAATGAGTTAGATAGACTTTATCCTTTCTCTCTGAGGTTCTGCTACAGTAATAAGTTAGCTAGACTTTATCCTTCCTCTCTGAGGTTCTGCTACAGTAATGAGTTAGCTAGGCCTCATCCTTCCTCTCTGAGGTTCTGCTACAGTAATGAGTTAGCTAGACTTTATCCTTCCTCTCTGAGGTTCTGCTACAGTAATGAGTTAGCTAGGTCTCATCCTTCCTCTCTGAGTTTCTGCTACAGTAATGAGTTAGCTAGGCCTCATCCTTCCTCTCTGAGTTTCTGCTACAGTAATGAGTTAGCTAGGCCTCATCCTTCCTCTCTGAGGTTCTGCTACAGTAATGAGTTAGCTAGGCCTCATCCTTCCTCTCTGAGTTTCTGCTACAGTAATGAGTTAGCTAGGCCTCATCCTTCCTCTCTGAGGTTCTGCTACAGTAATGAGTTAGCTAGGCCTCATCCTTCCTCTCTGAGGTTCTGCTACAGTAATGAGTTAGCTAGGCCTCATCCTTCCTCTCTGAGGTTCTGCTACAGTAATGAGATAGCTAGGCCTCATCCTTCCTCTCTGAGGTTCTGCTACAGTAATGAGTTAGCTAGACCTCATCCTTCCTCTCTGAGGTTCTGCTACAGTAATGAGTTAGCTAGACTTTATCCTTCCTCTCTGAGGTTCTGCTACAGTAATGAGTTAGCTAGGTCTCATCCTTCCTCTCTGAGGTTCTGCTACAGTAATGAGTTAGCTAGGCCTCATCCTTCCTCTCTGAGGTTCTGCTACAGTAATGAGTTAGCTAGGCCTCATCATTCCTCTCTGAGGTTCTGCTACAGTAATGAGTTAGCTAGGCCTCATCCTTCCTCTCTGAGGTTCTGCTACAGTAATGAGTTAGCTAGGCCTCATCCTTCCTCTCTGAGGTTCTGCTACAGTAATGAGTTAGCTAGGTCTCATCCTTCCTCTCTGAGGTTCTGCTACAGTAATGAGTTAGCTAGGCCTCATCCTTCCTCTCTGAGGTTCTGCTACAGTAATGAGTTAGCTAGGCCTCATCCTTCCTCTCTGAGGTTCTGCTACAGTAATGAGTTAGCTAGGCCTCATCCTTCCTCTCTGAGGTTCTGCTACAGTAATGAGTTAGCTAGGCCTCATCCTTCCTCTCTGAGGTTCTGCTACAGTAATGAGTTAGCTAGAAGTTATCCTTCCTCTCTGAGGTTCTGCTACAGTAATGAGTTAGCTAGAAGTTATCCTTCCTCTCTGAGGTTCTGGTACAGTAATGAGTTAGCTTGGCCTCATCCTTCCTCTCTGAGGTTCTGCTACAGTAATGAGTTAGCTAGACTTTATCCTTCCTCTCTGAGGTTCTGCTACAGTAATGAGTTAGCTAGGCCTCATCCTTCCTCTCTGAGGTTCTGCTACAGTAATGAGTTAGCTAGGCCTCATCCTTCCTCTCTGAGGTTCTGCTACAGTAATGAGTTAGCTAGGCCTCATCCTTCCTCTCTGAGGTTCTGCTACAGTAATGAGTTAGCTAGGCCTCATCCTTCCTCTCTGAGGTTCTGCTACAGTAATGAGTTAGCTAGGCCTCATCCTTCCTCTCTGAGGTTCTGCTACAGTAATGAGTTAGCTAGGCCTCATCCTTCCTCTATGAGGTTCTGCTACAGTAATGAGTTAGCTAGGCCTCATCCTTCCTCTCTGAGGTTCTGCTACAGTAATGAGTTAGCTAGGCCTCATCCTTCCTCTCTGAGGTTCTGCTACAGTAATGAGTTAGCTAGGCCCCATCCTTCCTCTCTGAGGTTCTGCTACAGTAATGAGTTAGCTAGGCCTCATCCTTCCTCTCTGAGGTTCTGCTACAGTAATGAGTTAGCTAGAAGTTATCCTTCCTCTCTGAGGTTCTGCTACAGTAATGAGTTAGCTAGAAGTTATCCTTCCTCTCTGAGGTTCTGCTACAGTAATGAGTTAGCTAGAAGTTATCCTTCCTCTCTGAGGTTCTGCTACAGTAATGAGTTAGCTAGGCCTCATCCTTCCTCTCTGAGGTTCTTCTACAGTAATGAGTTAGCTAGACCTCATCCTTCATCTCTGAGGTTCTGCTACAGTAATGAGTTAGCTAGGCCTCATCCTTCCTCTCTGAGGTTCTGCTACAGTAATGAGTTAGCTAGACTTTATCCTTCCTCTCTGAGGTTCTGCTACAGTAATGAGTTAGCTAGACTTTATCCTTCCTCTCTGAGGTTCTGCTACAGTAATGAGTTAGCTAGACTTTATCCTTCCTCTCTGAGGTTCTGCTACATTAATGAGTTAGCTAGGCCTCATCCTTCCTCTCTGAGGTTCTATTACAGTAATGAGTTAGCTAGACTTTATCCTTCCTCTCTGAGGTTCTGCTACATTAATGAGTTAGCTAGACTTCATCCTTCCTCTCTGAGGTTCTGCTACAGTAATGAGTTAGATAGACTTTATCCTTTCTCTCTGAGGTTCTGCTACAGTAATAAGTTAGCTAGACTTTATCCTTCCTCTCTGAGGTTCTGCTACAGTAATGAGTTAGCTAGGCCTCATCCTTCCTCTCTGAGGTTCTGCTACAGTAATGAGTTAGCTAGACTTTATCCTTCCTCTCTGAGGTTCTGCTACAGTAATGAGTTAGCTAGGTCTCATCCTTCCTCTCTGAGTTTCTGCTACAGTAATGAGTTAGCTAGGCCTCATCCTTCCTCTCTGAGTTTCTGCTACAGTAATGAGTTAGCTAGGCCTCATCCTTCCTCTCTGAGGTTCTGCTACAGTAATGAGTTAGCTAGGCCTCATCCTTCCTCTCTGAGTTTCTGCTACAGTAATGAGTTAGCTAGGCCTCATCCTTCCTCTCTGAGGTTCTGCTACAGTAATGAGTTAGCTAGGCCTCATCCTTCCTCTCTGAGGTTCTGCTACAGTAATGAGTTAGCTAGGCCTCATCCTTCCTCTCTGAGGTTCTGCTACAGTAATGAGATAGCTAGGCCTCATCCTTCCTCTCTGAGGTTCTGCTACAGTAATGAGTTAGCTAGACCTCATCCTTCCTCTCTGAGGTTCTGCTACAGTAATGAGTTAGCTAGACTTTATCCTTCCTCTCTGAGGTTCTGCTACAGTAATGAGTTAGCTAGGTCTCATCCTTCCTCTCTGAGGTTCTGCTACAGTAATGAGTTAGCTAGGCCTCATCCTTCCTCTCTGAGGTTCTGCTACAGTAATGAGTTAGCTAGGCCTCATCATTCCTCTCTGAGGTTCTGCTACAGTAATGAGTTAGCTAGGCCTCATCCTTCCTCTCTGAGGTTCTGCTACAGTAATGAGTTAGCTAGGCCTCATCCTTCCTCTCTGAGGTTCTGCTACAGTAATGAGTTAGCTAGGCCTCATCCTTCCTCTCTGAGGTTCTGCTACAGTAATGAGTTAGCTAGGCCTCATCCTTCCTCTCTGAGGTTCTGCTACAGTAATGAGTTAGCTAGGCCTCATCCTTCCTCTCTGAGGTTCTGCTACAGTAATGAGTTAGCTAGGCCTCATCCTTCCTCTCTGAGTTTCTGCTACAGTAATGAGTTAGCTAGAAGTTATCCTTCCTCTCTGAGGTTCTGCTACAGTAATGAGTTAGCTAGAAGTTATCCTTCCTCTCTGAGGTTCTGGTACAGTAATGAGTTAGCTTGGCCTCATCCTTCCTCTCTGAGGTTCTGCTACAGTAATGAGTTAGCTAGACTTTATCCTTCCTCTCTGAGGTTCTGCTACAGTAATGAGTTAGCTAGGCCTCATCCTTCCTCTCTGAGGTTCTGCTACAGTAATGAGTTAGCTAGGCCTCATCCTTCCTCTCTGAGTTTCTGCTACAGTAATGAGTTAGCTAGGCCTCATCCTTCCTCTCTGAGGTTCTGCTACAGTAATGAGTTAGCTAGGCCTCATCCTTCCTCTCTGAGGTTCTGCTACAGTAATGAGTTAGCTAGGCCTCATCCTTCCTCTCTGAGGTTCTGCTACAGTAATGAGTTAGCTAGGCCTCATCCTTCCTCTCTGAGTTTCTGCTACAGTAATGAGTTAGCTAGAAGTTATCCTTCCTCTCTGAGGTTCTGCTACAGTAATGAGTTAGCTAGAAGTTATCCTTCCTCTCTGAGGTTCTGCTACAGTAATGAGTTAGCTTGGCCTCATCCTTCCTCTCTGAGGTTCTGCTACAGTAATGAGTTAGCTAGACTTTATCCTTCCTCTCTGAGGTTCTGCTACAGTAATGAGTTAGCTAGGTCTCATCCTTCCTCTCTGAGTTTCTGCTACAGTAATGAGTTAGCTAGGCCTCATGCTTCCTCTCTGAGGTTCTGCTACAGTAATGAGTTAGCTAGACTTTATCCTTCCTCTCTGAGGTTCTGCTACAGTAATGAGTTAGCTAGACTTTATCCTTCCTCTCTGAGGTTCTGCTACAGTAATGAGTTAGCTAGGCCTCATCCTTCCTCTCTGAGGTTCTGCTACAGTAATGAGTTAGCTAGAAGTTATCCTTCCTCTCTGAGGTTCTGCTACAGTAATGAGTTAGCTAGACTTTATCCTTCCTCTCTGAGGTTCTGCTACAGTAATGAGTTAGCTAGGCCTCATCCTTCCTCTCTGAGGTTCTGCTACAGTAATGAGTTAGCTAGACCTCATCCTTCATCTCTGAGGTTCTGCTACAGTAATGAGTTAGCTAGGCCTCATCCTTCATCTCCGAGGTTCTGCTACAGTAATGAGTTAGCTAGGCCTCATCCTTCCTCTCTGAGGTTCTGCTACAGTAATGAGTTAGCTAGGCCTCATCCTTCCTCTCTGAGGTTCTGCTACAGTAATGAGTTAGCTAGACTTTATCCTTCCTCTCTGAGGTTCTGCTACAGTAATGAGTTAGCTAGGCCTCATCCTTCCTCTCTGAGGTTCTGCTACAGTAATGAGTTAGCTAGACTTCATCCTTCCTCTCTGAGGTTCTGCTACAGTAATGAGTTAGCTAGACTTTATCCTTCCTCTCTGAGGTTCTGCTACATTAATGAGTTAGCTAGGCCTCATCCTTCCTCTCTGAGGTTCTGCTACAGTAATGAGTTAGCTAGACTTTATCCTTCCTCTCTGAGGTTCTGCTACATTAATGAGTTAGCTAGACTTCATCCTTCCTCTCTGAAGTTCTGCTACAGTAATGAGTTAGCTAGGTCTCATCCTTCCTCTCTGAGTTTCTGCTACAGTAATGAGTTAGCTAGGCCTCATCCTTCCTCTCTGAGGTTCTGCTACAGTAATGAGTTAGCTAGGCCTCATCCTTCCTCTCTGAGTTTCTGCTACAGTAATGAGTTAGCTAGGCCTCATCCTTCCTCTCTGAGTTTCTGCTACAGTAATGAGTTAGCTAGGCCTCATCCTTCCTCTCTGAGGTTCTGCTACCGTAATGAGTTAGCTAGGCCTCATCCTTCCTCTCTGAGTTTCTGCTACAGTAATGAGTTAGCTAGGCCTCATCCTTCCTCACTGAGGTTCTGCTACAGTAATGAGTTAGCTAGGCCTCATCCTTCCTCTCTGAGGTTCTGCTACAGTAATGAGTTAGCTAGGCCTCATCCTTCCTCTCTGAGGTTCTGCTACAGTAATGAGTTAGCTAGACCTCATCCTTCCTCTTTGAGTTTCTGCTACAGTAATGAGTTAGCTAGGCCTCATCCTTCCTCTCTGAGGTTCTGCTACAGTATTGGTTATTTGTGTCTGTGCTGGTATGTATTGTCAAATTTAGGGAAAACAACTGGCACTGCTCTGTCACTGCTGTCAATTAGGAGGAGGAAACATCCGTAAATTAGTGTAGGGATCTGTCCACACACACACACACACACACACACACACACACACACACACACACACACACACACACACACACACACACACACACACACACACACACACACACACACACACACACACACACACATCTGATGTACCATTATTATTGCTGAAGCTAATGAATCCAAGACTGTGAGAAGTCTTCCTGTATTCTGATGTACAGTAGAAGTCGGAAGTTTACATACACCTTAGCCAAATGTTGTCATTGCAGGAAATCTCAACACTGTTTGTTACAGGGAAGACATCCTCTTCCCTCATTTGGTACCCTTCCTGCAGGCTCATCCTGACATGACCCTCCAGCATGACAATGCCACTAGCCATACTGCTTGTTTTGTGCGTAAGTTCCTGCAAGACAGGAATATCAGTGTTCTCCCATGGCCAGCGAAGACCCCGGATCTCAATCCCATTGAGCACGTCTGGGACCTGTTGGATCGGAGGGTGAGGGCTAGGGCCATTCCCCCCAGAAATGTCTGGGAACTTGCAGGTGCCTTGGTGGAATAGTGGGGTAACATCTCACAGCAAGAACTGGCAAATCTGGTGCAGTCCAAGAGGAGGAGATGCACTGCAGTAATTAATGTGGTTTATGTCTGTTGTTGAACCCTATGTTTATACAAATATTTACACATATTACGTTTGCTGAAAATAAATGCAGTTGACAGTGAGAGGACGTTTTTTTGTTGTTGCTGAGTTTAGTTATAGTATATGTAGTACACTCCCTGTATACAGTATGGCTTGTACCTCAGCTTCATACTAGTTACAGTGTAAGTTCTTCAGCGCCTGTACATATCAGGTAGTTTCAGTGTATGTTCTACAGAAACTCTACACTTATCTCCACCCTTACACTATATAGCACATCTGTACCTTAGCTCCTGTGCTCTTTAATATTGGAGATGCCTGCCTGCAGGGTAGCAGTGCTATCTGGACTTTACCGCTCTACCACTGTCTCTTTAATTAGGTTTTGATGTGTGATTGATGGAGAGGCCTGCCAGGCCTGAATTTTAAAACAGGAATGGTGCTCCTCATCACGTCTGTGTCCACATGCCTCCCTATTCGTTACATGGTTTTATTACTTTTTGATTGGGCCCAGGTCAAAAGTAGTGCACTATATAAGGAATATGGTGCCACATTGGATGTAGCCAAGGTGTCAGGGAGTAGAGGGAGGGAACCCATCTCTATGTCCATTCTGTTGATTTGCAAAGCCTCAGTTTTACTGAGTGGTGGGGTAGTAGTAGTGGGGTGGGGATTGTTTACTGAGGGGTGGGTTAGTAGTGGTGGGGTGGGGTGGGGATGTTTACTGAGGGGTGGGGTAGCGAGGTGGGGATTGTTTTACTGAGGGGTGGGGTAGTGAGGTGGTGACTGTTTGCTGAGGGGTGGGGTAGTGAGGTGGGGATTGTTTACTGAGGGGTGGGGTAGTGAGGTGGGGATTGTTTTACTGAGCGGTGGGGTAGTAGTGAGTAGTAGTGAGGGGTGGGGTAGTGAGGATTGTTTTACTGAGGGGTGGGGTAGCGAGGTGGGGATTGTTTACTGAGGGGTGGGGTAGTGAGGTGTGGATTTTTTTACTGAGGGGTGGGGTAGTGAGGAGGGGGTGTTTTACTGAGGGGTGGGGTAGTGAGGTGGGGATTGTTTTACTGAGGGGTGGGGTAGCGAGGTGGGGATTGTTTTACTGAGGGGTGGGGTAGTGAGGATTGTTTAATGAGGGGTGGGGTAGTGAGGTGGTGATTGTTTTACTGAGGGGTGGGGTAGTGAGGTGGGGATTGTTTTACTGAGGGGTGGGGTAGTGAGGATTGTTTACTGAGGGGTGGGGTAGTGAGGATTGTTTTACTGAGGGGTGGGGTAGCGAGGATTGTTTCCTGAGGGGTGGGGTAGTGAGGTGGGGATTGTTTCCTGAGGGGTGGGGTAGTAGTAGTGGGTGGGTGGGATTGTTTACTGAGGGGTCGGGTAATGAGGTGGGGATTGTTTACTGAGGGGTGGGGTAGTGAGGATTGTTTACTGAGGGGTGGGGTAGTAGTAGCGAGGTGGTGATTGTTTTACTGAGGGGTGGAGTAGTGAGGTGGGGATTGTTTTACTGAGGGGTGGGGTAGTGAGGTGGGGATTGTTTACTGAGGGGTGGGGTAGTGAGGTGGGGATTGTTTGCTGAGGGGTGGGGTAGTGAGGTGGGGATTGTTTTACTGAGGGGTGGGGTAGTGAGGTGGGGATTGTTTACTGAGGGGTGGGGTAGTGAGGTGGGGATTGTTTACTGATGGGTGGGGTAGTGAGGTGGGGATTGTTTTACTGAGGGGTGGGGTAGCGAGTTGGGGATTGTTTTACTGAGGGGGGTAGTGAGGTGGGGATTGTTTTACTGAGGGGGGGGGTAGTGAGGTGGGGATTGTTTACTGAGGGGTGGGGTAGTGAGGTGGGGATGGTTTTGCTGAGGGGTGGGGTAGCGAGTTGGGGATTGTTTTACTGAGGGGGGTAGTGAGGTGGGGATTGTTTTACTGAGGGGGGGGGTAGTGAGGTGGGGATTGTTTACTGAGGGGTGGGGTAGTGAGGTGGGGATGGTTTTGCTGAGGGGTGGGGTAGTAGTAGTGGGGTGGGGATTCTTTACTGAGGGGTGGGGTAGTGAGGTGGGGATTGTTTTACTGAGGGGTGGGGTAGTGAGGTGGGGGTGTTTTACTGAGGGGTGGGGTAGTGAGGTGGGGGTGTTTTACTGAGGGGTGGGGTAGTGAGGTGGGATTGTTTTACTGAGGGGTGGGGTAGCGAGGTGGGGATTTTTTTCCTGAGCGGTGGGGTAGTAGTAGTGAGGTGGGGATTGTTTACTGAGGGGTGGGGTAGTGAGGATTGTTTTACTGAGGGATGGGGTAGTGAGGATTGTTTACTGAGGGGTGGGGTAGTGAGGATTGTTTTACTGAGGGATGGGGTAGTGAGGTGTGGATTTTTTTACTGAGGGGTGGGGTAGTGAGGTGGGGATTGTTTTACTGAGGGGTGGGGTAGCGAGGTGGGGATTGTTTTACTGAGGGGTGGGGTAGTGAGGTGGGGATTGTTTTACTGAGGGGTGGGGTAGTGAGGTGGGGATTGTTTTACTGAGGGGAGGGGTAGCGAGGTGGGCATTGTTTACTGAGGGGTGGGGTAGTGAGGTGGGGATTGTTTTACTGAGGGGTGGGGTAGTGAGATGGGGATTGTTTTACTCAGGGGTGGGGTAGCGAGGTGGGGATTGTTTTACTGAGGGGTGGGGTAGTGAGGATTGTTTAATGAGGGGTGGGGTAGTGAGGTGGGGATTGTTTTACTGAGGGGTGGGGTAGTGAGGTGGGGATTGTTTTACTGAGGGGTGGGGTAGTGAGGATTGTTTACTGAGGGGTGGGGTAGTGAGGATTGTTTTACTGAGGGGTGGGGTAGCGAGGATTGTTTCCTGAGGGGTGGGGTAGTGAGGTGGGGATTGTTTACTGAGGGGTGGGGTAGTGAGGTGGGGATGGTTTTGCTGAGGGGTGGGGTAGTAGTAGTGGGGTGGGGATTGTTTTACGAGGGGTGGGGTAGTGAGGTGGGGGTGTTTTACTGAGGGGTGGGGTAGTGAGGTGGGGGTGTTTTACGAGGGGTGGGGTAGTGAGGTGGGGGTGTTTTACTGAGGGGTGGGGTAGTGAGGTGGGGGTGTTTTACTGAGGGGTGGGGTAGTGAGGTGGGATTGTTTTACTGAGGGGTGGGGTAGTGAGGTGGGGATTGTTTTACTGAGGGGTGGGGTAGTGAGGTGGGGATTGTTTTACGAGGGGTTGGGTAGTGAGGTGGGGGTGTTTTACTGAGGGGTGGGGTAGTGAGGTGGGGATTGTTTTACTGAGGGGTGGGGTAGTGAGGTGGGGATTGTTTTACGAGGGGTGGGGTAGTGAGGTGGGGGTGTTTTACTGAGGGGTGGGGTAGTGAGGTGGGGGTGTTTTACTGAGGGGTGGGGTAGTGAGGTGGGATTGTTTTACTGAGGGGTGGGGTAGCGAGGTGGGGATTGTTTTACTGAGCGGTGGGGTAGTAGTAGTGAGGTGGGGATTGTTTACTGAGGGGTGGGGTAGTGAGGATTGTTTTACTGAGGGATGGGGTAGTGAGGATTGTTTACTGAGGGGTGGGGTAGTGAGGATTGTTTTACTGAGGGATGGGGTAGTGAGGTGTGGATTTTTTTACTGAGGGGTGGGGTAGTGAGGTGGGGATTGTTTTACTGAGGGGTGGGGTAGCGAGGTGCGGATTGTTTTACTGAGGGGTGGGGTAGCGAGGTGGGGATTGTTTTACTGAGGGGTGGGGTAGTGAGGTGGGGATTGTTTTACTGAGGGGTGGGGTAGCGAGGTGGGCATTGTTTACTGAGGGATGGGGTAGTGAGGTGGGGATTGTTTTACTGAGGGGTGGGGTAGTGAGGTGGGGATTGTTTTACTGAGGGGTGGGGTAGCGAGGTGGGGATTGTTTTACTGAGGGGTGGGGTAGTGAGGATTGTTTAATGAGGGGTGGGGTAGTGAGGTGGGGATTGTTTTACTGAGGGGTGGGGTAGTGAGGTGGGGATTGTTTTACTGAGGGGTGGGGTAGTGAGGATTGTTTACTGAGGGGTGGGGTAGTGAGGATTGTTTTACTGAGGGGTGGGGTAGCGAGGATTGTTTCCTGAGGGGTGGGGTAGTGAGGTGGGGATTGTTTCCTGAGGGGTGGGGTAGTAGTAGTGGGGGGTGGGATTGTTTACTGAGGGGTCGGGTAATGAGGTGGGGATTGTTTACTGAGGGGTGGGGTAGTGAGGATTGTTTACTGAGGGGTGGGGTAGTAGTAGCGAGGTGGTGATTGTTTTACTGAGGGGTGGAGTAGTGAGGTGGGGATTGTTTTACTGAGGGGTGGGGTAGTGAGGTGGGGATTGTTTACTGAGGGGTGGGGTAGTGAGGTGGGGATTGTTTACTGAGGGGGGGGTAGTGAGGTGGGGATTGTTTTGCTGAGGGGTGGGGTAGTAGTAGTGGGGTGGGGATTGTTTACTGAGGGGTGGGGTAGTGAGGTGGGGATTGTTTTACTGAGGGGTGGGGTAGTGAGGTGCGGATTGTTTTACTGAGGGGTGGGGTAGCGAGGTGGGCATTGTTTACTGAGGGGTGGGGTAGTGAGGTGGGGATTGTTTTACTGAGGGGTGGGGTAGTGAGGTGGGGATTGTTTTACTGAGGGGTGGGGTAGCGAGGTGGGGATTGTTTTACTGAGGGGTGGGGTAGTGAGGATTGTTTAATGAGGGGTGGGGTAGTGAGGTGGGGATTGTTTTACTGAGGGGTGGGGTAGTGAGGTGGGGATTGTTTTACTGAGGGGTGGGGTAGTGAGGATTGTTTTACTGAGGGGTGGGGTAGCGAGGATTGTTTCCTGAGGGGTGGGGTAGTGAGGTGGGGATTGTTTACTGAGGGGTGGGGTAGTGAGGTAGGGATGGTTTTGCTGAGGGGTGGGGTAGTAGTAGTGGGGTGGGGATTCTTTACTGAGGGGTGGGGTAGTGAGGTGGGGATTGTTTTACTGAGGGGTGGGGTAGTGAGGTGGGGGTGTTTTACTGAGGGGTGGGGTAGTGAGGTGTGGATTTTTTTACTGAGGGGTGGGGTAGTGAGGTGGGGATTGTTTTACTGAGGGGTGGGGTAGCGAGGTGGGGATTGTTTTACTGAGGGGTGGGGTAGCGAGGTGGGGATTGTTTTACTGAGGGGTGGGGTAGTGAGGTGGGGATTGTTTTACTGAGGGGTGGGGTAGCGAGGTGGGCATTGTTTACTGAGGGATGGGGTAGTGAGGTGGGGATTGTTTTACTGAGGGGTGGGGTAGTGAGGTGGGGATTGTTTTACTGAGGGGTGGGGTAGCGAGGTGGGGATTGTTTTGCTGAGGGGTGGGGTAGTAGTAGTGGGGTGGGGATTCTTTACTGAGGGGTGGGGTAGTGAGGTGGGGATTGTTTTACTGAGGGGTGGGGTAGTGAGGTGGGGGTGTTTTACTGAGGGGTGGGGTAGTGAGGTGGGGGTGTTTTACTGAGGGGTGGGGTAGTGAGGTGGGATTGTTTTACTGAGGGGTGGGGTAGCGAGGTGGGGATTTTTTTCCTGAGCGGTGGGGTAGTAGTAGTGAGGTGGGGATTGTTTACTGAGGGGTGGGGTAGTGAGAATTGTTTTACTGAGGGATGGGGTAGTGAGGATTGTTTACTGAGGGGTGGGGTAGTGAGGATTGTTTTACTGAGGGATGGGGTAGTGAGGTGTGGATTTTTTTACTGAGGGGTGGGGTAGTGAGGTGGGGATTGTTTTACTGAGGGGTGGGGTAGCGAGGTGGGGATTGTTTTACTGAGGGGTGGGGTAGTGAGGTGGGGATTGTTTTACTGAGGGGTGGGGTAGTGAGGTGGGGATTGTTTTACTGAGGGGAGGGGTAGCGAGGTGGGCATTGTTTACTGAGGGGTGGGGTAGTGAGGTGGGGATTGTTTTACTGAGGGGTGGGGTAGTGAGATGGGGATTGTTTTACTCAGGGGTGGGGTAGCGAGGTGGGGATTGTTTTACTGAGGGGTGGGGTAGTGAGGATTGTTTAATGAGGGGTGGGGTAGTGAGGTGGGGATTGTTTTACTGAGGGGTGGGGTAGTGAGCTGGGGATTGTTTTACTGAGGGGTGGGGTAGTGAGGATTGTTTACTGAGGGGTGGGGTAGTGAGGATTGTTTTACTGAGGGGTGGGGTAGCGAGGATTGTTTCCTGAGGGGTGGGGTAGTGAGGTGGGGATTGTTTACTGAGGGGTGGGGTAGTGAGGTGGGGATGGTTTTGCTGAGGGGTGGGGTAGTAGTAGTGGGGTGGGGATTGTTTTACGAGGGGTGGGGTAGTGAGGTGGGGGTGTTTTACTGAGGGGTGGGGAAGTGAGATGGGGGTGTTTTACGAGGGGTGGGGTAGTGAGGTGGGGGTGTTTTACTGAGGGGTGGGGTAGTGAGGTGGGGGTGTTTTACTGAGGGGTGGGGTAGTGAGGTGGGATTGTTTTACTGAGGGGTGGGGTAGTGAGGTGGGGATTGTTTTACTGAGGGGTGGGGTAGTGAGGTGGGGATTGTTTTACGAGGGGTGGGGTAGTGAGGTGGGGGTGTTTTACTGAGGGGTGGGGTAGTGAGGTGGGGATTGTTTTACTGAGGGGTGGGGTAGTGAGGTGGGGATTGTTTTACGAGGGGTGGGGTAGTGAGGTGGGGGTGTTTTACTGAGGGGTGGGGTAGTGAGGTGGGGGTGTTTTACTGAGGGGTGGGGTAGTGAGGTGGGATTGTTTTACTGAGGGGTGGGGTAGCGAGGTGGGGATTGTTTTACTGAGCGGTGGGGTAGTAGTAGTGAGGTGGGGATTGTTTACTGAGGGGTGGGGTAGTGAGGATTGTTTTACTGAGGGATGGGGTAGTGAGGATTGTTTACTGAGGGGTGGGGTAGTGAGGATTGTTTTACTGAGGGATGGGGTAGTGAGGTGTGGATTTTTTTACTGAGGGGTGGGGTAGTGAGGTGGGGATTGTTTTACTGAGGGGTGGGGTAGCGAGGTGGGGATTGTTTTACTGAGGGGTGGGGTAGCGAGGTGGGGATTGTTTTACTGAGGGGTGGGGTAGTGAGGTGGGGATTGTTTTACTGAGGGGTGGGGTAGCGAGGTGGGCATTGTTTACTGAGGGATGGGGTAGTGAGGTGGGGATTGTTTTACTGAGGGGTGGGGTAGTGAGGTGGGGATTGTTTTACTGAGGGGTGGGGTAGCGAGGTGGGGATTGTTTTACTGAGGGGTGGGGTAGTGAGGATTGTTTAATGAGGGGTGGGGTAGTGAGGTGGGGATTGTTTTACTGAGGGGTGGGGTAGTGAGGTGGGGATTGTTTTACTGAGGGGTGGGGTAGTGAGGATTGTTTACTGAGGGGTGGGGTAGTGAGGATTGTTTTACTGAGGGGTGGGGTAGCGAGGATTGTTTCCTGAGGGGTGGGGTAGTGAGGTGGGGATTGTTTCCTGAGGGGTGGGGTAGTAGTAGTGGGGGGTGGGATTGTTTACTGAGGGGTCGGGTAATGAGGTGGGGATTGTTTACTGAGGGGTGGGGTAGTGAGGATTGTTTACTGAGGGATGGGGTAGTAGTAGCGAGGTGGTGATTGTTTTACTGAGGGGTGGAGTAGTGAGGTGGGGATTGTTTTACTGAGGGGTGGGGTAGTGAGGTGGGGATTGTTTACTGAGGGGTGGGGTAGTGAGGTGGGGATTGTTTACTGAGGGGGGGGTAGTGAGGTGGGGATTGTTTTGCTGAGGGGTGGGGTAGTAGTAGTGGGGTGGGGATTGTTTACTCAGGGGTGGGGTAGTGAGGTGGGGATTGTTTTACTGAGGGGTGGGGTAGTGAGGTGCGGATTGTTTTACTGAGGGGTGGGGTAGCGAGGTGGGCATTGTTTACTGAGGGGTGGGGTAGTGAGGTGGGGATTGTTTTACTGAGGGGTGGGGTAGTGAGGTGGGGATTGTTTTACTGAGGGGTGGGGTAGCGAGGTGGGGATTGTTTTACTGAGGGGTGGGGTAGTGAGGATTGTTTAATGAGGGGTGGGGTAGTGAGGTGGGGATTGTTTTACTGAGGGGTGGGGTAGTGAGGTGGGGATTGTTTTACTGAGGGGTGGGGTAGTGAGGATTGTTTTACTGAGGGGTGGGGTAGCGAGGATTGTTTCCTGAGGGGTGGGGTAGTGAGGTGGGGATTGTTTACTGAGGGGTGGGGTAGTGAGGTAGGGATGGTTTTGCTGAGGGGTGGGGTAGTAGTAGTGGGGTGGGGATTCTTTACTGAGGGGTGGGGTAGTGAGGTGGGGATTGTTTTACTGAGGGGTGGGGTAGTGAGGTGGGGGTGTTTTACTGAGGGGTGGGGTAGTGAGGTGTGGATTTTTTTACTGAGGGGTGGGGTAGTGAGGTGGGGATTGTTTTACTGAGGGGTGGGGTAGCGAGGTGGGGATTGTTTTACTGAGGGGTGGGGTAGCGAGGTGGGGATTGTTTTACTGAGGGGTGGGGTAGTGAGGTGGGGATTGTTTTACTGAGGGGTGGGGTAGCGAGGTGGGCATTGTTTACTGAGGGATGGGGTAGTGAGGTGGGGATTGTTTTACTGAGGGGTGGGGTAGTGAGGTGGGGATTGTTTTACTGAGGGGTGGGGTAGCGAGGTGGGGATTGTTTTACTGAGGGGTGGGGTAGTGAGGATTGTTTAATGAGGGGTGGGGTAGTGAGGTGGGGATTGTTTTACTGAGGGGTGGGGTAGTGAGGTGGGGATTGTTTTACTGAGGGGTGGGGTAGTGAGGATTGTTTACTGAGGGGTGGGGTAGTGAGGATTGTTTTACTGAGGGGTGGGGTAGCGAGGATTGTTTCCTGAGGGGTGGGGTAGTGAGGTGGGGATTGTTTCCTGAGGGGTGGGGTAGTAGTAGTGGGGGGTGGGATTGTTTACTGAGGGGTCGGGTAATGAGGTGGGGATTGATTACTGAGGGGTGGGGTAGTGAGGATTGTTTACTGAGGGGTGGGGTAGTAGTAGCGAGGTGGTGATTGTTTTACTGAGGGGTGGAGTAGTGAGGTGGGGATTGTTTTACTGAGGGGTGGGGTAGTGAGGTGGGGATTGTTTACTGAGGTTTGGGGTAGTGAGGTGGGGATTGTTTACTGAGGGGGGGGTAGTGAGGTGGGGATTGTTTTGCTGAGGGGTGGGGTAGTAGTAGTGGGGTGGGGATTGTTTACTGAGGGGTGGGGTAGTGAGGTGGGGATTGTTTTACTGAGGGGTGGGGTAGTGAGGTGCGGATTGTTTTACTGAGGGGTGGGGTAGCGAGGTGGGCATTGTTTACTGAGGGGTGGGGTAGTGAGGTGGGGATTGTTTTACTGAGGGGTGGGGTAGTGAGGTGGGGATTGTTTTACTGAGGGGTGGGGTAGCGAGGTGGGGATTGTTTTACTGAGGGGTGGGGTTGTGAGGATTGTTTAATGAGGGGTGGGGTAGTGAGGTGGGGATTGTTTTACTGAGGGGTGGGGTAGTGAGGTGGGGATTGTTTTACTGAGGGGTGGGGTAGTGAGGATTGTTTTACTGAGGGGTGGGGTAGCGAGGATTGTTTCCTGAGGGGTGGGGTAGTGAGGTGGGGATTGTTTACTGAGGGGTGGGGTAGTGAGGTGGGGATGGTTTTGCTGAGGGGTGGGGTAGTAGTAGTGGGGTGGGGATTCTTTACTGAGGGGTGGGGTAGTGAGGTGGGGATTGTTTTACTGAGGGGTGGGGTAGTGAGGTGGGGGTGTTTTACTGAGGGGTGGGGTAGTGAGGTGGGGGTGTTTTACTGAGGGGTGGGGTAGTGAGGTGGGATTGTTTTACTGAGGGGTGGGGTAGCGAGGTGGGGATTGTTTTACTGAGCGGTGGGGTAGTAGTAGTGAGGTGGGGATTGTTTACTGAGGGGTGGGGTAGTGAGGATTGTTTTACTGAGGGATGGGGTAGTGAGGATTGTTTACTGAGGGGTGGGGTAGTGAGGATTGTTTTACTGAGAGATGGGGTAGTGAGGTGTGGATTTTTTTACTGAGGGGTGGGGTAGTGAGGTGGGGATTGTTTTACTGAGGGGTGGGGTAGCGAGGTGGGGATTGTTTTACTGAGGGGTGGGGTAGTGAGGTGGGGATTGTTTTACTGAGGGGTGGGGTAGTGAGGTGGGGATTGTTTTACTGAGGGGTGGGGTAGCGAGGTGGGCATTGTTTACTGAGGGGTGGGGTAGTGAGGTGGGGATTGTTTTACTGAGGGTTGGGGTAGTGAGGTGGGGATTGTTTTACTGAGGGGTGGGGTAGCGAGGTGGGGATTGTTTTACTGAGGGGTGGGGTAGTGAGGATTGTTTAATGAGGGGTGGGGTAGTGAGGTGGGGATTGTTTTACTGAGGGGTGGGGTAGTGAGGTGGGGATTGTTTTACTGAGGGGTGGGGTAGTGAGGATTGTTTACTGAGGGGTGGGGTAGTGAGGATTGTTTTACTGAGGGGTGGGGTAGCGAGGATTGTTTCCTGAGGGGTGGGGTAGTGAGGTGGGGATTGTTTCCTGAGGGGTGGGGTAGTAGTAGTGGGGGGTGGGATTGTTTACTGAGGGGTCGGGTAATGAGGTGGGGATTGTTTACTGAGGGTTGGGGTAGTGAGGATTGTTTACTGAGGGGTGGGGTAGTAGTAGCGAGGTGGTGATTGTTTTACTGAGGGGTGGGGTAGTGAGGTGGGGATTGTTTTACTGAGGGGTGGGGTAGCGAGGTGGGCATTGTTTACTGAGGGATGGGGTAGTGAGGTGGGGATTGTTTTACTGAGGGGTGGGGTAGTGAGGTGGGGATTGTTTTACTGAGGGGTGGGGTAGCGAGGTGGGGATTGTTTTACTGAGGGGTGGGGTAGTGAGGATTGTTTAATGAGGGGTGGGGTAGTGAGGTGGGGATTGTTTTACTGAGGGGTGGGGTAGTGAGGTGGGGATTGTTTTACTGAGGGGTGGGGTAGTGAGGATTGTTTACTGAGGGGTGGGGTAGTGAGGATTGTTTTACTGAGGGGTGGGGTAGCGAGGATTGTTTCCTGAGGGGTGGGGTAGTGAGGTGGGGATTGTTTCCTGAGGGGTGGGGTAGTAGTAGTGGGGGGTGGGATTGTTTACTGAGGGGTCGGGTAATGAGGTGGGGATTGTTTACTGAGGGGTGGGGTAGTGAGGATTGTTTACTGAGGGATGGGGTAGTAGTAGCGAGGTGGTGATTGTTTTACTGAGGGGTGGAGTAGTGAGGTGGGGATTGTTTTACTGAGGGGTGGGGTAGTGAGGTGGGGATTGTTTACTGAGGGGTGGGGTAGTGAGGTGGGGATTGTTTACTGAGGGGGGGGTAGTGAGGTGGGGATTGTTTTGCTGAGGGGTGGGGTAGTAGTAGTGGGGTGGGGATTGTTTACTGAGGGGTGGGGTAGTGAGGTGGGGATTGTTTTACTGAGGGGTGGGGTAGTGAGGTGCGGATTGTTTTACTGAGGGGTGGGGTAGCGAGGTGGGCATTGTTTACTGAGGGGTGGGGTAGTGAGGTGGGGATTGTTTTACTGAGGGGTGGGGTAGTGAGGTGGGGATTGTTTTACTGAGGGGTGGGGTAGCGAGGTGGGGATTGTTTTACTGAGGGGTTGGGTAGTGAGGATTGTTTAATGAGGGGTGGGGTAGTGAGGTGGGGATTGTTTTACTGAGGGGTGGGGTAGTGAGGTGGGGATTGTTTTACTGAGGGGTGGGGTAGTGAGGATTGTTTTACTGAGGGGTGGGGTAGCGAGGATTGTTTCCTGAGGGGTGGGGTAGTGAGGTGGGGATTGTTTACTGAGGGGTGGGGTAGTGAGGTAGGGATGGTTTTGCTGAGGGGTGGGGTAGTAGTAGTGGGGTGGGGATTCTTTACTGAGGGGTGGGGTAGTGAGGTGGGGATTGTTTTACTGAGGGGTGGGGTAGTGAGGTGGGGGTGTTTTACTGAGGGGTGGGGTAGTGAGGTGTGGATTTTTTTACTGAGGGGTGGGGTAGTGAGGTGGGGATTGTTTTACTGAGGGGTGGGGTAGCGAGGTGGGGATTGTTTTACTGAGGGGTGGGGTAGCGAGGTGGGGATTGTTTTACTGAGGGGTGGGGTAGTGAGGTGGGGATTGTTTTACTGAGGGGTGGGGTAGCGAGGTGGGCATTGTTTACTGAGGGATGGGGTAGTGAGGTGGGGATTGTTTTACTGAGGGGTGGGGTAGTGAGGTGGGGATTGTTTTACTGAGGGGTGGGGTAGCGAGGTGGGGATTGTTTTACTGAGGGGTGGGGTAGTGAGGATTGTTTAATGAGGGGTGGGGTAGTGAGGTGGGGATTGTTTTACTGAGGGGTGGGGTAGTGAGGTGGGGATTGTTTTACTGAGGGGTGGGGTAGTGAGGATTGTTTACTGAGGGGTGGGGTAGTGAGGATTGTTTTACTGAGGGGTGGGGTAGCGAGGATTGTTTCCTGAGGGGTGGGGTAGTGAGGTGGGGATTGTTTCCTGAGGGGTGGGGTAGTAGTAGTGGGGGGTGGGATTGTTTACTGAGGGGTCGGGTAATGAGGTGGGGATTGATTACTGAGGGGTGGGGTAGTGAGGATTGTTTACTGAGGGGTGGGGTAGTAGTAGCGAGGTGGTGATTGTTTTACTGAGGGGTGGAGTAGTGAGGTGGGGATTGTTTTACTGAGGGGTGGGGTAGTGAGGTGGGGATTGTTTACTGAGGTTTGGGGTAGTGAGGTGGGGATTGTTTACTGAGGGGGGGGTAGTGAGGTGGGGATTGTTTTGCTGAGGGGTGGGGTAGTAGTAGTGGGGTGGGGATTGTTTACTGAGGGGTGGGGTAGTGAGGTGGGGATTGTTTTACTGAGGGGTGGGGTAGTGAGGTGCGGATTGTTTTACTGAGGGGTGGGGTAGCGAGGTGGGCATTGTTTACTGAGGGGTGGGGTAGTGAGGTGGGGATTGTTTTACTGAGGGGTGGGGTAGTGAGGTGGGGATTGTTTTACTGAGGGGTGGGGTAGCGAGGTGGGGATTGTTTTACTGAGGGGTGGGGTTGTGAGGATTGTTTAATGAGGGGTGGGGTAGTGAGGTGGGGATTGTTTTACTGAGGGGTGGGGTAGTGAGGTGGGGATTGTTTTACTGAGGGGTGGGGTAGTGAGGATTGTTTTACTGAGGGGTGGGGTAGCGAGGATTGTTTCCTGAGGGGTGGGGTAGTGAGGTGGGGATTGTTTACTGAGGGGTGGGGTAGTGAGGTGGGGATGGTTTTGCTGAGCGGTGGGGTAGTAGTAGTGAGGTGGGGATTGTTTACTGAGGGGTGGGGTAGTGAGGATTGTTTTACTGAGGGATGGGGTAGTGAGGATTGTTTACTGAGGGGTGGGGTAGTGAGGATTGTTTTACTGAGAGATGGGGTAGTGAGGTGTGGATTTTTTTACTGAGGGGTGGGGTAGTGAGGTGGGGATTGTTTTACTGAGGGGTGGGGTAGCGAGGTGGGGATTGTTTTACTGAGGGGTGGGGTAGTGAGGTGGGGATTGTTTTACTGAGGGGTGGGGTAGTGAGGTGGGGATTGTTTTACTGAGGGGTGGGGTAGCGAGGTGGGCATTGTTTACTGAGGGGTGGGGTAGTGAGGTGGGGATTGTTTTACTGAGGGTTGGGGTAGTGAGGTGGGGATTGTTTTACTGAGGGGTGGGGTAGCGAGGTGGGGATTGTTTTACTGAGGGGTGGGGTAGTGAGGATTGTTTAATGAGGGGTGGGGTAGTGAGGTGGGGATTGTTTTACTGAGGGGTGGGGTAGTGAGGTGGGGATTGTTTTACTGAGGGGTGGGGTAGTGAGGATTGTTTACTGAGGGGTGGGGTAGTGAGGATTGTTTTACTGAGGGGTGGGGTAGCGAGGATTGTTTCCTGAGGGGTGGGGTAGTGAGGTGGGGATTGTTTCCTGAGGGGTGGGGTAGTAGTAGTGGGGGGTGGGATTGTTTACTGAGGGGTCGGGTAATGAGGTGGGGATTGTTTACTGAGGGTTGGGGTAGTGAGGATTGTTTACTGAGGGGTGGGGTAGTAGTAGCGAGGTGGTGATTGTTTTACTGAGGGGTGGAGTAGTGAGGTGGGGATTGTTTTACTGAGGGGTGGGGTAGTGAGGTGGGGATTGTTTACAGAGGGGTGGGGTAGTGAGGTGGGGATTGTTTACTGAGGGGGGGGGTAGTGAGGTGGGGATTGTTTTGCTGAGGGGTGGGGTAGTAGTAGTGGGGTGGGGATTCTTTGCTGAGGGGTGGGGTAGTGAGGTTGGGATTGTTTTACTGAGGGGTGGGGTAGTGAGGTGGGGGTGTTTTACTGAGGGGTGGGGTTGTGAGGTGGGATTGTTTTACTGAGGGGTGGGGTAGTGAGGTGGGGATTGTTTACTGAGGGGTGGGGTAGTGAGGTGGGGATTGTTTACTGATGGGTGGAGTAGCGAGGTGGGGATTGTTTACTGAGGGGTGGGTTATTAGTAGTGAGGTGGGGATTGTTTACTGATGGGTGGGGTAGCGAGGTGGGGATTGTTTACTGAGGGATGGGGTAGTGAGGTGGGGATTGTTTACTGAGGGGTGGGGTAGCGAGGTGGGGATTGTTTACTGAGGGGTGGGGTAGTGAGGTGGGGATTGTTTACTGAGGGGTGGGGTAGTGAGGTGGGGATTGTTTACTGAGGGATGGGGTAGCGAGGTGGGGATTGTTTTACTGAGGGGTGGGGTAGTGAGGTGGGGATTGTTTCCTGAGGGGTGGGGTAGTGAGGTGGGGATTGTTTTACTGAGGGGTTGGGTTGTAGTAGTGGGGTGGGGATTGTTTACTGAGGGATGGGGTAGTGAGGTGGGGATTGTTTACTGAGGGGTGGGGTAGTGAGGTGGGAATTGTTTACTAAGGGTTGGGGTAGTGAGGTGGGGATTGTTTACTGAGGCGTGGGGTAGTGAGGTGGGAATTGTTTACTGAGGGCTGGGGTAGTGAGGTGGGGATTGTTTACTGAGGGGTGGGGTAGTGAGGTGGGGATTGTTTACTGAGGGGTGGGGTAGTGAGGTGGGGATGGTTTTGCTGAGGGGTGGGGTAGTAGTAGTGGGGTGGGGATTCTTTACTGAGGGGTGGGGTAGTGAGGTGGGGATTGTTTTACTGAGGGGTGGGGCAGTGAGGTGGGGGTGTTTTACTGAGGGGTGGGGTAGTGAGGTGGGGGTGTTTTACTGAGGGGTGGGGTAGTGAGGTGGGATTGTTTTACTGAGGGGTGGGGTAGCGAGGTGGGGATTGTTTTACTGAGCGGTGGGGTAGTAGTAGTGAGGTGGGGATTGTTTACTGAGGGGTGGGGTAGTGAGGATTGTTTTACTGAGGGATGGGGTAGTGAGGATTGTTTACTGAGGGGTGGGGTAGTGAGGATTGTTTTACTGAGAGATGGGGTAGTGAGGTGTGGATTTTTTTACTGAGGGGTGGGGTAGTGAGGTGGGGATTGTTTTACTGAGGGGTGGGGTAGTGAGGTGGGGATTGTTTTACTGAGGGGTGGGGTAGTGAGGTGGGGATTGTTTTACTGAGGGGTGGGGTAGTGAGGTGGGGATTGTTTTACTGAGGGGTGGGGTAGCGAGGTGGGCATTGTTTACTGAGGGGTGGGGTAGTGAGGTGGGGATTGTTTTACTGAGGGGTGGGGTAGTGAGGTGGGGATTGTTTTACTGAGGGGTGGGGTAGCGAGGTGGGGATTGTTTTACTGAGGGGTGGGGTAGTGAGGATTGTTTAATGAGGGGTGGGGTAGTGAGGTGGGGATTGTTTTACTGAGGGGTGGGGTAGTGAGGTGGGGATTGTTTTACTGAGGGGTGGGGTAGTGAGGATTGTTTACTGAGGGGTGGGGTAGTGAGGATTGTTTTACTGAGGGGTGGGGTAGCGAGGATTGTTTTACTGAGGGGTGGGGTAGTGAGGATTGTTTACTGAGGGGTGGGGTAGTGAGGATTGTTTTACTGAGGGGTGGGGTAGTGAGGATTGTTTACTGAGGGGTGGGGTAGTGAGGATTGTTTTACTGAGGGGTGGGGTAGTGAGGATTGTTTACTGAGGGGTGGGGTAGTGAGGATTGTTTTACTGAGGGGTGGGGTAGTGAGGTGGGGATTGTTTACTGAGGGGTGGGGTAGTGAGGTGGGGATTGTTTACTGAGGGGGGGGTAGTGAGGTGGGGATTGTTTTGCTGAGGGGTGGGGTAGTAGTAGTGGGGTGGGGATTCTTTGCTGAGGGGTGGGGTAGTGAGGTGGGGATTGTTTTACTGAGGGGTGGGGTAGTGAGGTGGGGGTGTTTTACTGAGGGGTGGGGTAGTGAGGTGGGATTGTTTTACTGAGGGGTGGGGTAGTGAGGTGGGGATTGTTTACTGAGGGGTGGGGTAGTGAGGTGGGGATTGTTTACTGATGGGTGGAGTAGCGAGGTGGGGATTGTTTACTGAGGGGTGGGTTATTAGTAGTGAGGTGGGGATTGTTTACTGAGGGGTGGGGTAGTGAGGTGGGGATTGTTTACTGAGGGGTGGGGTAGTGAGGTGGGGATGGTTTTGCTGAGGGGTGGGGTAGTAGTAGTGGGGTGGGGATTCTTTACTGAGGGGTGGGGTAGTGAGGTGGGGATTGTTTTACTGAGGGGTGGGGCAGTGAGGTGGGGGTGTTTTACTGAGGGGTGGGGTAGTGAGGTGGGGGTGTTTTACTGAGGGGTGGGGTAGTGAGGTGGGATTGTTTTACTGAGGGGTGGGGTAGCGAGGTGGGGATTGTTTTACTGAGCGGTGGGGTAGTAGTAGTGAGGTGGGGATTGTTTACTGAGGGGTGGGGTAGTGAGGATTGTTTTACTGAGGGATGGGGTAGTGAGGATTGTTTACTGAGGGGTGGGGTAGTGAGGATTGTTTTACTGAGAGATGGGGTAGTGAGGTGTGGATTTTTTTACTGAGGGGTGGGGTAGTGAGGTGGGGATTGTTTTACTGAGGGGTGGGGTAGTGAGGTGGGGATTGTTTTACTGAGGGGTGGGGTAGTGTGGTGGGGATTGTTTTACTGAGGGGTGGGGTAGTGAGGTGGGGATTGTTTTACTGAGGGGTGGGGTAGCGAGGTGGGCATTGTTTACTGAGGGGTGGGGTAGTGAGGTGGGGATTGTTTTACTGAGGGGTGGGGTAGTGAGGTGGGGATTGTTTTACTGAGGGGTGGGGTAGCGAGGTGGGGATTGTTTTACTGAGGGGTGGGGTAGTGAGGATTGTTTAATGAGGGGTGGGGTAGTGAGGTGGGGATTGTTTTACTGAGGGGTGGGGTAGTGAGGTGGGGATTGTTTTACTGAGGGGTGGGGTAGTGAGGATTGTTTACTGAGGGGTGGGGTAGTGAGGATTGTTTTACTGAGGGGTGGGGTAGCGAGGATTGTTTCCTGAGGGGTGGGGTAGTGAGGTGGGGATTGTTTCCTGAGGGGTGGGGTAGTAGTAGTGGGGGGTGGGATTGTTTACTGAGGGGTCGGGTAATGAGGTGGGGATTGTTTACTGAGGGGTGGGGTAGTGAGGATTGTTTACTGAGGGGTGGGGTAGTAGTAGCGAGGTGGTGATTGTTTTACTGAGGGGTGGAGTAGTGAGGTGGGGATTGTTTTACTGAGGGGTGGGGTAGTGAGGTGGGGATTGTTTACTGAGGGGTGGGGTAGTGAGGTGGGGATTGTTTACTGAGGGGGGGGTAGTGAGGTGGGGATTGTTTTGCTGAGGGGTGGGGTAGTAGTAGTGGGGTGGGGATTCTTTGCTGAGGGGTGGGGTAGTGAGGTGGGGATTGTTTTACTGAGGGGTGGGGTAGTGAGGTGGGGGTGTTTTACTGAGGGGTGGGGTAGTGAGGTGGGATTGTTTTACTGAGGGGTGGGGTAGTGAGGTGGGGATTGTTTACTGAGGGGTGGGGTAGTGAGGTGGGGATTGTTTACTGATGGGTGGAGTAGCGAGGTGGGGATTGTTTACTGAGGGGTGGGTTATTAGTAGTGAGGTGGGGATTGTTTACTGATGGGTGGGGTAGCGAGGTGGGGATTGTTTACTGAGGGATGGGGTAGTGAGGTGGGGATTGTTTACTGAGGGGTGGGGTAGTGAGGTGGGAATTGTTTACTGAGGGTTGGGGTAGTGAGGTGGGGATTGTTTACTGAGGCGTGGGGTAGTGAGGTGGGAATTGTTTACTGAGGGCTGGGGTAGTGAGGTGGGGATTGTTTACTGAGGGGTGGGGTAGTGAGGTGGGGATTGTTTACTGAGGGGTGGGGTAGTGAGGTGGGGATGGTTTTGCTGAGGGGTGGGGTAGTAATAGTGGGGTGGGGATTCTTTACTGAGGGGTGGGGTAGTGAGGTGGGGATTGTTTTACTGAGGGGTGGGGCAGTGAGGTGGGGGTGTTTTACTGAGGGGTGGGGTAGTGAGGTGGGGGTGTTTTACTGAGGGGTGGGGTAGTGAGGTGGGATTGTTTTACTGAGGGGTGGGGTAGCGAGGTGGGGATTGTTTTACTGAGCGGTGGGGTAGTAGTAGTGAGGTGGGGATTGTTTACTGAGGGGTGGGGTAGTGAGGATTGTTTTACTGAGGGATGGGGTAGTGAGGATTGTTTACTGAGGGGTGGGGTAGTGAGGATTGTTTTACTGAGAGATGGGGTAGTGAGGTGTGGATTTTTTTACTGAGGGGTGGGGTAGTGAGGTGGGGATTGTTTTACTGAGGGGTGGGGTAGCGAGGTGGGGATTGTTTTACTGAGGGGTGGGGTAGTGAGGTGGGGATTGTTTTACTGAGGGGTGGGGTAGTGAGGTGGGGATTGTTTTACTGAGGGGTGGGGTAGCGAGGTGGGCATTGTTTACTGAGGGGTGGGGTAGTGAGGTGGGGATTGTTTTACTGAGGGGTGGGGTAGTGAGGTGGGGATTGTTTTACTGAGGGGTGGGGTAGCGAGGTGGGGATTGTTTTACTGAGGGGTGGGGTAGTGAGGATTGTTTAATGAGGGGTGGGGTAGTGAGGTGGGGATTGTTTTACTGAGGGGTGGGGTAGTGAGGTGGGGATTGTTTTACTGAGGGGTGGGGTAGTGAGGATTGTTTACTGAGGGGTGGGGTAGTGAGGATTGTTTTACTGAGGGGTGGGGTAGCGAGGATTGTTTCCTGAGGGGTGGGGTAGTGAGGTGGGGATTGTTTCCTGAGGGGTGGGGTAGTAGTAGTGGGGGATGGGATTGTTTACTGAGGGGTCGGGTAATGAGGTGGGGATTGTTTACTGAGGGGTGGGGTAGTGAGGATTGTTTACTGAGGGGTGGGGTAGTAGTAGCGAGGTGGTGATTGTTTTACTGAGGGGTGGAGTAGTGAGGTGGGGATTGTTTTACTGAGGGGTGGGGTAGTGAGGTGGGGATTGTTTACTGAGGGGTGGGGTAGTGAGGTGGGGATTGTTTACTGAGGGGGGGGTAGTGAGGTGGGGATTGTTTTGCTGAGGGGTGGGGTAGTAGTAGTGGGGTGGGGATTCTTTGCTGAGGGGTGGGGTAGTGAGGTGGGGATTGTTTTACTGAGGGGTGGGGTAGTGAGGTGGGGGTGTTTTACTGAGGGGTGGGGTAGTGAGGTGGGATTGTTTTACTGAGGGGTGGGGTAGTGAGGTGGGGATTGTTTACTGAGGGGTGGGGTAGTGAGGTGGGGATTGTTTACTGATGGGTGGAGTAGCGAGGTGGGGATTGTTTACTGAGGGGTGGGTTATTAGTAGTGAGGTGGGGATTGTTTACTGATGGGTGGGGTAGCGAGGTGGGGATTGTTTACTGAGGGATGGGGTAGTGAGGTGGGGATTGTTTACTGAGGGGTGGGGTAGTGAGGTGGGGATTGTTTTACTGAGGGGTGGGGTAGTGAGGTGGGGATTGTTTTACTGAGGGATGGGGTAGCGAGGTGGGGATTGTTTTACTGAGGGGTGGGGTAGTGAGGATTGTTTAATGAGGGGTGGGGTAGTGAGGTGGGGATTGTTTTACTGAGGGGTGGGGTAGTGAGGTGGGGATTGTTTTACTGAGGGGTGGGGTAGTGAGGTGGGGATTGTTTACTGAGGGGTGGGGTAGTGAGGTGGGGATTGTTTACTGAGGGATGGGGTAGCGAGGTGGGGATTGTTTTACTGAGGGGTGGGGTAGTGAGGTGGGGATTGTTTCCTGAGGGGTGGGGTAGTGAGGTGGGGATTGTTTTACTGAGGGGTTGGGTTGTAGTAGTGGGGTGGGGATTGTTTACTGAGGGATGGGGTAGTGAGGTGGGGATTGTTTACTGAGGGGTGGGGTAGTGAGGTGGGAATTGTTTACTGAGGGTTGGGGTAGTGAGGTGGGGATTGTTTACTGAGGCGTGGGGTAGTGAGGTGGGAATTGTTTACTGAGGGCTGGGGTAGTGAGGTGGGGATTGTTTACTGATGGGTGGGGTAGTGAGGTGGGGATTGTTTACTGAGGGGTGAGGTAGTGAGGTGGGGATTGTTTTACTGAGGGGTGGGGTAGTAGTAGTGGGGTGGGGATTCTTTACTGAGGGATGGGGTAGTGAGGTGGGGATTGTTTTACTGAGGGGTGGGGTAGCGAGGATTGTTTCCTGAGGGGTGGGGTAGTGAGGTGGCGATTGTTTCCTGAGGGGTGGGGTAGTAGTAGTGGGGGGTGGGATTGTTTACTGAGGGGTCGGGTAATGAGGTGGGGATTGTTTACTGAGGGGTGGGGTAGTGAGGATTGTTTACTGAGGGGTGGGGTAGTAGTAGCGAGGTGGTGATTGTTTTACTGAGGGGTGGAGTAGTGAGGTGGGGATTGTTTTACTGAGGGGTGGGGTAGTGAGGTGGGGATTGTTTACTGAGGGGTGGGGTAGTGAGGTGGGGATTGTTTACTGAGGGGGGGGTAGTGAGGTGGGGATTGTTTTGCTGAGGGGTGGGGTAGTAGTAGTGGGGTGGGGATTCTTTGCTGAGGGGTGGGGTAGTGAGGTGGGGATTGTTTTACTGAGGGGTGGGGTAGTGAGGTGGGGGTGTTTTACTGAGGGGTGGGGTAGTGAGGTGGGATTGTTTTACTGAGGGGTGGGGTAGTGAGGTGGGGATTGTTTACTGAGGGGTGGGGTAGTGAGGTGGGGATTGTTTACTGATGGGTGGAGTAGCGAGGTGGGGATTGTTTACTGAGGGGTGGGTTATTAGTAGTGAGGTGGGGATTGTTTACTGAGGGGTGGGGTAGTGAGGTGGGGATTGTTTACTGAGGGGTGGGGTAGTGAGGTGGGGATGGTTTTGCTGAGGGGTGGGGTAGTAGTAGTGGGGTGGGGATTCTTTACTGAGGGGTGGGGTAGTGAGGTGGGGATTGTTTTACTGAGGGGTGGGGCAGTGAGGTGGGGGTGTTTTACTGAGGGGTGGGGTAGTGAGGTGGGGGTGTTTTACTGAGGGGTGGGGTAGTGAGGTGGGATTGTTTTACTGAGGGGTGGGGTAGCGAGGTGGGGATTGTTTTACTGAGCGGTGGGGTAGTAGTAGTGAGGTGGGGATTGTTTACTGAGGGGTGGGGTAGTGAGGATTGTTTTACTGAGGGATGGGGTAGTGAGGATTGTTTACTGAGGGGTGGGGTAGTGAGGATTGTTTTACTGAGAGATGGGGTAGTGAGGTGTGGATTTTTTTACTGAGGGGTGGGGTAGTGAGGTGGGGATTGTTTTACTGAGGGGTGGGGTAGTGAGGTGGGGATTGTTTTACTGAGGGGTGGGGTAGTGAGGTGGGGATTGTTTTACTGAGGGGTGGGGTAGTGAGGTGGGGATTGTTTTACTGAGGGGTGGGGTAGCGAGGTGGGCATTGTTTACTGAGGGGTGGGGTAGTGAGGTGGGGATTGTTTTACTGAGGGGTGGGGTAGTGAGGTGGGGATTGTTTTACTGAGGGGTGGGGTAGCGAGGTGGGGATTGTTTTACTGAGGGGTGGGGTAGTGAGGATTGTTTAATGAGGGGTGGGGTAGTGAGGTGGGGATTGTTTTACTGAGGGGTGGGGTAGTGAGGTGGGGATTGTTTTACTGAGGGGTGGGGTAGTGAGGATTGTTTACTGAGGGGTGGGGTAGTGAGGATTGTTTTACTGAGGGGTGGGGTAGCGAGGATTGTTTCCTGAGGGGTGGGGTAGTGAGGTGGGGATTGTTTCCTGAGGGGTGGGGTAGTAGTAGTGGGGGGTGGGATTGTTTACTGAGGGGTCGGGTAATGAGGTGGGGATTGTTTACTGAGGGGTGGGGTAGTGAGGATTGTTTACTGAGGGGTGGGGTAGTAGTAGCGAGGTGGTGATTGTTTTACTGAGGGGTGGAGTAGTGAGGTGGGGATTGTTTTACTGAGGGGTGGGGTAGTGAGGTGGGGATTGTTTACTGAGGGGTGGGGTAGTGAGGTGGGGATTGTTTACTGAGGGGGGGGTAGTGAGGTGGGGATTGTTTTGCTGAGGGGTGGGGTAGTAGTAGTGGGGTGGGGATTCTTTGCTGAGGGGTGGGGTAGTGAGGTGGGGATTGTTTTACTGAGGGGTGGGGTAGTGAGGTGGGGGTGTTTTACTGAGGGGTGGGGTAGTGAGGTGGGATTGTTTTACTGAGGGGTGGGGTAGTGAGGTGGGGATTGTTTACTGAGGGGTGGGGTAGTGAGGTGGGGATTGTTTACTGATGGGTGGAGTAGCGAGGTGGGGATTGTTTACTGAGGGGTGGGTTATTAGTAGTGAGGTGGGGATTGTTTACTGATGGGTGGGGTAGCGAGGTGGGGATTGTTTACTGAGGGATGGGGTAGTGAGGTGGGGATTGTTTACTGAGGGGTGGGGTAGTGAGGTGGGAATTGTTTACTGAGGGTTGGGGTAGTGAGGTGGGGATTGTTTACTGAGGCGTGGGGTAGTGAGGTGGGAATTGTTTACTGAGGGCTGGGGTAGTGAGGTGGGGATTGTTTACTGAGGGGTGGGGTAGTGAGGTGGGGATTGTTTACTGAGGGGTGGGGTAGTGAGGTGGGGATGGTTTTGCTGAGGGGTGGGGTAGTAGTAGTGGGGTGGGGATTCTTTACTGAGGGGTGGGGTAGTGAGGTGGGGATTGTTTTACTGAGGGGTGGGGCAGTGAGGTGGGGGTGTTTTACTGAGGGGTGGGGTAGTGAGGTGGGGGTGTTTTACTGAGGGGTGGGGTAGTGAGGTGGGATTGTTTTACTGAGGGGTGGGGTAGCGAGGTGGGGATTGTTTTACTGAGCGGTGGGGTAGTAGTAGTGAGGTGGGGATTGTTTACTGAGGGGTGGGGTAGTGAGGATTGTTTTACTGAGGGATGGGGTAGTGAGGATTGTTTACTGAGGGGTGGGGTAGTGAGGATTGTTTTACTGAGAGATGGGGTAGTGAGGTGTGGATTTTTTTACTGAGGGGTGGGGTAGTGAGGTGGGGATTGTTTTACTGAGGGGTGGGGTAGCGAGGTGGGGATTGTTTTACTGAGGGGTGGGGTAGTGAGGTGGGGATTGTTTTACTGAGGGGTGGGGTAGTGAGGTGGGGATTGTTTTACTGAGGGGTGGGGTAGCGAGGTGGGCATTGTTTACTGAGGGGTGGGGTAGTGAGGTGGGGATTGTTTTACTGAGGGGTGGGGTAGTGAGGTGGGGATTGTTTTACTGAGGGGTGGGGTAGCGAGGTGGGGATTGTTTTACTGAGGGGTGGGGTAGTGAGGATTGTTTAATGAGGGGTGGGGTAGTGAGGTGGGGATTGTTTTACTGAGGGGTGGGGTAGTGAGGTGGGGATTGTTTTACTGAGGGGTGGGGTAGTGAGGATTGTTTACTGAGGGGTGGGGTAGTGAGGATTGTTTTACTGAGGGGTGGGGTAGCGAGGATTGTTTCCTGAGGGGTGGGGTAGTGAGGTGGGGATTGTTTCCTGAGGGGTGGGGTAGTAGTAGTGGGGGATGGGATTGTTTACTGAGGGGTCGGGTAATGAGGTGGGGATTGTTTACTGAGGGGTGGGGTAGTGAGGATTGTTTACTGAGGGGTGGGGTAGTAGTAGCGAGGTGGTGATTGTTTTACTGAGGGGTGGAGTAGTGAGGTGGGGATTGTTTTACTGAGGGGTGGGGTAGTGAGGTGGGGATTGTTTACTGAGGGGTGGGGTAGTGAGGTGGGGATTGTTTACTGAGGGGGGGGTAGTGAGGTGGGGATTGTTTTGCTGAGGGGTGGGGTAGTAGTAGTGGGGTGGGGATTCTTTGCTGAGGGGTGGGGTAGTGAGGTGGGGATTGTTTTACTGAGGGGTGGGGTAGTGAGGTGGGGGTGTTTTACTGAGGGGTGGGGTAGTGAGGTGGGATTGTTTTACTGAGGGGTGGGGTAGTGAGGTGGGGATTGTTTACTGAGGGGTGGGGTAGTGAGGTGGGGATTGTTTACTGATGGGTGGAGTAGCGAGGTGGGGATTGTTTACTGAGGGGTGGGTTATTAGTAGTGAGGTGGGGATTGTTTACTGATGGGTGGGGTAGCGAGGTGGGGATTGTTTACTGAGGGATGGGGTAGTGAGGTGGGGATTGTTTACTGAGGGGTGGGGTAGTGAGGTGGGGATTGTTTTACTGAGGGGTGGGGTAGTGATGTGGGGATTGTTTTACTGAGGGATGGGGTAGCGAGGTGGGGATTGTTTTACTGAGGGGTGGGGTAGTGAGGATTGTTTAATGAGGGGTGGGGTAGTGAGGTGGGGATTGTTTTACTGAGGGGTGGGGTAGTGAGGTGGGGATTGTTTTACTGAGGGGTGGGGTAGTGAGGTGGGGATTGTTTACTGAGGGGTGGGGTAGTGAGGTGGGGATTGTTTACTGAGGGATGGGGTAGCGAGGTGGGGATTGTTTTACTGAGGGGTGGGGTAGTGAGGTGGGGATTGTTTCCTGAGGGGTGGGGTAGTGAGGTGGGGATTGTTTTACTGAGGGGTTGGGTTGTAGTAGTGGGGTGGGGATTGTTTACTGAGGGATGGGGTAGTGTGGTGGGGATTGTTTACTGAGGGGTGGGGTAGTGAGGTGGGAATTGTTTACTGAGGGTTGGGGTAGTGAGGTGGGGATTGTTTACTGAGGCGTGGGGTAGTGAGGTGGGAATTGTTTACTGAGGGCTGGGGTAGTGAGGTGGGGATTGTTTACTGATGGGTGGGGTAGTGAGGTGGGGATTGTTTACTGAGGGGTGAGGTAGTGAGGTGGGGATTGTTTTACTGAGGGGTGGGGTAGTAGTAGTGGGGTGGGGATTCTTTACTGAGGGATGGGGTAGTGAGGTGGGGATTGTTTTACTGAGGGGTGGGGTAGTGAGTTGGGGGTGTTTTACTGAGGGGTGGGGTAGCGAGGTGGGGGTGTTTTACTGAGGGGTGGGGTAGTGAGGTGGGGATTGTTTTACTGAGGGGTGGGGTAGTGAGGTGGGGATTGTTTACTGAGGGGTGGGGTAGTGAGGTGGGGATTTTTTACTGATGGGTGGAGTAGCGAGGTGGGGATTGTTTACTGAGGGGTGGGGTATTAGTAGTGAGGTGGGGATTGTTTACTGAGGGGTGGGGTAGCGAGGTGGGGATTGTTTACTGAGGGATGGGGTAGTGAGGTGGGGATTGTTTACTGAGGGGTGGGGTAGCGAGGTGGGGATTGTTTACTGAGGGGTGGGGTAGTGAGGTGGGGATTGTTTACTGAGGGGTGGGGTATTGAGGTGGGGATTGTTTACTGAGGGGTGGGGTAGCGAGGTGGGGATTGTTTTACTGAGGGGTGGGGTATTACTATTATTTCATCCACTTTATAGCAAGGCTGTAAGGTATGTGTCTGAAGACTTTCCGAATGCACTAATCATTACATGCCATTTATTATTCTTTATGGGTGGGGTAGAGCAAGAGCCAGGGAGGCAGTACAAAGACCAAGTCACTTTCAAAATTCGATGCCCCTCACCCTTCAACATTGCGAATACAGAAATATTGGCAAAATGTATTTCTCATTGAATAAAAATGGTCCTTCCGGACATTATTCGTCAGGATAAGATGGGATTCACAAAAATATATATATATTGGAGACAACATTTGACAGCTACTGTACTATAAATAATGTGAAACTATGAGAATATAAGGAAACCAGGTAAACTCTTTATAGCACATTTTTAGAAAGCCTTTGATACAGTCTAGAATCTGTTTATAAGTGCCTGGACTTTTTTTCACTTTGGAGAATCTCCATTAAGATGGGTAAAAGTTATGTACAACAATCATTTAGGTATAATAATAAGTAACCATTACTTCTCTGACAACTTAGAATTGTCAAGAGGCGTAAAACAAGGTTGCCCTCTGTCACCAAACCTATTTATTAGGGACATTGAACTGTTAGCTTTAATAAAAATCAGATCTAATGATGACATTAAGGGGAGAAACATGTATGGATTAGATTCAAATGTATCATTGTACCCCAATGATTCAAGTTTTCTCTTAAGTTCTCAATCTTCAACATTGAAGGGCCTCATCGAGGACCTCGATAATTTCTCCAGTTTCTCTGGACTGTATTACAGATTGGGTCACTAAAAGATATAAACTTTAGATTGACGTGTTCTCCTGGTAAAAATGGGCGGATGGTGAATTCGATTGTGCTTGGCAAATAATATGGCTAAACTCCAATATAATGACAGAGAAAAAATATGTCTTGAAAAAAATGCACAAGAAGGGTACAATATTTATGAAGGACATTGTAAACAAGGACGAATACTATGTCATACAAGCAACTAACAACAGTGTATGGTGGTGTTTGATCAATACAAAATTATAACCAACTCATCTGCCACAAAATTGGAAGAGACAATTAAAGAAGAAATGAAAGAATTTGTCTGTCTGCCACCCATAAAGAATAATAAATGGCATGTAATGATTAGTGCATTCGGAAAGTCTTCAGACACATACCTTACAGCCTTCTTATAAAGTGGGTGAAATAATAGTTTCCCTCATGAATCTACACACAACACCCCATAATGACAAAATGAAAACATGTTTTTAGAAAATTGTGGCTAATTTATTACAAAAACAGAAATACCTTATTTACATAAGTCCTCAGACCCTTTGCTATGAGACTCGAAATTGAGCTCAGGTGCATCCTGTTTCCAATGATCATCCTTGAGATGTTTCTACAACTTGATTGGTGTCCACATGTGATAAATTCAATTGATTGGATATGATTTGGAAAGGCACACACCTGTCTATATAAGGTCCCACAGTTGACAGCTCATGTCAGAGCAAAAAAACAAACCATGAGGTTGAAGGAATTGTCCGTAGAGCTCCGAGACAGGACTGTGTTGAGGCACAGATCAGGGGAAGGGTACCAAAAAATGTCTGCAGCATTGAAGGTCCCCAAGAACAAAGTGGCCTCCATTTCTTAAATGGAAGAATTTTGGTACCACCAAGACTTTTCCTAGAGCTGGCTGCCTGGCAAAACTGAGCAATCGGGGGAGAAGTGCCTTGGTCAGGGAGGTGACCAAGAACCCGATGGCCACTCTGACAGAGCTCCAGAGTTCCTCGTGGAGATGGGAGAACCTTCCAGAAGGACAACCATCCCTGCAGCACTCCACCAATCAGGCCTTCGTGGGAGAGTGGCCAGACGTAAGCCACTCCTCAGTAAAAGGCACATGACAGCTCGTTTGGAGTTTGCCAAAAGGCACCTAAAGGACTCTGTGACGTAGAAGTCCGTCACTGGCCGCGGCAGCATTTGGTACTTTAATGCACGCACACATTCATCACTCCTCCCTGCTCCGTTATCAGATAAGTTAACAATGTGGGTCGACACACAAGTTAACTTCTCTATCTTACTACATACATTTCACGTCAGTAACCGGTTATGGGATAAAGAAATAAACAGACAGGTGTTCATATTTAATATAAGCAATATTTATTATACTTATCGATGTTATGGATGAGCAAGTTGTTTGTTTGTTCTGTTCTTCTCTCTCTCCATCTCTGTAGCTTCCAGGTATGCTGGATAAGGACCCGAGCTAAGGGAATTGGGCTGGCTTTGTAGTGCCTGTCCCAAATGGCTCATTAATGTAAATGGTCATATTGGAAAGACACTGTCATTAGTGATGTAATTTTTTAAATGTTATGTTGTGATATTGTTTCATAAACGTGTTGCAATGTTTATACTTTAGTATGTTTAGTTAAATGGAATATGGTATATGTTTGATGGCAGTACTGTTGTTTTTCTTCCGGAATCACTTTGTAAATAAACACCCTTGCACAGAATATATTTTGCGGCTCCGCCATCTTTTTATTTTGATAGAGGTTAGGTTTTCCAGTTTAGCCTTCTGGCCTACTCTACGTGACAGACTCAGACCATGAGATACACGATTTTCTGGTCTGATGAAAGCAAGATTAAATCATTTGGCCTGAATGCCGATCGTCACATCTTGAGGAAACCTGGCACCATCCCTACGGTGAAGCATGGTGGTGGCAGCATCAGGGACTGGGAGACTAGTCAGGATTGAGGGGAAGATGAACGGCGCGAAGTACAGAGAGATCCTTGATCTGAAAACCTGCTCAGTACCTCAGACTGGGCAATGGTTCACCTTCCAACAGGACAACGACCCTAAGCACACAGCCAAGACAACGCAGGAGTGGCTTCGGGACAAGTCTCTGAATGTCCTTGAGTGGCCCAGCCAGAGCCTGGACTTGAAGTCGATCGAACATCTCTGGAGAGACCTGAAAATAGCTGTGCAGCAATGCTCCCCATCCAACCTGACAGCTTGAGAGGGTCTGCAGAGAAAAATGGGAGAAACTCCCCAAATACAGGTGTGATAAGCTTGTATCGTCATACAAAAGAAGAGTCGAGGCTGTAATCACTCCCAAAAGTGCTTCAACAAAGTACTGAGTAAAAGGTCTGAATACTGATGTAAATGTGATATTTCAGTTTTTTATTTTTTATTCATTGCAAACATTTCTTAAAATGTGTTTTTTTTCTTTGTCATTACGGAGTATTGTGTATAGATTGATGAGGGGAAAAAACAATTTAATACATTTTAGAATAAGGCTGTTACGTAACAACATTTGGAAAAAGAGAAGGGGTCTCAATACTCTCCGAATGCACTGTATATCAAAACAATTATCAAAACGTTTGACAGTAATGTCATAAAAAATTCAAGTCAGTTGAGAACAGGTCTTTGATGTCACAATGCCTTGGCATCGGGGTCCATGAATTAATATTTAAAACAACAATTGACACATCAACCCGTCTGTTTCAATTTAAGCCTTTATATAAAATACTTGCTACAAAAACAATGCTCAATATATGGGGCATTGAACAGTCAGCCTTGTGCAGACTCTGCTACAAGGAAACATAATCAATAGAACAGGTTTTCTGATCATTGATGACTCGCTAGTGGAGTCAGGTCCAGGAATGATTGTTATGTCATAATATCTGTATTATTAAGGGATCTGAAAAACCACCATCAGTCAATGAGAAAAATCATTATAGTCTGGGGTAAAATATAGATTTTTAGGGCAATACGGTAGAAATGTTACATATAGGGAGGTTCAGGACCCTCGTATGACCGTCATAGTAAAATGGAGGGCTGTATTGCAAAAGCAAACACCATAATGGCATTATACTGGGAAAGATGAGTTAATCTGTGGACATCGGAGGGTTGGAGTTAACATCAGAATGGTATTATACTGGGAAAGCCTGGTTAATCTGTGGACATCGGAGGGTTGGAGTTAACATCAGAATGGTATTATACTGGGAAAGACGGGTTAATCTGTGGACATCGGAGGGTTGGAGTTAACATCTGAATGACTGGTGATTGGCCGCTGTGGGTGAAAATCCAGAACTTGAAGAAAGAGGAAATTAGGAATATATGTATAATTATTTAACTAGAGGTACATGTACAGTATAGTTATTTAACTACAGGTACATGTACAGTATAATTATTTAACTACAGGTACATGTACAGTATAATTATTTAACTACAGGTACATGTACAGTATAATTATTTAACTACAGGTTCCGTACATTTGCGTAAAAATAGCTGTAAGTAGCAGTAGAAGTGTTGACTGTTAGTTTACTCCAATCGGGGGAGGGATGATAGGGGGATTAGAAATTATGCAAACAAAGCTGATCTACCTCCACTGAAAGTGAATTATTTAATAAAATATTCAGGTGTGTCTGGTTGTACTGGTAGCCGGCATCGGAATGCTTTCACAATCATTTCGCTACACTCGCATTAACATCTGCTAACCATGTGTATGTGACCAATAACATCTGCTAACCATGTGTGTGTGACCAATAACATCTGCTAACCATGTGTGTGTGACCAATAACATCTGCTAACCATGTGTACGTGACCAATAACATCTGCTAACCATGTGTATGTGACCAATAACATCTGCTAACCATGTGTGTGTGACCAATAACATCTGCTAACCATGTGTATGTGACCAATAACATCTGCTAACCATGTGTATGTGACCAATAACATCTGCTAACCATGTGTATGTGACCAATAACATCTGCTAACCATGTGTGTGTGACCAATAACATCTGCTAACCATGTGTGTGTGACCAATAACATCTGCTAACCATGTGTGTGTGACCAATAACATCTGCTAACCATGTGTATGTGACCAATAACATCTGCTAACCATGTGTGTGTGACCAATAACATCTGCTAACCATGTGTGTGTGACCAATAACATCTGCTAACCATGTGTGTGTGACCAATAACATCTGCTAACCATGTGTATGTGACCAATAACATCTGCTAACCATGTGTGTGTGTGAAAAATAAAATTAGAATTTGTTTTGAGTGAATGTATTGATACACAGTTTTCACATTGTGTTGGGAACCTCATTACAGGAGGGTAATGTCCTGTGATGTAATGGTATACAGAAGTGTGAGCGTGTGTGTGTGTTAGTTTGTGTGTAATGTAATTTAGAGGGGTGTTGTCCAGGTGTAATGTCCCACTGAGCAGGATGTCATCTCTAATGGGGTGTGATAATGAAACATCATAGGATCCCAACCCTCCTATTCCTCCTCTCCATTCTATATGAGCCTGTTTTCCTCTTATGACCTCAGAGCATCACACTTAACGCTGTCTGTTCTGCTATTTCTTTCTAAATCCTCTCTATTCCACTCCCTTTACTCCTACAGGTTGCACAGCATCACAGACTTAACACTAGCCTATATCACAAACTCTCCCTCTCATACTGAGAGGTTTGATCTACATCGCCCCAGACATTCTCTATAAAAACATTTTTTTCATCATTACCCAGTTCTACAACCTGTACAGAGTTACTTTTCTTGATTTGCTTGGCTTCTCTTTTCCAGGCCCGCTCAAGCGGTCTCACAAGCACAAGGATGCGCACACACACACACACACACACACACACACACACACACACACACACACACACACACACACACACACACACACACACACACACACACACACACAGACACACTCTCACAGGTAAGAGGGTCAGAGGATGACAGCAGTGACGTCTCACTTTGTGACTGAACTCTATCAGAGTTCAGAATGTGTACGCCTATGCACAGCAGTCTTCTAGAATAATGGAATTCTAGAATTTGGAATTCTCCCCGAAAGTATCCAGCAATTTCTCAAACTGTCCCCACATTCAAATGAATATGGGATGCGTACAGTACGCGGAGCCACGTTGGGTCTTAACTACGGGAAGGTGTGCGTTTGGGCTGTGAGTCCCCTGCGTATGGTGGTCTCAGAGCTGCGTAGCTATGTCAAAATGGGACACTGAACTACCGCGTCTATTTGTCTGTGGACTCTGAATTATGCTAAAGCCTAGTTTAGATCGGGTTCCACAGTGTTACACATACAGAGCCTTCGGAAAGTATTCACACCCCTGGACTTTTCCCACATGTTGTTTAGTTACAACCTGAATTTAAAAACTATTCAGACTTCAGACTATCCCATAATGTCAAAGTGGAATTATGTTTTTCAACATTTGTAATAATTAATTACAAATGAAAAGCTGAAATGTATAAGTATTCAAGCCCTTTGTTATGGCAAGCCTAAATACTGTAAGTTCAGGAATAAAAATGTGCTTTAAACCTCTTAAGAATCTGCACCTTTTTTTTCATTTTTCTCCTAAAATGACGTACCCAAATCTAACTGCCTGTAGCTCAGACCCTGAAGCAAGAATATGCATATTCTTGGAACCATTTGAAAGGAAAAAGTGTGAAGTTTGTGGAAATATGAAAGGAATGTAGGAGAATATAACACAATAGATCTGGTAAAAGATAATACAAAGAAAAAAACAACCGTTATTTTGTATTTTTTGTACCATCATCTTTGAAATGCAAAAGAAAGGCCATAATGTATTATTCCAGCCCAGGTGCAATTTAGATTTTGTCCACTAGATGGCATTAGTGTATGTGCAAAATTTTTGACTGATCCAATAACCATTGCATTTCTGTTCAAAATTTTGTATCAAGAACTCCAAAATGTGCCAAATTTATTTATTAATAACTTACTGAAAAAAATGAGCAAGGAAATTCACTTTTTGGCCTAAATACAAAGTGTTATGTTTGAGGCAAATCCAATATAACACATTACCGAGTACCCCCCCCCCCCCCCATATTTTCAAGCATAGTGGTGGCTGCATCATGTTATGGGTATGTTTGTAATCCTTAAGGACTGGGGAGATTTTCAGGATAAAAAAAAATTGAATGGAGCTAAGCACAGCCAACATCCTGGAGGAAAACTTTCCACCAGACACTGGTAGATGAATTCACCTTTCTGCAGGACAATAACCTAAAACACAATGCCACATTTACACTGGGATTGCTTACCAAGAAAACAGTGAATGTTCCTCAGTGACCTATTACAGTTTTGACTTAAATCTACTTAAAAATCCATGGCAAGACCTGAAAATGGCTGTCTACAAAAATTAACTACCAATTTGACAGAACTTTTCCTGTCTTTCAGCATCACTCTCCCCATGCTGTCTGTTGTGTTCCTGTCTGTTGGCATCACTCTCCCCATGCTGTCTGTAGTGTTCCTGTTTGTCAGTATCACTCTCCCCATGTTGTCTGTAGTGTTCCTGTCTGTCAGCATCACTCTCCCCATGCTGTCTGTTGTGTTCCTGTCTGTTGGCATCACTCTCCCCATGCTGTCTGTAGTGTTCCTGTCTTTCACCATCACTCTCCCCATGCTGTCTGTTGTGTTCCTGTCTGTTGGCATCACTCTCCCCATGCTGTCCGTAGTGTTCCTGTCTGTTGGCATCACTCTCCCCATGCTGTCTGTAGTGTTCCTGTCTGTCAGCATCACTCTCCCCATGCTGCCTGTAGTGTTCCTGTCTGTCAGCATCACTCTCCCCATGCTGTCTGTAGTGTTCCTGTCTGTTGGCATCACTCTCCCTATGCTGTCTGTAGTGTTCCTGTCTGTCAGCATCCCTCTCCCCATGCTGTCTGTAGTGTTCCTGTCTGTCAGCATCACTCTCCCCATGCTTTCCGTAGTGTTCCTGTCTTTCAGCATCACTCTCCCCATGTTGTCTGTAGTGTTCCTGTCTTTCAGCATCACTCTCCCCATGCTGTCTGTAGTGTTCATGTCTGTCAGCATCACTCTCCCCATGCTGTCTGTAGTGTTCCTGTCTGTTGGCATCACTCTCCCCATGCTGTCTGTAGTGTTCCTGTCTGTCAGCATCACTCTCCCCATGCTGTCTGTAGTGTTCCTGTCTGTCAGCATCACTCTCCCCATGCTGTCTGTAGTGTTCCTGTCTGTCAGCATCTCTCTCCCCATGCTGTCTATAGTGTTCCTGTCTGTCAGCATCACTCTCCCCATGCTTTCCGTAGTGTTCCTGTCTTTCAGCATCACTCTCCCCATGCTGTCTGTAGTGTTCCTGTCTGTTGGCATCACTCTCCCCATGCTGCCTGTAGTGTTCCTGTCTGTCAGCATCACTCTCCCCATGCTGTCTGTAGTGTTCCTGTCTGTTGGCATCACTCTCTCCATGCGGTCTTGTTATTTTTCTGATTAAAAAGAGTCCAGTCAAAGAAAGAAAAGAAGGGACCCCCCACCCCCTAAAACAATCCTTTGATATTTGGACAAAAGGAGTTTGTGGAGAGTACAATACCATTTCCTTGGCTGGGTTTGTGCGTGTGTGTGTGTGTGTGTGTGTGCGTGTGTGTGTGTGTGTGCCCAGTTTATACATCCTGAATAATACTGTTTGTCTGCATCCAGAGGAAAAGAAAGAACTATTGGTCGGCTGCCAAGTTCATGTTTGGTTGTGTTATTTGAGCCATGGCAGACCAGTCAGTGTGTTCGTTTGTGTTTAGACACTGGACAGACCAGTCAGCGTAGCCTGGAACTGGGAATGTTTTTACCACACGACAGCACACAGGAAGATGGTGTTTGAATAATGTACACAGTAATTTGTTCCCTAATGTATCAAAGCAAATCACATTTTATTGATCACATACACATGGTTAGCAGATGGTAATGTGAGTGTAGCGAAATGCTTGTGCTTCTAGTTCCTACCGTGCTGTAATTTCTAACAAGTAATCTAACAATTCCACAACAACTACCTAATACACACAAATCTTAGTAAAGGAATGGAATAAGAATATACATATACATTTATGGATGAGCAATGACCGAGCGGCGTAGGCAAGATGCAATAGATGGTATAGAATACAGTATATACATATGGGATGAGTAATGCAAGATTTTTTAACATTATTAATTAAAGTGGCATTATAAAATTGACTAGTGAGACATTTATTAAACTGGCCAATGATTTCAAGTCTGTATGTAGGCAGCAGCCTCTCTGTGTTAGGGATGGCTGTTTAACAGTCTGATGGACTTCAGATAGAAGCAGTTTTTCAGTCTCTCGGTCCCTGCTTTGGTGCACCTGTACTGACCTCGCCTTCTGGATGGTAGCGGGGTGAACAGTCAGTGACTCGGGTGGTTGTTGTCCTTGATGATCTTTTTGGCCTTTCTGTGACATCGGGTGATGTAGGTTTCCTGAAGGACAGGTAGTTTGCCCCCGGTGATGCGTTGGGGAGACTGCACCACCCTCTGAGAGCCCTGAGTTGGTGGGCGGTGCAGTTGCCGCACCAGGTGGTGATACAGCCCGACAGGATGCTCTCAATTGTGCATCTGTAGAAGTTTGTTTTAGGTGATAAGCCACATTTCTTCAGCCTCCTGAGGTTGGACTTCAGGATACTAGTAGGCCTATAGATACATCATGATACCTGTAGGCCTATAGATACATCATGATACCTGTAGTCCTATAGATACGTCATGATACCAGTAGGCCTATAGATACATTGTGATACTAGTAGGCCTATAGATACATCACGATACCAGTAGGCCTATAGATACATCATGATACCAGTAGACCTATAGAAACATCATGATACCAGTAGTCCTATAGATACATCATGATACCAGTAGGCCTATAGATACATTGTGATACTAGTAGGCCTATAGATACATTGTGATACCAGTAGGCCTATAGATACATTGTGATACTAGTAGGCCTATAGATACATTGTGATACCAGTAGGCCTATAGATACATTGTGATACCAGTAGACCTATAGATACATCATGATACCAGTAGGCCTATAGATACATTCTGATACCAGTAGACCTATAGATACATTGTGATACTAGTAGACCTATAGATACATCATGATACCAGTAGACCTATAGATACATTGTGATACTAGTAGGCCTATAGATACATCATGATATCAGTAGGCCTATAGATACATTGTGATACTAGTAGGCCTATAGATACATTGTGATACCAATAGGCCTATAGATACATCATGATACCGATAGGCCTATAGAGACATCATGATACCAGTAGGTCTATAGATAAATCATGATATCAGTAGACCTATAGATACATTGTGATACTAGTAGGCCTATAGATACATTGTGATACTAGTAGACCTATAGATACATTGTGATACTAGTAGGCCTATAGATACATTGTGATACCAGTAGGCCTATAGATACATCATGATACCAGTAGGCCTATAGATACATCATGATACCAGTAGGCTTCAGATAAATCATGATATCAGTAGGTCTATAGATAAATCATGATACCAGTAGTCCTATAGATACATCATGATACCAGTAGGCCTATAGATACATCATGAAACCAGTAGGCCTATAGATACATCATGATACCAGTAGGTCTATAGATACATCATGATACCAGTGGGCCTATAGATACATTGTGATACTAGTAGTCCTATAGATACATCATGATACCAGTAGGCCTATAGATACATCATGATACCAGTAGGCCTATAGATACATAGTGATACCAGTAGGCCTATAGATACATCGTCATACCAGTAGGCCTATAGATCCATCATGATACCAGTAGGCCTATAGATACATAGTGATACCAGTAGGCCTATAGATACATTGTGATACTAGTAGGCCTATATATACATTGTGATACTAGTAGACCTATAGATACATCATGATACCAGTAGGCCTATATATACATCATGATACCAGTAGGCTATAGATAAATCATGATATCAGTAGGTCTATAGATAAATCATGATACCAGTAGTCCTATAGATACATCATGATACCAGTAGGCCTATAGATACATCATGAAACCAGTAGGCCTATAGATACATCATGATACCAGTAGGTCTATAGATACATCATGATACCAGTAGGCCTATAGATACATTGTGATACTAGTAGTCCTATAGATACATCATGATACCAGTAGGCCTATAGATACATCATGATACCAGTATGCCTATAGATACATAGTGATACCAGTAGGCCTATAGATACATCGTCATACCAGTAGGCCTATAGATACATCATGATACCAGTAGGCCTATAGATACATAGTGATACCAGTAGGCCTATAGATACATCGTCATACCAGTAGGCCTATAGATACATCATGATACCAGTAGGCCTATAGATACATAGTGATACCAGTAGGCCTATAGATACATCATGAAACCAGTAGGCCTATAGATACATCATGATACCAGTAGGTCTATAGATACATCATGATACCAGTAGGCCTATAGATACATTGTGATACTAGTAGTCCTATAGATACATCATGATACCAGTAGGCCTATAGATACATCATGATACCAGTAGGCCTATAGATACGTAGTGATACCAGTAGGCCTATAGATACATTGTCATACCAGTAGGCCTATAGATACATCATGATACCAGTAGGCCTATAGATACATAGTGATACCAGTAGGCCTATAGATACATCGTCATACCAGTAGGCCTATAGATACATCATGATACCAGTAGGCCTATAGATACATAGTGATACCAGTAGGCCTATAGATACATCGTCATACCAGTAGGCCTATAGATACATCATGATACCAGTAGGCCTATAGATACATCATGATACCAGTAGGATTATAGATACATCGTCATACCAGTAGGCCTATAGATACATCATGATACCAGTAGTCCTATAGATACATCATGATACCAGTAGGTTTATAGATACATCGTCATACCAGTAGGCCTATAGATACATCATGATACCAGTAGGCCTATAGATACATTGTGATACTAGTAGACCTATAGATACATCGTCATACCAGTAGGCCTATAGATACATCATGATACCAGTAGTCCTATAGATACATCATGATACCAGTAGGATTATAGATACATCGTCATACCAGTAGGCCTATAGATACATCATGATACCAGTAGTCCTATAGATACATCATGATACCAGTAGGATTATAGATACATCGTCATACCAGTAGACCTATAGATACATCATGATACCTGTGGGCCTATAGATACATTGTGATACTAGTAGACCTATAGATACATCATCATACCAGTATGTCTATAGATACATCATGATACCAGTAGTCCTATAGATACATCATGATACCAGTAGGATTTTAGATACATCGTCATACCAGTAGGCCTATAGATACATCATGATACCAGTAGTCCTATAGATACATCATGATACCAGTAGGCCTATAGATACATCATGATACCAGTAGTCCTATAGATACATCATGATACCAGTAGGCCAATAGATACATCATGATACCAGTAGTCCTATAGATACATCATGATACCAGTAGGATTATAGATACATTGTGATACTAGTAGGATTATAGATACATCATGATACCAATAGGCCTATAGATACATCATGATACCAGTAGGATTAAAGATACATCGTTATACCAGTAGTCCTATAGATACATCATGATACCAGTACGATTATAGATACATCGTCGTACCAGTAGGCCTATAGATACATCATGATACCAGTAGTCCTATAGATACATCATGATACCAGTAGGCCTATAGATACATCATGATACCAGTAGTTCTATAGATACATCATGATACCAGTAGTCCTATAGATACATCATGATACCAGTAGGATTATAGATACATCATGATACCAGTAGTCCTATAGATACATCATGATACCAGTAGTCCTATAGATACATCGTCGTACCAGTAGGTTTATAGATACATCGTCATACCAGTAGGCCTATAGATACATCGTCATACCAGTAGGCCTATAGATACATCATGATACCAGTAGTCCTATAGATACATCATGATACCAGTAGGATTATAGATACATCGTCATACCAGTAGGCCTATAGATACATCATGATACCAGTAGTCCTATAGATACATCATGATACCAGTATGATTATAGATACATCGTCATACCAGTAGGCCTATAGATACATCATGATACCAGTAGGCCTATAGATACATTGTGATACTAGTAGACCTATAGATACATCATCATACCAGTAGGCCTATAGATACATCATGATACCAGTAGTCCTATAGATACATCATGATACCAGTAGGATTATAGATACATCGTCATACCAGTAGGCCTATAGATACATCATGATACCAGTAGGCCTATAGATACATCATGATACCAGTAGGCCTATAGATACATCATGATACCAGTAGACCTATAGATACATTGTGATACTAGTAGGCCTATAGATACATTGTGATACCAATAGGCCTATAGATACATCATGATACCGATAGGCCTATAGAGACATCATGATACCAGTAGGTCTATAGATACATCATGATACCAGTAGACCTATAGATACATTGTGATACTAGTAGGCCTATAGATACATCATGATATCAGTAGGCCTATAGATACATTGTGATACTAGTAGGCCTATAGATACATTGTGATACCAATAGGCCTATAGATACATCATGATACCGATAGGCCTATAGAGACATCATGATACCAGTAGGTCTATAGCTAAATCATGATATCAGTAGGCCTATAGATACATTGTGATACTAGTAGGCCTATAGATACATTGTGATACTAGTAGGCCTATAGATACATTGTGATACTAGTAGGCCTATAGATACATTGTGATACTAGTAGGCCTATAGATACATTGTGATACTAGTAGGCCTATAGATACATTGTGATACTAGTAGGCCTATAGATACATTGTGATACCAGTAGGCCTATAGATACATTGTGATACCAGTAGTCCTATAGATACATCATGATACCAGTAGTCCTATAGATACATCATGATACCAGTAGGCCTATAGATACATCGTGATACCAGTAGTCCTATAGATACATCGTCATACCAGTAGTCCTATAGATACATCATGATACCAGTACGATAATAGATACATCGTCGTACCAGTAGGCCTATAGATACATCATGATACCAGTAGTCCTATAGATACATCATGATACCAGTAGGCCTATAGATACATCATGATACCAGTAGTCCTATAGATACATCATGATACCAGTAGTCCTATAGATACATCGTCGTACCAGTAGGCCTATAGATACATCATGATACCAGTAGTCCTATAGATACATCATGATACCAGTAGTCCTATAGATACATCGTCATACCAGTAGGCCTATAGATACATCATGATACCAGTAGACCTATAGATACATCATGATACCAGTAGGCCTATAGAATCATCGTCATACCAGTAGTCCTATAGATACATTATGATACCAGTAGGCCTATAGATACATAATGATACCAGTAGGCCAATAGATACATTGTCATACCAGTTGTCCTATAGATACATCATGATACCAGTAGGCCTATAGATACATCATGATACCAGTAGTCCTATAGATACATCATGATACCAGTAGTCCTATAGATACATCATGATACCAGTAGTCCTATAGATACATCATGATACCAGTAGGCCTATAGATACATCGTCAAACCAGTAGTCCTATAGATACATCATGATACCAGTAGGCCTATAGATACATAATGATACCAGTAGGCCTATAGATACATCGTCATACCAGTAGTCCTATAGATACATCATGATACCAGTAGGCCTATAGATACATCATGATACCAGTAGACCTATAGATACATCATGATACCAGTAGACCTATAGATACATCATGATACCAGTAGACCTATAGATACATCATGATACCAGTAGACCTATAGATACATCATGATACCAGTAGGCCTATAGATACATCATGATACCAGTAGTCCTATAGATACATCACGATACCAGTAGGCCTATAGATACATCATGATACCAGTAGACCTATAGATACATCATGATACCAGTAGACCTATAGATACATCATGATACCAGTAGTCCTATAGATACATCATGATACCAGTTAGCCTATAGATACATCATGATACCAGTTAGCCTATAGATACATCATGATACCAGTAGACCTATAGATACATCATGATACCAGTAGACCTATAGATACATCATGATACCAGTAGACCTATAGATACATCATGATACCAGTAGTCCTATAGATACTTCATGATACCAGTTAGCCTATAGATACATCATGATACCAGTAGACCTATAGATACATCATGATACCAGTAGGCCTATAGATACATCATGATACCAGTAGTCCTATAGATACATCATGATACCAGTAGGCCTATAGATACATCATGATACCAGTTAGCCTATAGATACATCATGATACCAGTTAGCCTATAGATACATCATGATACCAGTAGACCTATAGATACATCATGATACCAGTAGACCTATAGATACATCATGATACCAGTAGACCTATAGATACATCATGATACCAGTAGTCCGATAGATACTTCATGATACCAGTTAGCCTATAGATACATCATGATACCAGTAGACCTATAGATACATCATGATACCAGTAGGCCTATAGATACATCATGATACCAGTAGTCCTATAGATACATCATGATACCAGTAGGCCTATAGATACATCATGATACCAGTAGGCCTATAGATACATCATGATACCAGTTGGCCTATAGATACATCATGATACCAGTAGGCCTATAGATACATCATGATACCAGTAGGCCTATAGATACATCATGATACCAGTAGGCCTATAGATACATCATGATACCAGTAGACCTATAGATACATCATGATACCAGTAGACCTATAGATACATCATGATACCAGTAGGCCTATAGATACATCATGATACCAGTAGGCCTATAGATACATCATGATACCAGTAGGCCTATAGATACATCATGATACCAGTAGACCTATAGATACATCATGATACCAGTAGGCCTATAGATACATCATGATACCAGTAGACCTATTGATACATCATGATACCAGTAGGCCTATAGATACATCATGATACCAGTAGGTCTATAGATACATCATGATACCAGTAGGCCTATAGATACATCATGATACCAGTAGGCCTATAGATACATCAAGATACCAGTAGTCCTATAGATACATCGTCATACCAGTAGGCCTATAGATACATCATGATACCAGTAGACCTATAGATACATCGTCATACCAGTAGGCCTATATATACATCATGATACCAGTAGACCTATAGATACATCGTCATATCAGTAGTCCTATAGATACATCGTGATACTAGTAGGCCTATAGATACATCATGATACTAGTAGGCCTATAGATACATTCTGATACCAGTATGCCTATAGATACATCGTCATACCAGTAGTCCTATAGATACATCATGATACCAGTAGGCCTATAGATACATAATGATACCAGTAGTCCTATAGATACATCATGATACCAGTAGGCCTATAGATACATCATGATAACAGTAGACCTATAGATACATCATGATACCAGTAGACCTATAGATACATCATGATACCAGTAGACCTATAGATACATCACAATACCAGTAGGCCTATAGATACATCGTCATACCAGTAGTCCTATAGAAACATCATGATACCAGTAGGCCTATAGATACATCATGATACCAGTAGGCCTATAGATACATCATGATACCAGTAGACCTATAGATACATCATGATACCAGTAGGCCTATAGATACATCATGATACCAGTAGTCCTATAGATACATCATGATACCAGTAGGCCTATAGATACATCATGATACCAGTAGACCTATAGATACATCGTCATATCAGTAGGCCTATAGATACATCATGATACCACTAGACCTATAGATACATCGTCATATCAGTAGTCCTATAGATACATCATGATACTAGTAGGCCTATAGATACATCATGATACTAGTAGGCCTATAGATACATCATGATACTAGTAGACCTATAGATACATCGTCATACCAGTAGGCCTATAGATACATCATGATACCAGTAGACCTATAGATACATCGTCATATCAGTAGTCCTATAGATACATCATGATACCAGTAGGCCTATAGATACATCATGATACCAGTAGGCCTATAGATACATCAAGATACCAGTAGGCCTATAGATACATCATGATACCAGTAGGCCTATAGATACATCATGATACCAGTAGGCCTATAGATACATCATGATACCAGTAGTCCTATAGATACATCATGATACCAGTAGGCCTATAGATACATCATGATACCAGTTGGCCTATAGATACATCATGATACCAGTAGGCCTATAGATACATCATGATACCAGTAGGCCTATAGATACATCATGATACCAGTAGGCCTATAGATACATCATGATACCAGTAGACCTATAGATACATCATGATACCAGTAGACCTATAGATACATCATGATACCAGTAGGCCTATAGATACATCATGATACCAGTAGGCCTATAGATACATCATGATACCAGTAGGCCTATAGATACATCATGATACCAGTAGACCTATAGATACATCATGATACCAGTAGGCCTATAGATACATCATGATACCAGTAGACCTATAGATACATCATGATACCAGTAGGACTATAGATACATCATGATACCAGTAGGTCTATAGATACATCATGATACCAGTAGGCCTATAGATACATCATGATACCAGTAGACCTATAGATACATCATGATACCAGTAGGCCTATAGATACATCATGATACCAGTAGGTCTATAGATACATCATGATACCAGTAGGCCTATAGATACATCATGATACCAGTAGGCCTATAGATACATCAAGATACCAGTAGTCCTATAGATACATCGTCATACCAGTAGGCCTATAGATACATCATGATACCAGTAGACCTATAGATACATCGTCATACCAGTAGGCCTATATATACATCATGATACCAGTAGACCTATAGATACATCGTCATATCAGTAGTCCTATAGATACATCATGATACTAGTAGGCCTATAGATACATCATGATACTAGTAGGCCTATAGATACATCATGATACCAGTAGGCCTATAGATACATGATGATACCAGTAGGTCTATAGATACATCGTCATACCAGTAGTCCTATAGATACATCATGATACCAGTAGGCCTATAGATACATAATGATACCAGTAGGCCTATAGATACATCGTCATACCAGTAGTCCTATAGATACATCATGATACCAGTAGGCCTATAGATACATCATGATACCAGTAGGCTTATAGATACATCATGATACCAGTAGACCTATAGATACATCATGATACCAGTAGACCTATAGATACATCATGATACCAGTAGACCTATAGATACATCATGATAACAGTAGGCCTATAGATACATCGTCATACCAGTAGTCCTATAGAAACATCATGATACCAGTAGGCCTATAGATACATCATGATACCAGTAGGCCTATAGATACATCATGATACCAGTAGACCTATAGATACATCATGATACCAGTAGGCCTATAGATACATCATGATACCAGTAGGCCTATAGATACATCATGATACCAGTAGACCTATAGATACATCATGATACCAGTAGACCTATAGATACATCATGATACCAGTAGACCTATAGATACATCATGATACCAGTAGTCCTATAGATACATCATGATACCAGTTAGCCTATAGATACATCATGATACCAGTAGACCTATAGATACATCATGATACCAGTAGGCCTATAGATACATCATGATACCAGTAGTCCTATAGATACATCGTCATACCAATAGGCCTATAGATACATAATGATACCAGTAGACCTATAGATACATCATGATACCAGTAGGCCTATAGATACATCATGATACCAGTAGTCCTATAGATACATCATGATACCAGTAGGCCTATAGATACATCATGATACCAGTAGACCTATAGATACATCATGATACCAGTAGACCTATAGATACATCATGATACCAGTAGACCTATAGATACATCATGATACCAGTAGTCCTATAGATACATCATGATACCAGTTAGCCTATAGATACATCATGATACCAGTAGACCTATAGATACATCGTCATATCAGTAGTCCTATAGATACATCATGATACTAGTAGGCCTATAGATACATCATGATACCAGTAGACCTATAGATACATCATGATACCAGTAGACCTATAGATACATCATGATACCAGTAGTCCTATAGATACATCATGATACCAGTAGGCCTATAGATACATCATGATACCAGTAGACCTATAGATACATCGTCATACCAGTAGGCCTATATATACATCATGATACCAGTAGACCTATAGATACATCGTCATATCAGTAGTCCTATAGATACATCATGATACTAGTAGGACTATAGATACATCATGATACTAGTAGGCCTATAGATACATCATGATACCGGTAGGCCTATAGATACATCCTGATACCAGTAGGCCTATAGATACATTGTCATACCAGTAGTCCTATAGATACATCATGATACCAGTAGGCCTATAGATACATAATGATACCAGTAGGCCTATAGATACATCGTCATACCAGTAGTCCTATAGATACATCATGATACCAGTAGGCCTATAGATACATCATGATACCTGTAGACCTATAGATACATCATGATACCAGTAGGCCTATAGATACATCATGATACCAGTAGTCCTATAGATACATCATGATACTAGTAGTCCTATAGATACATCATGATACCAGTAGGCCTATAGATACATCATGATACCAGTAGACCTATAGATACATCGTCATACCAGTAGGCCTATATATACATCATGATACCAGTAGACCTATAGATACATCGTCATATCAGTAGTCCTATAGATACATCATGATACTAGTAGGACTATAGATACATCATGATACTAGTAGGCCTATAGATACATCATGATACCGGTAGGCCTATAGATACATCCTGATACCAGTAGGCCTATAGATACATTGTCATACCAGTAGTCCTATAGATACATCATGATACCAGTAGGCCTATAGATACATAATGATACCAGTAGGCCTATAGATACATCGTCATACCAGTAGTCCTATAGATACATCATGATACCAGTAGGCCTATAGATACATCATGATACCAGTAGACCTATAGATACATCATGATACCAGTAGGCCTATAGATACATCATGATACCAGTAGTCCTATAGATACATCATGATACCAGTAGGCCTATAGATACATCATGATACCAGTAGACCTATAGATACATCATGATACCAGTAGACCTATAGATACATCATGATACCAGTAGTCCTATAGATACATCATGATACCAGTTAGCCTATAGATACATCATGATACCAGTAGACCTATAGATACATCATGATACCAGTAGGCCTATAGATACATCATGATAACAGTAGTCCTATAGATACATCGTCATACCAGTAGGCCTATAGATACATCATGATACCAGTAGACCTATAGATACATCGTCATATCAGTAGTTCTATAGATACATCATGATACTAGTAGGCCTATAGATACATCATGATACCAGTAGACCTATAGATACATCATGATACCAGTAGTCCTATAGATACATCATGATACCAGTAGGCCTATAGATACATCATGATACCAGTAGACCTATAGATACATCGTCATACCAGTAGGCCTATATATACATCATGATACCAGTAGACCTATAGATACATCGTCATATCAGTAGTCCTATAGATACATCATGATACTAGTAGGCCTATAGATACATCATGATACTAGTAGGCCTATAGATACATCATGATACCGGTAGGCCTATAGATACATCCTGATACCAGTAGGCCTATAGATACATTGTCATACCAGTAGTCCTATAGATACATCATGATACCAGTAGGCCTATAGATACATAATGATACCAGTAGGCCTATAGATACATCGTCATACCAGTAGTCCTATAGATACATCATGATACCAGTAGGCCTATAGATACATCATGATACCAGTAGGCCTATAGATACATCATGATACCAGTAGGCCTATAGATACATCATGATACCAGTAGACCTATAGATACATCATGATACCAGTAGACCTATAGATACATCATGATACCAGTAGGCCTATAGATACATCGTCATACCAGTAGTCCTATAGAAACATCATGATACCAGTAGGCCTATAGATACATCATGATACCAGTAGGCCTATAGATACATCATGATACCAGTAGGCCTATAGATACACCATGATACCAGTAGACCTATAGATACATCATGATACCAGTAGGCCTATAGATACATCATGATACCAGTAGGCCTATAGATACATCATGATACCAGTAGACCTATAGATACATCATGATACCAGTAGACCTATAGATACATCATGATACCAGTAGACCTATAGATACATCATGATACCAGTAGACCTATAGATACATCATGATACCAGTAGTCCTATAGATACATCATGATACCAGTAGGCCTATAGATACATCATGATACCAGTAGACCTATAGATACATCGTCATATCAGTAGGCCTATAGATACATCATGATACCAGTAGACCTATAGATACATCGTCATATCAGTAGTCCTATAGATACATCATGATACTAGTAGTTCTATAGATACATCATGATACTAGTAGGCCTGTAGATACATCATGATGCTAGTAGACCTATAGATACATCGTCATACCAGTAGGCCTATAGATACATCATGATACCAGTAGACCTATAGATACAACGTCATATCAGTAGTCCTATAGATACATCATGATACCAGTAGGCCTATAGATACATCATGATACCAGTAGGCCTATAGATACATCATGATACCAGTAGGCCTATAGATACATCATGATACCAGTAGGCCTATAGATACATCATGATACCAGTAGGCCTATAGATACATCATGATACCAGTAGTCCTATAGATACATCATGATACCAGTAGGCCTATAGATACATCATGATACCAGTAGGCCTATAGATACATCATGATACCAGTAGGCCTATAGATACATCATGATACCAGTAGGCCTATAGATACATCATGATACCAGTAGGCCTATAGATACATCGTCATACCAGTAGGCCTATAGATACATCATGATACCAGTAGGCCTATAGATACATCATGATAGCAGTAGGCCTATAGATACATCATGATACCACTAGACCTATATATACATCATGATACCAGTAGGCCTATAGATACATCATGATACCAGTAGGCCTATAGATACATCATGATACCAGTAGGCCTATAGATACATCATGATACCAGTAGACCTATAGATACATCATGATACCAGTAGGCCTATAGATACATCATGATACCAGTAGACCTATAGATACATCATGATACCAGTAGGTCTATAGATACATCATGATACCAGTAGGTCTATAGATACATCATGATACCAGTAGGCCTATAGATACATCATGATACCAGTAGGCCTATAGATACATCAAGATACCAGTAGTCCTATAGATACATCGTCATACCAGTAGGCCTATAGATACATCATGATACCAGTAGGCCTATAGATACATCATGATACCAGTAGACCTATAGATACATCATGATACTAGTAGGCCTATAGATACATCATGATACCAGTAGACCTATAGATACATCATGATACCAGTAAGCCTATAGATACATCGTCATACCAGTAGTCCTATAGAAACATCATGATACCAGTAGGCCTATAGATACATCATGATACCAGTAGGCCTATAGATACATCATGATACCAGTAGACCTATAGATACATCATGATACCAGTAGGCCTATAGATACATCATGATACCAGTAGGCCTATAGATACATCATGATAGCAGTAGGCCTATAGATACATCATGATACCAGTAGACCTATAGATACATCATGATACCAGTAGGCCTATAGATACATCATGATACCAGTAGGCCTATAGATACATCATGATAGCAGTAGGCCTATAGATACATCATGATACCAGTAGACCTATAGATACATCATGATACCAGTAGGCCTATAGATACATCATGATACCAGTAGGCCTATAGATACATCATGATACCAGTAGGCCTATAGATACATCATGATACCAGTAGGCCTATAGATACATCGTCATACCAGTAGGCCTATAGATACATCATGATACCAGTAGACCTATAGATACATCATGATACCAGTAGGCCTATAGATACATCGTCATACCAGTAGGCCTATAGATACATCATGATACCAGTAGGCCTATAGATACATCATGATACCAGTAGTCCTATAGATACATCATGATACCAGTAGTCCTATAGATACATCATGATACCAGTAGTCCTATAGATACATCATGATACCAGTAGTCCTATAGATACATCATGATACCAGTAGTCCTATAGATACATCATGATACTAATAGGCCTATAGATACATCGTCATACCAGTAGGCCTATAGATACATCGTCATACCAGTAGTCCTATAGATACATCATGATACCAGTAGGCCCATAGATACATCATGATAGCAGTAGTCCTATAGATACATCATGATACCAGTAGGCCTATAGATAGATCATGATACCAGTAGACCTATAGATACATCATGATACCAGTAGACCTATAGATACATCATGATACCAGTAGGCCTATAGATACATCATGATACCAGTAGGTCTATAGATACATCATGATACCAGTAGGCCTATAGATACATCATGATACCAGTAGACCTATAGATACATCATGATACCAGTAGGCCTATAGATACATCATGATACCAGTAGACCTATAGATACATCATGATACCAGTAGGCCTATAGATACATCATGATACCAGTAGTCCTATAGATACATCATGATACCAGTAGGCCTATAGATACATTGTGATACTAGTAGACCTATAGATACATCATGATACCAGTAGACCTATAGATACATCATGATACCAGTAGGCCTATAGATACATCATGATACCAGTAGGCCTATAGATACATCATGATACCAGTAGACCTATAGATACATCATGATACCAGTAGGCCTATAGATACATCATGATACCAGTAGTCCTATAGATACATCATGATACCAGTAGGCCTATAGATACATTGTGATACTAGTAGACCTATAGATACATCATGATACCAGTAGGCCTATAGATACATCATGATACCAGTAGACCTATAGATACATCATGATACCAGTAGACCTATAGATACATCATGATACCAGTAGGCCTATAGATACATCATGATACCAGTAGACCTATAGATACATCATGATACCAGTAGACCTATAGATACATCATGATACCAGTAGGCCTATAGATACATTGTGATACTAGTAGACCTATAGATACATCATGATACCAGTAGGCCTATAGATACATCATGATACCAGTAGGGTTATAGATACATCATGATACCAGTAGGCCTATAGATACATCATGATACCAGTAGGCCTATAGATACATCATGATACCAGTAGGCCTATAGATACATCATGATACCAGTAGACCTATAGATACATCATGATACCAGTAGACCTATAGATACATCATGATACCAGTAGGCCTATAGATACATCATGATACCAGTAGACCTATAGATACATCATGATACCAGTAGACCTATAGATACATCATGATACCAGTAGGCCTATAGATACATCATGATACCAGTAGGCCTATAGATACATCATGATACCAGTAGACCTATAGATACATCATGATACCAGTAGACCTATAGATACATCATGACACCAGTAGTCCTATAGATACATCATGATACCAGTAGACCTATAGATACATCATGATACCAGTAGGCCTATAGATACATCATGATACCAGTAGACCTATAGATACATCATGATACCAGTAGGCCTATAGATACATCATGATACCAGTAGTCCTATAGATACATCATGATACCAGTAGGCCTATAGATACATTGTGATACTAGTAGACCTATAGATACATCATGATACCAGTAGACCTATAGATACATCATGATACCAGTAGGCCTATAGATACATCATGATACCAGTAGGCCTATAGATACATCATGATACCAGTAGACCTATAGATACATCATGATACCAGTAGGCCTATAGATACATCATGATACCAGTAGTCCTATAGATACATCATGATACCAGTAGGCCTATAGATACATTGTGATACTAGTAGACCTATAGATACATCATGATACCAGTAGGCCTATAGATACATCATGATACCAGTAGACCTATAGATACATCATGATACCAGTAGACCTATAGATACATCATGATACCAGTAGGCCTATAGATACATCATGATACCAGTAGACCTATAGATACATCATGATACCAGTAGACCTATAGATACATCATGATACCAGTAGACCTATAGATACATCATGATACCAGTAGGCCTATAGATACATTGTGATACTAGTAGACCTATAGATACATCATGATACCAGTAGGCCTATAGATACATCATGATACCAGTAGGGTTATAGATACATCATGATACCAGTAGGCCTATAGATACATCATGATACCAGTAGGCCTATAGATACATCATGATACCAGTAGGCCTATAGATACATCATGATACCAGTAGACCTATAGATACATCATGATACCAGTAGACCTATAGATACATCATGATACCAGTAGGCCTATAGATACATCATGATACCAGTAGACCTATAGATACATCATGATACCAGTAGACCTATAGATACATCATGATACCAGTAGGCCTATAGATACATCATGATACCAGTAGGCCTATAGATACATCATGATACCAGTAGACCTATAGATACATCATGATACCAGTAGCCCTATAGATACATCATGACACCAGTAGGCCTATAGATACATCATGATACCAGTAGGTCTATAGATACATCATGATACCAGTAGGCCTATAGATACATCATGATACCTGTAGACCTATAGATACATCATGATACCAGTAGACCTATAGATACATCATGATACCAGTAGACCTATAGATACATCATGATACCAGTAGACCTATAGATACATCATGATACCAGTAGACCTATAGATACATCATGATACCAGTAGGCCTATAGATACATCGTCATACCGGTAGGCCTATAGATAAATCATGATACCGGTAGGCCTATAGATACATCATGATACCAGTAGACCTATAGAAACATCATGATACCAGTAGACCTATAGATACATCATGATACCAGTAGGTCTATAGATACATCATGATACCAGTAGGCCTATAGATACATCATGATACCAGTAGACCTATAGATACATCATGATACCAGTAGTCCTATAGATACATCATGATACCAGTAGTCCTATAGATACATCATGATACCAGTAGTCCTATAGATACATCATGATACTAATAGGCCTATAGATACATCGTCATACCAGTAGGCCTATAGATACATCGTCATACCAGTAGTCCTATAGATACATCATGATACCAGTAGGCCCATAGATACATCATGATAGCAGTAGTCCTATAGATACATCATGATACCAGTAGGCCTATAGATACATCATGATACCAGTAGACCTATAGATACATCATGATACCAGTAGGCCTATAGATACATCATGATACCAGTAGGCCTATAGATACATCGTCATACCAGTAGGCCTATAGATACATCATGATACCAGTAGGCCTATAGATACATCATGATACCAGTAGACCTATAGATACATCATGATACCAGTAGACCTATAGATACATCATGATACCAGTAGACCTATAGATACATCATGATACCAGTAGGCCTATAGATACATCATGATACCAGTAGACCTATAGATACATCATGATACCAGTAGGCCTATAGATACATCATGATACCAGTAGGCCTATAGATACATCATGATACCAGTAGTCCTATAGATACATCATGATACCAGTAGTCCTATAGATACATCATGATACTAATAGGCCTATAGATACATCGTCATACCAGTAGGCCTATAGATACATCGTCATACCAGTAGTCCTATAGATACATCATGATACCAGTAGGCCCATAGATACATCATGATAGCAGTAGTCCTATAGATACATCATGATACCAGTAGGCCTATAGATACATCATGATACCAGTAGACCTATAGATACATCATGATACCAGTAGGCCTATAGATACATCATGATACCAGTAGACCTATAGATACATCATGATACCAGTAGGCCTATAGATACATCATGATACCAGTAGGTCTATAGATACATCATGATACCAGTAGGCCTATAGATACATCATGATACCAGTAGACCTATAGATACATCATGATACCAGTAGGCCTATAGATACATCATGATACCAGTAGACCTATAGATACATCATGATACCAGTAGGCCTATAGATACATCATGATACCAGTAGTCCTATAGATACATCATGATACCAGTAGGCCTATAGATACATTGTGATACTAGTAGACCTATAGATACATCATGATACCAGTAGACCTATAGATACATCATGATACCAGTAGGCCTATAGATACATCATGATACCAGTAGGCCTATAGATACATCATGATACCAGTAGACCTATAGATACATCATGATACCAGTAGGCCTATAGATACATCATGATACCAGTAGTCCTATAGATACATCATGATACCAGTAGGCCTATAGATACATTGTGATACTAGTAGACCTATAGATACATCATGATACCAGTAGGCCTATAGATACATCATGATACCAGTAGACCTATAGATACATCATGATACCAGTAGACCTATAGATACATCATGATACCAGTAGGCCTATAGATACATCATGATACCAGTAGACCTATAGATACATCATGATACCAGTAGGCCTATAGATACATCGTCATACCAGTAGGCCTATAGATACATCATGATACCAGTAGACCTATAGATACATCATGATACCAGTAGGCCTATAGATACATCGTCATACCAGTAGGCCTATAGATACATCATGATACCAGTAGACCTATAGATACATCATGATACCAGTAGACCTATAGATACATCATGATACCAGTAGACCTATAGATACATCATGATACCAGTAGACCTATAGATACATCATGATACCAGTAGGCCTATAGATACATCATGATACCAGTATGCCTATAGATACATCATGATACCAGTAGTCCTATAGATACATCATGATACCAGTAGTCCTATAGATACATCATGATACCAGTAGTCCTATAGATACATCATGATACCAGTAGTCCTATAGATACATCATGATACTAATAGGCCTATAGATACATCGTCATACCAGTAGGCCTATAGATACATCGTCATACCAGTAGTCCTATAGATACATCATGATACCAGTAGGCCCATAGATACATCATGATAGCAGTAGTCCTATAGATACATCATGATACCAGTAGGCCTATAGATACATCATGATACCAGTAGACCTATAGATACATCATGATACCAGTAGGCCTATAGATACATCATGATACCAGTAGACCTATAGATACATCATGATACCAGTAGGCCTATAGATACATCATGATACCAGTAGGTCTATAGATACATCATGATACCAGTAGGCCTATAGATACATCATGATACCAGTAGACCTATAGATACATCATGATACCAGTAGGCCTATAGATACATCATGATACCAGTAGACCTATAGATACATCATGATACCAGTAGGCCTATAGATACATCATGATACCAGTAGGCCTATAGATACATTGTGATACTAGTAGACCTATAGATACATCATGATACCAGTAGACCTATAGATACATCATGATACCAGTAGGCCTATAGATACATCATGATACCAGTAGACCTATAGATACATCATGATACCAGTAGACCTATAGATACATCATGATACCAGTAGGCCTATAGATACATCATGATACCAGTAGTCCTATAGATACATCATGATACCAGTAGGCCTATAGATACATTGTGATACTAGTAGACCTATAGATACATCATGATACCAGTAGGCCTATAGATACATCATGATACCAGTAGACCTATAGATACATCATGATACCAGTAGACCTATAGATACATCATGATACCAGTAGGCCTATAGATACATTGTGATACTAGTAGACCTATAGATACATCATGATACCAGTAGACCTATAGATACATCATGATACCAGTAGGGTTATAGATACATCATGATACCAGTAGGCCTATAGATACATCATGATACCAGTAGGCCTATAGATACATCATGATACCAGTAGGCCTATAGATACATCATGATACCAGTAGACCTATAGATACATCATGATACCAGTAGACCTATAGATACATCATGATACCAGTAGGCCTATAGATACATCATGATACCAGTAGGCCTATAGATACATCATGATACCAGTAGACCTATAGATACATCATGATACCAGTAGACCTATAGATACATCATGATACCAGTAGGCCTATAGATACATCATGATACCAGTAGGCCTATAGATACATCATGATACCAGTAGACCTATAGATACATCATGATACCAGTAGACCTATAGATACATCATGATACCAGTAGTTCTATAGATACATCATGATACCAGTAGGTCTATAGATACATCATGATACCAGTAGGCCTATAGATACATCATGATACCTGTAGACCTATAGATACATCATGATACCAGTAGACCTATAGATACATCATGATACCAGTAGACCTATAGATACATCATGATACCAGTAGGCCTATAGATACATCGTCATACCAGTAGGCCTATAGATAAATCATGATACCAGTAGGCCTATAGATACATCATGATACCAGTAGACCTATAGAAACATCATGATACCAGTAGACCTATAGATACATCATGATACCAGTAGGTCTATAGATACATCATGATACCAGTAGGCCTATAGATACATCATGATACCAGTAGACCTATAGATACATCATGATACCAGTAGACCTATAGATACATCATGATACCAGTAGACCTATAGATACATCATGATACCAGTAGTCCTATAGATACATCATGATACCAGTAGTCCTATAGATACATCATGATACCAGTAGGCCTATAGATACATTGTGATACTAGTAGACCTATAGATACATCATGATACCAGTAGACCTATAGATACATCATGATACCAGTAGGCCTATAGATACATCATGATACCAGTAGGCCTATAGATACATCATGATACCAGTAGACCTATAGATACATCATGATACCAGTAGGCCTATAGATACATCATGATACCAGTAGTCCTATAGATACATCATGATACCAGTAGGCCTATAGATACATTGTGATACTAGTAGACCTATAGATACATCATGATACCAGTAGGCCCATAGATACATCATGATAGCAGTAGTCCTATAGATACATCATGATACCAGTAGGCCTATAGATACATCATGATACCAGTAGACCTATAGATACATCAAGATACCAGTAGGCCTATAGATACATCATGATACCAGTAGACCTATAGATACATCATGATACCAGTAGGCCTATAGATACATCATGATACCAGTAGGTCTATAGATACATCATGATACCAGTAGGCCTATAGATACATCATGATACCAGTAGACCTATAGATACATCATGATACCAGTAGGCCTATAGATACATCATGATACCAGTAGACCTATAGATACATCATGATACCAGTAGGCCTATAGATACATCATGATACCAGTAGTCCTATAGATACATCATGATACCAGTAGGCCTATAGATACATTGTGATACTAGTAGACCTATAGATACATCATGATACCAGTAGACCTATAGATACATCATGATACCAGTAGGCCTATAGATACATCATGATACCAGTAGGCCTATAGATACATCATGATACCAGTAGACCTATAGATACATCATGATACCAGTAGGCCTATAGATACATCATGATACCAGTAGTCCTATAGATACATCATGATACCAGTAGGCCTATAGATACATTGTGATACTAGTAGACCTATAGATACATCATGATACCAGTAGGCCTATAGATACATCATGATACCAGTAGACCTATAGATACATCATGATACCAGTAGACCTATAGATACATCATGATACCAGTAGGCCTATAGATACATTGTGATACTAGTAGACCTATAGATACATCATGATACCAGTAGACCTATAGATACATCATGATACCAGTAGGGTTATAGATACATCATGATACCAGTAGGCCTATAGATACATCATGATACCAGTAGGCCTATAGATACATCATGATACCAGTAGGCCTATAGATACATCATGATACCAGTAGACCTATAGATACATCATGATACCAGTAGACCTATAGATACATCATGATACCAGTAGACCTATAGGTACATCATGATACCAGTAGGCCTATAGATACATCATGATACCAGTAGACCTATAGATACATCATGATACCAGTAGACCTATAGATACATCATGAAACCAGTAGGCCTATAGATACATCATGATACCAGTAGGCCTATAGATACATCATGATACCAGTAGACCTATAGATACATCATGATACCAGTAGACCTATAGATACATCATGATACCAGTAGGCCTATAGATACATCATGATACCAGTAGGTCTATAGATAAATCATGATACCAGTAGGCCTATAGATACATCATGATAACAGTAGACCTATAGATACATCATGATACCAGTAGGCCTATAGATACATCATGATACCAGTAGACCTATAGATACATCATGATACCAGTAGGCCTATAGATACATCATGATACCAGTAGACCTATAGATACATCATGATACCAGTAGGCCTATAGATACATCATGATACCAGTAGTCCTATAGATACATCATGATACCAGTAGGCCTATAGATACATTGTGATACTAGTAGACCTATAGATACATCATGATACCAGTAGACCTATAGATACATCATGATACCAGTAGGATTATAGATACATCATGATACCAGTAGACCTATAGATACATCATGATACCAGTAGACCTATAGATACATCATGATACCAGTAGGCCTATAGATACATCATGATACCAGTAGGCCTATAGATACATCATGATACCAGTAGTCCTATAGATACATCATGATACCAGTAGGCCTATAGATACATCATGATACCAGTAGTTATGTTGGTGGTGAGTTTTGTACTCAACAGCTGTCCTATGTACTTATCAATCCACATGTATTCTAACATCATGTCTCTCTGTTCTGGAAAAATATTACTTTCTGCTCATCCCAGAAACCAGGCTGCCATGTTTGATCACTGTCTTGCCAGAACCCAGGCTGCCATGTTTGATCACTGTCTTGCCAGAAACCAGGTTGCGATTTTTGATCACTGTCTTGCCAGAAACCAGGCTACCATGTGTGATCACTGTCTTGCCAGAAACCAGGCTACCATGTTTGATCACTGTCTTGCCAGAAACCAGGCTACCATGTTTGATCACTGTCTTGCCAGAAACCAGGCTACCATGTTTGATCACTGTCTTGCCAGAAACCAGGCTGCCATGTGTGATCACTGTCTTGCCAGAAACCAGGCTGCCATGTGTGATCACTGTCTTGCCAGAAACCAGGCTGCCATGTGTGATCACTGTTTTGCCAGAAACCAGGCTGCCATGTGTGATCACTGTCTTGCCAGAAACCAGGCTGCCATGTGTGATCACTGTCTTGCCATTGTAGGTTCATGTGCTCTGGGTTTGAAATGGTTTCCTCAGGTTATAATGACACATTATTGATTATTGTCACAAAGAGATGTATCTTCTCATGAAGACACAGAGAAAGAAAGAGAGAGAGGGAGAGAGGGAGCGAAAAGAGTGTTCAGATGGCCAATGAAGACGTCAATGAGACTCTCAATCAATTTAAATGGGAGACGATCGGAGGCAGCAGATGTTCTGTAGAAATATTGATCCAGGCCTGACCCTCACACTATCTAACTGCTCAATAACCAGCCATTAAATAAAACAACTTTTTCTCATCCTGTTTTTCAGAAGGTACTGGAACTGAGTTATATACAGTACCAGTCAAACGTTTGGACACACCTACTCATTAAAGTGTTTTTCTTTATTTGTACTATTTTCTACATTGTAGAATAATAGCGACGACATCACAACTATGAAATAACACATATGGAATCATGTAGTAGGCAAAAAGGTGTTAAACAAATCAAAATATATTTTATATTCTTCAAAGCCACCCTTTGCCTTGATGACAGCTTTGCACACTCTTGGCATTCTCTCAACCAGCTTCACCTGGAATGCTTTTCCAACATTCTTGAAGGAGTTCCCACATATGCTGAGCACTTGTTGGCTACTATTCCTTCACTCTGCGGTCCAACTCATCCCAAACCATGTCAGTTGGGTTGAGGTCGGGGGATTGTGGTGGCCAGGTCATGTGATGCAGCACTCCATCACTCTCCGTTTTGCTCAAATATCCCTTACACAGCCTGGAGGTGTGTTGGGTCATTGTCCTTGTGAAAAACAAATGATATTCCCACTAAGCCCAAACCAAATGGGATGGGGTATCGATGCAGAATGCTGTGGTAGCCATGCTGGTTAAGTGTGCCTTGAACCACACATGCAGATATCATCCTTTCACCTACTCTGCGTCTCACAAAGACACGGCGGTTGGAAACAAAAATCTCACATTTGGACTCATCAGACCAAAGGACAGATTTCCACCGGTCTAATGTCCATTGGTTGTGTTTCTTGGCCCAAGCAAGTCTCTTCTTCTTATTGGTGTCCTTTAGTAGATGTTTCTTTGCAGCAATTCGACCATGAAGGTCTGATTCATGCAGTCTCGTCTGAACAGTTGACATGAGTCTGTTACTTCAACTCTGTGATGCATTTATTTGGGCTGCAATTTCTGAGGCTGGTAACTCTAATGAACTTATCCTCTGCAGCAGAAGTAACTCTAATGAACTTATCCTCTGCAGCAGAGGTAACTCTAATGAACTTATCCTCTGCAGCAGAGGTAACTAATGAACTAATCCTCTGCAGCAGAGGTAACTCTAATGAACTTATCCTCTGCAGCAGAGGTAACTAATGAACTAATCCTCTGCAGCAGAGGTAACTCTAATGAACTTATCCTCTGCAGCAGAGGTAACTCTGATGAACTTATCCTCTGCAGCAGAGGTAACTCTAATGAACTTATCCTCTGCAGCAGAGGTAACTCTAATGAACTTATCCTCTGCAGCAGAGGTAACTAATGAACTTATCCTCTGCAGCAGAGGTAACTCTAATGACCTTATCCTCTGCAGCAGAGGTACCTCTAATGAACTTATCCTCTGCAGCAGAGGTAACTCTAATGACCTTATCCTCTGCAGCAGAGGTACCTCTGGGTCTTCCTTTCCGGTGGAAAGAATGCCAAGAGTGTGCAAAGCTGTCATCAAGGCAAAGGGTGGCTACTTTGAAGAACCTAAAATAGAAAATATATTTTGATTTGATTGTTACTTGACTCCATATGTGTTATTTCATAGTTTGGATGTCTTCACTATTATTCTACAATGTGGAAAATAGTCCAAATAAAGAAAAACCCTTTAATGAGTAGGTGTGAACTTTTGACTGGTACTGTAGGTCACATGTGGCTTGTACAGCATGTTGCAAAACAGGCCATCTCCTTTCAGATGAAACGATAGATGCATAGCTTACACATTCTTGGAGTGATAACTGAAGGCATTGCTGTGTGTGTGTGTGTGTGTGTGTGTGTGTGTGTGTGTGTGTGTGTGTGTGTGTGTGTGTGTGTGTGTGTGTGTGTGTGTGTGTGTGTGTGTGTGTGTGTGTGTGTGTGTGTGTGTGTGTGTGTGTGTGTGTGTGTGTGTGTGTGTGTGTGTGTGTGTGTGTGTGTGTGTGTGTGTGTGTGTGTGTGTGTGTGTGTGTGCGTGCGTGCGTGCGTGCGTGCGTGCGTGCGTGCGTGTGAATAATCTACGCTGTGCAGGTAAACACACGTTCATACAATTAAAAGCACAGAAACATGTTTTTTTTCTATACAGGTTTATTTACAAAATTTATGAAAATTCTCTGTACAGCTCCTCACTAATGAAGATCATTAATGATATACACACATGCAGATTTGGACTCTTTTGTAGTAGTCGCTAAGCTGCTTGGCAAGTCTCTCTGTGTGAAGTGAACTTACAAAATAAAATAAACTCACTAAAGAATAACCTTGGTTGTATTTCTACTGTAGAATCTGATGTAAGTTAGAAGAGCTTGTAATAAGTAACTACGTATTTTACATGCAATTTCTTAGAAAAATTGGGAAACCAATCACTCCTTTCTCGTGTAGCCTTAATAAATAAATCACATTTAAATAAATGTACACGTCTCTTTCTTTACACATGTTTATTTCCTATTTCTTGCCTTCCCTTTTTAAGATTTTTATTTTTTTTTGTATGTTAAACTATCTTTCCACGGTTTTAGGTGATTAAATGTCTTCCTAAATCCTATGGAATCACAGTCTTTTGAACAGAAACGGGAAATGTAGTAAGCATAAGTGCCTTGTAGAAATCCATGGTCTCATTGTAATTATTTATATGATTCATTTATTTCATGAACTAAGTAAATTCACCAAACACTATAATGAAATTAAAATGGAAAGCAGATCATCAATCCACAGCTGATTCTTTAAATACCAAGGTCATCCATAATACTACCGCTAAAAAGCCATTACTGTTTAAATTGCAGTTCATCTACTTTTGAATGTCCCATTTGGTTTGGTTTTAGTTGCTTGTACAGAAGACTTGAATGATTTTAGGTTACATGAACATCCAGTTACAAGCAGCCTATTTTGGAGCGACACCGTGTGAGTTAGTTTTCTCTTCATATTCTACACACCATAAAACACACTGGGAGAGGTACTCAACTATGAAACCTGCTCAGACAGTCCTCTGCACTCTTTAATTAACCCTGTTGGCAGTATATTGGGATTGTGAGATGGTCTGTTTTAAGTTGTGTAAAGCCAAATGCTGCATCTCACATTCATCTCTTTCAAGAGTCCCCTGTGTGTACGTCCAGAATGACATTCTATTCCCTATATAGTGCACTACTTTTGACCAGAGGCTCTAGTCAGAAGTAGTGCACTACATAGGGCATAGGGGGCCATTTCAGATGCACTACCAGTGCCTGGTCTCAGAGTCGTGGACAACAACAATACAATATAATTTTTGCTCCAGCATTTTTAACCAATTGATTCATCGTTCAAAACAATTCCAAGGTCACAGCAATATAACAAGCTATTGTCTAATAATAAGTGACTTACTGTACAGTGCCTACAATAAACGTATTTTAAAACACATTTAACCAGTAAAAACCTGGCCTGCAAGAATAATTAGGATGATCTGATTAAATTCCCTTAGCAGAAAAAAACAATTTATCATCTGTAGTATCGTATTCATTTTCTGTACGGGCACTTGGAAATGTGCTTGGGGTGCAAGTGATGGCTTTAGGTATCTCTCTCTCTTTTGTCTTCTTAGTTCGTTACAGCATCTCAAATACATCAAACAATCCTGTCTTTCTGTTTGTCTGTTTAGTTGTTTAGTTGTTTGTGTGTTTGTGAGTTGTGATTAGTTGCATTGTTCTAATAATTCTGTGAGTCTCTGAGTGTTTCATACATAAGGCACTGGAGTAAACCGATTTAAGTTCTTCACGTCACCAGTCCTGTCATGTCTTCATTGCAGATTATCGTCGCCATTTGCCGCCAGGAGAGGATTTAGCTGCAGTTGAGGAAACCCCCATCCCGACGGGATCATGTCGTTTCATTATGGGGTCAGTGGGCACAGTCGTTGGTGAGGGGTACCGTACCTGGTCTAGCTGAAGCGCCCGATACCTGTTTTACAGGAAGGAAGTACAGGGATAATATCAATTGCATTTACTTGATTCCTCGCGTCCTCTCTCCTTGCCTCCGTCTCAAAACCAATTGGATGAGAAGTCAGTGGTCCCTCCCCTCTGACCTTCTCATTCGATGAGTTTTGAGGCGAGAGGACGTGAGGAATCAATGAAATGCAATTTGAAATTCTCACACAGTGACACATGGGTGATAGGTCTGTTAAATGGTGGATGAGATGAGATGTATCATTAGGTTGGAACGGTTGAGTCATGATGTGTGCCAGTATTACTTGGGACATTAGCTTAGCTATTAACGATTAGCAGATGCCGCTAGAACATTCTACTGAGAAAACTGAAACATTCAAGATAAAGAGGGAGTGTTTAAGAGATAAAGAGGGAGTGTTTACGAGATAAAGAGGGAGTGTTTACGAGATAAAGAGGGAGTGTTTGCGAGATAAAGAGGGAGTGTTTACGAGATAAAGAGGGAGTGTTTACGGGATAAAGAGGGAGTGTTTACGAGATAAAGAGGGAGTGTTTACGAGATAAAGAGGGAGTGTTTACGAGATAAAGAGGGAGTGTTTACGGGATAAAGAGGGAGTGTTTACGAGATAAAGAGGGAGTGTTTACGAGATAAAGAGGGAGTGTTTACGAGATAAAGAGGGAGTGTTTACGAAATAAAGTGTGAGTGTTTACGAGATAAAGTGTGAGTGTTTACGAGATAAAGAGGGAGTGTTTACGAGATAAAGAGGGAGTGTTTACGAGATAAAGAGGGAGTGTTTACGAGATAAAGAAGGAGTGTTTACGAGATAAAGAGGGAGTGTTTACGAGATAAAGAGGGAGTGTTTACGAGATAAAGAGGGAGTGTTTACGAGATAAAGAAGGAGTGTTTACGAGATAAAGAGGGAGTGTTTACGAGATAAAGAGGGAGTGTTTACGAGATAAAGAGGGAGTGTTTACGAGATAGAGGGAGAGTTTACGAGATAAAGAGGGAGTGTTTACGAGATAAAGAGGGAGTGTTTGCGAGATAAAGAGGGAGTGTTTACGAGATAAAGAGGGAGTGTTTACGAGATAAAGAGGGAGTGTTTACGAGATAAAGAGGGAGTGTTTACGAGATAAAGAGGGAGTGTTTACGAGATAAAGAGGGAGTGTTTACGAGATAAAGAGGTAGTGTTTACGAGATAAAGTGTGAATGTTTACGAGATAAAGAGGGAGTGTTTACGAGATAAAGAGGGAGTGTTTACGAGATAAAGAGGGAGTGTTTACGAGATAAAGAGGGAGTGTTTACGAGATAGAGGGAGAGTTTACGAGATAAAGAGGGAGTGTTTACGAGATAAAGAGGGAGTGTTTGCGAGATAAAGAGGGAGTGTTTACGAGATAAAGAGGGAGTGTTTACGAGATAAAGAGGGAGTGTTTACGAGATAAAGAGGGAGTGTTTACGAGATAAAGAGGGAGTGTTTACGAGATAAAGAGGTAGTGTTTACGAGATAAAGTGTGAATGTTTACGAGATAAAGAGGGAGTGTTTACGAGATAAAGAGGGAGTGTTTACGAGATAAAGAGGGAGTGTTTCAATGTTTTTGGATGGGTTACTCAAAAAAAATGTAATGCTGATTTCAATTAATTGTTTGTGGTGTCAAGAACAGAATAGTGCGGGTTTTTTTCTGGATAAAAAAAGGGGCTTAGGTGGTGGGCGAGGCAGGGGGTGAGGAAGGGGGTGAGGAAGGGGGCGAGGCAGGGGGTGAGGCAGGGGGTGAGGCAGGGGGTGAGGCAGGGGGCGAGGCAGGGGGTGAGGAAGGGGGTGTGGAAGGGGGTGAGGAAGGGGGTGAGGAAGGGGGTGTGGAAGGGGGCAAGGCCGGCCTGTTGGGGCGGCTGAATTTTAAAAATATTTTAGAGGCCCCCATCTTGACAGTGTAAAGAAATATTAGTATTAGTATTACTATTAGACCCCAAAAAAACCTTAGGCGGCCAGCAAAAGGATTTACCTGTAGTCATACACAGTATATAGCAATGTCAAGTCTGTAACAGTGTTCGGGAATTGTAAATGTAATGTTGGGTTGTCTGTCGTGGGAATGTCCAAGTCAAGAGTGATAAAGTGTTACGAAATCACACCAACAGCTTGACAAGAACACAAACAAATGGATCATTCAATCAACGACACCACCAGGAGAAACGAAATGATTCAGATGTCACAGAGAGAGAATCAGGAAGAGAGCAGCGTTGGCATTACCCTTAGATCTTAACGCTCTCTGTCCCATACACGTTGTAGCCTTCTCTGTACGTGGCAAAGTTCTGGGGGTTGGTCGGGGGAGCTGGCTTCAATTTCTCAGCATTCTTTGCTAGTTTGAGCCGTTTGGTTTCTGCACGCGATTTGTAACAGAACTCAATCAGAGCCACCATCATGGCCAGCCCCAGCCCTCCAACCAGAATATAGAAGACTCCAGCCACATTGCTCAGGCTGAGAGCACTTGTCTTGTCCTGGGGAAGGTGAAGAACATCGTTAGAGGGTTTGCGGTGGAGAGAGTTCTGTAGAGAACAGTGCAGCCTACCAGTATGGCTCTAAAGCACAGTAACGACAGGCCTCCAACTGATCCTTACAGTCTTATAACAGTAAAATACCTAACACTTAGAACTCACATGGATAGTCTATTATCAGACCCCTTCTACAAACTCTCTCTCTGACACTGAAACATGTCTGATGCTACCAATGGCAGATCATACTACAGACCAGAGGCTAATAGCAACAGAAGGTTGACAAAGTAAAGGATGGCTGAGGTTGACTCTAGAAGAGGTCCAGATTGGACTGGTTTTCCTATAGTGGTCCAAGAAGTTGTGAGGAACATCTGAACACCATAGTCAGACCACTCTCCAATGAAGGAGAGACGAGTCACCGCTTTAGTTTGATCTAGGTGAATGTAGAGCTTCCCCTATTCTACAGGTCTTCTTCCATATAAGGAAGCTGCGGTCAGTAACTCACAGGTCAACATTTCAAGCCCTGTCCTGAAAATAATAAAATGTCTTGGTAAACTGTGATACTGTGTAGTCAAATCTCTCTGACATCAAAAAAATACCAGAAGCCATTTTCAGAACGGAATCAAATCATTTTGCTGCTGCTTACTTCCCAAACATGTTAATTGAACATTTGTTCATGAGAGTTTTACCATTTGCACTTTAACCCTTTGAGGTTTGACTGAGAGTCTATATCTGTGGAAAATGTATAGCTACGCCGTCGAGGCTACAGACAGTGATCTGTTAGTTCATTAGCCTGACTAGGTCTCAGAGGGTTAAAAAAAGAGGTTTATTACATTCTTAGACTTCATGTGGATTGGAAACAACAAGATCTCTTCATTGCAACTCCTCGCTCAGACAAAACCCTGAAAAACACCCCACGGTGCTGTAACATCTTACTGAAGTTAATTGGAAGCAGTTGCTCACAACAAGAAGACTTTGTTTGTTCCCCCCACCACAGGAAGCTAAAGAACCCAATAGAAACATTTCCATGCAACCTAGTAACAACACAGATAAATCAAATTTTAATTAAAAGTTTTAGTAAATAGAAACAGCAGCATAATGGTAAGAATATCATGAATGTAAAGTGTGAAAATGAGAAAAAATAGCACTTCATGTCAACAGCTAGTCAACAACTATTCAATGATGGTGTTTGATTATTTTACACAATTTACAATTTCCCCAAGCATATCCTAATGTAATTTACCATTACAGTTTGTGTGGGGGAAAAAAGTAATTACCTATTTCTATAAAAATGACTTTAACATTAACATTAGCCCCCCCAAAAAATGACAAAATATTTTTGGGATGTGATTAGAATTGGGGAAATAGTGCATGATGGATTGGAGCCACTTCTCCATTTTTGTTACATGTATGTGGCAGAATGTTGTTTGTATGAATAAATAACATACTACGAGGTAAAGGGATAGACAGTATAGCTAATGTAGATGTTTCAGTATAGTTGAGTATTTGTTCATATGAACACTGGGAATCAGCACAGTAGACCTGCAGCGACTGACCTTACTTCCAGAGTCCTTGGTTCCACATTCACCCTTATCGTACCACCATTTGTTTTTCAGCTTGTCTAAGATGCCTTGTTCACTGAGTTTCAATACGGCAAGGTTTACAGGAGTTCTTCACGTGGGAAATAACATAAATAACATCATATTATGTTATTTTATGTTATTCATAACTTCATAGCTTACATTACGTCATAACAAAGCGATCGAGCAGGACTCCTGGCCATTGTTACATCACAGAGAACAGGCATTCTAGTCTATTACCTTGTCGTCATTGACCTGCCCTAGTCTAGGGCCAGGGCCTGCTCCTATCGCTTCGAGTAATCGGCAGACGCTGGTAACAGGACGAGCATGTACTGACTGTACACTCCGCTGGTCTGAGATTATCTAACGCTGAGGAAGGTATTTGTTTGTGGGCACAGCAGGGTAGCTTTCTGACCAGCATTTAACAAGTTTGATCCAACTAGAACCTTCTCTTGACTAACAGTAGCAGTAAAGGACTACAAGACAACTGTTGACCTGATATCTTCCCCGCCGGTAGAAGCAGAGGCTTGGACACCTCCTACTGCAACATAACAAGGTGGCTCTGAGATTTGGTTGCAAAGACAACATCAACTTTGAATCTTGGGACACTAATAATGTCATGTATTTTGACATGAAAGTCAGCATTAAAATACTGAATAAAGCAAAAGGTGTTTCACATTAACCTTTTTATAAGAACGTGTGTTATTTCTTGGTGGAGAAACCGTTTTGGATGTAGGCTTTACTATATCCGCTTAGAAGGGGGATTACTGTCAACAGAACCAAGCTACAGTTTTATTACCGGTGTTTAAGCTCAGCTTTGACACATCAGGGGAATAATACATGTGGTTTCTCTCTGTAATATGGTTTCATAAGAAGAACCTGATAAGTAATTGGCAACATTTATTTAAGAAATTCTCACTGCCTTACAACTGACATAGTGCCTTTAACTGTGCATATTCCAAAATGTATATATTTTAAATGAAGTTATGATGATATGATGCTATGATGCTATGATGCTATGTGTGGAGTGAACAATTAACTAATGATGCAGAATAAGGAAGATTGTTCATGTGGTGCTCTATATAGTCGCTATAGAAACAGACTGGTAGTGCTCAATATAGTCCCTATAGAAACAGACTGGTAGTGCTCTACTCTATAGTCCCTATAGAAACAGACTGGTGGTGCTCTACTCTATAGTCCCTATAGAAACAGACTGATGGTGCTCTACTCTATAGTCCCTATAGAAACAGGCTGGTGGTGCTCTACTCTATAGCCCCTATAGAAACATACTGGTGGTGCTATAATCTATAGTCCTTTCAGAAACAGACTGGTGGTGCTCTACTCTATAGTCCCTATAGAAACAGACAGGTAGTGCTCTACTCTATAGCCCCTATAGAAACAGACTGGTGGTGCTCTACTCTATAGCGCCTATAGAAACAGACTGGTGGTGCTCTACTCTATAGTCCCTATAGAAACAGACTGATGGTGCTCTACTCTATAGCCCCTATAGAAACAGACTGGTGGTGCTCTACTCTATAGTCCCTATAGAAACAGACTGGTAGTGCTCTATATAGTCCCTATCGAAACATACTGGTGGTGCTCTACTCTATAGCCCCTATAGAAACAGACTGGTGGTGCTCTACTCTATAGTCTCTATAGAAACAGACTGGTGGTGCTCTATATAGTCCCTATAGAAACAGACTGGTGGTGCTCTACTCTATAGTCCCTATAGAAACAGACTGGTGGTGCTCTACACTATAGTCCCTATAGAAACAGACTGGTGGTGCTCTACTCTATAGCCCCTATAGAAACAGACTGGTGGTGCTCTATATAGTCCCTATAGAAACAGACTGGTGGTGCTCTACTCTATAGCCCCTATAGAAACAGACTGGTAGTGCTCTACTCTATAGTCCCTATAGAAACAGACTGGTGGTGCTCTACTCTATAGTCCCTATAGAAACAGACTGGTGGTGCTCTACTCTATAGTCCCTATAGAAACAGACTGATGGTGCTCTACTCTATAGTCCCTATAGAAACAGGCTGGTGGTGCTCTACTCTCTAGCCCCTATAGAAAAATACTGGTGGTGCTATAATCTATAGTCCCTATAGAAACAGACTGGTGGTGCTCTACTCTTCATCCCCTATAGAAACAGACTGGTGGTGCTCTACTCTATAGCCTCTATAGAAACAGACTGGTGGTGCTCTACTCTATAGTCCCTTTAGAAACAGACAGGTAGTGCTCTATATAGTCCCTATAGAAACAGACTGGTGGTGCTCTACTCTACATCCCCTATAGAAACAGACTGGTGGTGCTCTACTCTATAGTCCCTATAGAAACAGACTGGTGGTGCTCTACTCTATAGTCCCTATAGAAACAGACAGGTAGTGCTCTATATAGTCCCTATAGAAACAGACTGGTGGTGCTCTACTCTATAGTCCCTATAGAAACAGACTGATGGTGCTCTACTCTATAGTCCCTATAGAAACAGACTGGTGGTGCTCTACTCTATAGCCCCTATAGAAACAGACAGGTAGTGCTCTATATAGTCCCTATAGAAACAGACTGGTGGTGCTCTACTCTATAGCGCCTATAGAAACAGACTGGTGGTGCTCTACTCTATAGTCCCTATAGAAACAGACTGATGGTGCTCTACTCTATAGCCCCTATAGAAACAGACTGGTGGTGCTCTACTCTATAGTCCCTATAGAAACAGACTGGTAGTGCTCTATATAGTCCCTATCGAAACATACTGGTGGTGCTCTACTCTATAGCCCCTATAGAAACAGACTGGTGGTGCTCTACTCTATAGTCTCTATAGAAACAGACTGGTGGTGCTCTATATAGTCCCTATAGAAACAGACTGGTGGTGCTCTACTCTATAGTCCCTATAGAAACAGACTGGTGGTGCTCTACACTATAGTCCCTATAGAAACAGACTGGTGGTGCTCTACTCTATAGCCCCTATAGAAACAGACTGGTGGTGCTCTATATAGTCCCTATAGAAACAGACTGGTGGTGCTCTACTCTATAGCCCCTATAGAAACAGACTGGTAGTGCTCTACTCTATAGTCCCTATAGAAACAGACTGGTGGTGCTCTACTCTATAGTCCCTATAGAAACAGACTGGTGGTGCTCTACTCTATAGTCCCTATAGAAACAGACTGATGGTGCTCTACTCTATAGTCCCTATAGAAACAGGCTGGTGGTGCTCTACTCTATAGCCCCTATAGAAAAATACTGGTGGTGCTATAATCTATAGTCCCTATAGAAACAGACTGGTGGTGCTCTACTCTTCATCCCCTATAGAAACAGACTGGTGGTGCTCTACTCTATAGCCTCTATAGAAACAGACTGGTGGTGCTCTACTCTATAGTCCCTTTAGAAACAGACAGGTAGTGCTCTATATAGTCCCTATAGAAACAGACTGGTGGTGCTCTACTCTACATCCCCTATAGAAACAGACTGGTGGTGCTCTACTCTATAGTCCCTATAGAAACAGACTGGTGGTGCTCTACTCTATAGTCCCTATAGAAACAGACAGGTAGTGCTCTATATAGTCCCTATAGAAACAGACTGGTGGTGCTCTACTCTATAGTCCCTATAGAAACAGACTGATGGTGCTCTACTCTATAGTCCCTATAGAAACAGACTGGTGGTGCTCTACTCTATAGCCCCTATAGAAACAGACAGGTAGTGCTCTATATAGTCCCTATAGAAACAGACTGGTGGTGCTCTACTCTATAGTCCCTATAGAAACAGACTGATGGTGCTCTACTCTATAGTCCCTATAGAAACAGGCTGGTGGTGCTCTACTCTATAGCCCCTATAGAAACATACTGGTGGTGCTATAATCTATAGTCCCTATAGAAACAGACTGGTGGTGCTCTACTCTATAGTCCCTATAGAAACAGACTGGTGGTGCTCTACTCTATAGTCCCTATAGAAACAGACATGTAGTGCTCTACTCTATAGCCCCTATAGAAACAGACAGGTAGTGCTCTACTCTATAGCCCCTATAGAAACAGACTGGTGGTGCTCTACTCTATAGCCCCTATAGAAACAGACTGGTGGTGCTCTACTCTATAGTCCCTATAGAAACAGACTGATGGTGCTCTACTCTATAGCCCCTATAGAAACATACTGGCGGTGCTATAATCTATAGTCCCTATAGAAACAGACTGGTGGTGCTCTACTCTATAGTCCCTATAGAAACAGACAGGTAGTGCTCTACTCTATAGCCCCTATAGAAACAGACTGGTGGTGCTCTACTCTATAGCCCCTATAGAAACAGACTGGTGGTGCTCTACTCTATAGTCCCTATAGAAACAGACTGATGGTGCTCTACTCTATAGCCCCTATAGAAACAGACTGGTGGTGCTCTACTCTATAGTCCCTATAGAAACAGACTGGTAGTGCTCTATATAGTCCCTATCGAAACATACTGGTGGTGCTCTACTCTATAGCCCCTATAGAAACAGACTGGTGGTGCTCTACTCTATAGTCTCTATAGAAACAGACTGGTGGTGCTCTATATAGTCCCTATAGAAACAGACTGGTGGTGCTCTACACTATAGTCCCTATAGAAACAGACTGGTGGTGCTCTACTCTATAGCCCCTATAGAAACAGACTGGTGGTGCTCTACTATATAGCCCCTATAGAAACAGACTGGTGGTGCTCTATATAGTCCCTATAGAAACAGACTGGTAGTGCTCTACTCTATAGTCCCTATAGAAACAGACTGGTGGTGCTCTACTCTATAGCCCCTATAGAAGCAGACTGATGGTGCTCTACTCTATAGCCCCTATAGAAACAGACTGGTGGTGCTCTATATAGTCCCTATAGAAACAGACTGGTGGTGCTCTACTCTATAGCCCCTATAGAAACAGACTGGTGGTGCTCTACTCTATAGCCCCTATAGAAACAGACTGGTGGTGCTCTACTCTATAGTCCCTATAGAAACAGACTGGTGGTGCTCTACTCTATAGCCCCTATAGAAACAGACTGGTGGTGCTCTACTCTATAGTCCCTATAGAAACAGACTGGTAGTGCTCTACTCTATAGTCCCTATAGAAACAGACTGGTGGTGCTCTACTCTATAGCCCCTATAGAAACAGACTGGTGGTGCTCTATATAGTCCCTATAGAAACAGACTGGTGGTGCTCTACTCTATAGCCCCTATAGAAACAGACTGGTAGTGCTCTACTCTATAGTCCCTATAGAAACAGACTGGTGGTGCTCTACTCTATAGTCCCTATAGAAACAGACTGGTGGTGCTCTACTCTATAGTCCCTATAGAAACAGACTGATGGTGCTCTACTCTATAGTCCCTATAGAAACAGGCTGGTGGTGCTCTACTCTATAGCCCCTATAGAAAAATACTGGTGGTGCTATAATCTATAGTCCCTATAGAAACAGACTGGTGGTGCTCTACTCTTCATCCCCTATAGAAACAGACTGGTGGTGCTCTACTCTATAGCCTCTATAGAAACAGACTGGTGGTGCTCTACTCTATAGTCCCTTTAGAAACAGACAGGTAGTGCTCTATATAGTCCCTATAGAAACAGACTGGTGGTGCTCTACTCTACATCCCCTATAGAAACAGACTGGTGGTGCTCTACTCTATAGTCCCTATAGAAACAGACTGGTGGTGCTCTACTCTATAGTCCCTATAGAAACAGACAGGTAGTGCTCTATATAGTCCCTATAGAAACAGACTGGTGGTGCTCTACTCTATAGTCCCTATAGAAACAGACTGATGGTGCTCTACTCTATAGTCCCTATAGAAACAGACTGGTGGTGCTCTACTCTATAGCCCCTATAGAAACAGACAGGTAGTGCTCTATATAGTCCCTATAGAAACAGACTGGTGGTGCTCTACTCTATAGTCCCTATAGAAACAGACTGATGGTGCTCTACTCTATAGTCCCTATAGAAACAGGCTGGTGGTGCTCTACTCTATAGCCCCTATAGAAACATACTGGTGGTGCTATAATCTATAGTCCCTATAGAAACAGACTGGTGGTGCTCTACTCTATAGTCCCTATAGAAACAGACTGGTGGTGCTCTACTCTATAGTCCCTATAGAAACAGACAGGTAGTGCTCTACTCTATAGCCCCTATAGAAACAGACAGGTAGTGCTCTACTCTATAGCCCCTATAGAAACAGACTGGTGGTGCTCTACTCTATAGCCCCTATAGAAACAGACTGGTGGTGCTCTACTCTATAGTCCCTATAGAAACAGACTGATGGTGCTCTACTCTATAGCCCCTATAGAAACATACTGGCGGTGCTATAATCTATAGTCCCTATAGAAACAGACTGGTGGTGCTCTACTCTATAGTCCCTATAGAAACAGACAGGTAGTGCTCTACTCTATAGCCCCTATAGAAACAGACTGGTGGTGCTCTACTCTATAGCCCCTATAGAAACAGACTGGTGGTGCTCTACTCTATAGTCCCTATAGAAACAGACTGATGGTGCTCTACTCTATAGCCCCTATAGAAACAGACTGGTGGTGCTCTACTCTATAGTCTCTATAGAAACAGACTGGTGGTGCTCTATATAGTCCCTATAGAAACAGACTGGTGGTGCTTTACTCTATAGTCCCTATAGAAACAGACTGGTAGTGCTCTACACTATAGTCCCTATAGAAACAGACTGGTGGTGCTCTACTCTATAGCCCCTATAGAAACAGACTGGTGGTGCTCTACTATATAGCCCCTATAGAAACAGACTGGTGGTGCTCTATATAGTCCCTATAGAAACAGACTGGTAGTGCTCTACTCTATAGTCCCTATAGAAACAGACTGGTGGTGCTCTACTCTATAGCCCCTATAGAAGCAGACTGATGGTGCTCTACTCTATAGCCCCTATAGAAACAGACTGGTGGTGCTCTATATAGTCCCTATAGAAACAGACTGGTGGTGCTCTACTCTATAGCCCCTATAGAAACAGACTGGTGGTGCTCTACTCTATAGCCCCTATAGAAACAGACTGGTGGTGCTCTACTCTATAGTCCCTATAGAAACAGACTGGTGGTGCTCTACTCTATAGCCCCTATAGAAACAGACTGGTGGTGCTCTACTCTATAGTCCCTATAGAAACAGACTGGTAGTGCTCTACTCTATAGTCCCTATAGAAACAGACTGGTGGTGCTCTACTCTATAGCCCCTACAGAAACAGACTGGTGGTGCTCTACTCTATAGTCCCTATAGAAACAGACTGGTAGTGCTCTACTCTACATCCCCTATAGAAACAGACTGGTGGTGCTCTACTCTATAGTCCCTATAGAAACAGACTGGTGGTGCTCTATATAGTCCCTATAGAAACAGACTGGTGGTGCTCTACTCTATAGCCCCTATAGAAACAGACTGGTGGTGCTCTACTCTATAGTCCCTATAGAAACAGACAGGTAGTGCTCTACTCTACATCCCCTATAGAAACAGACTGGTGGTGCTCTACTCTATAGTCCCTATAGAAACAGACTGGTGGTGCTCTATATAGTCCCTATAGAAACAGACTGGTGGTGCTCTACTCTATAGTCCCTATAGAAACAGACTGGTGGTGCTCTATATAGTCCCTATAGAAACAGACTGGTGGTGCTCTACTCTATAGCCCCTATAGAAACAGACTGGTGGTGCTCTACTCTATAGACCCTATAGAAACAGACTGGTGGTGCTCTACTCTATAGTCCCTATAGAAACAGACTGGTGGTGCTCTACTCTATAGTCCCTATAGAAACAGACTGGTGGTGCTCTACTCTATAGTCCCTATAGAAACAGACTGGTGGTGCTCTACTCTATAGCCCCTATAGAAACAGACTGGTGGTGCTCTACTCTATAGCCCCTATAGAAACAGACTGGTGGTGCTCTACTCTATAGTCCCTATAGAAACAGACTGGTGGTGTTCTACTCTATAGTCCCTATATAAACAGACTGGTAGTGCTCTACTCTATAGCCCCTATAGAAACAGACTGGTGGTGCTCTACTCTATAGCCCCTATAGAAACAGACTGGTGGTGCTCTACTCTATAGTCCCTATAGAAACAGACTGGTGGTGCTCTACTCTATAGTCCCTATAGAAACAGACTGGTGGTGCTCTACTCTATAGTCCCTATAGAAACAGACTGGTGGTGCTCTACTCTATAGTCCATATATAAACAGACTGGTGGTGCTCTACTCTATAGCCCCTATAGAAACAGACTGGTGGTGCTCTCCTCTATAGTCCCTATAGAAACAGACTGGTAGTGCTCTACTCTATAGCCCCTATAGAAACAGACTGGTGGTGCTCTACTCTATAGCCCCTATAGAAACAGACTGGTGGTGCTCTACTCTATAGTCCCTATATAAACAGACTGGTAGTGCTCTACTCTATAGCCCCTATAGAAACAGACTGGTGGTGCTCTACTCTACATCCTCTATAGAAACAGACTGGTGGTGCTCTACTCTATAGTCCCTATAGAAACAGACTGGTGGTGCTCTACTCTATAGTCCCTATAGAAACAGACAGGTAGTGCTCTATATAGTCCCTATAGAAACAGACTGGTGGTGCTCTACTCTATAGTCCCTATAGAAACAGACTGGTGGTGCTCTACTCTACATCCCCTATAGAAACAGACTGGTGGTGCTCTACTCTATAGTCCCTATAGAAACAGAATGGTGGTGCTATACTCTATAGTCCCTATAGAAACAGACTGGTGGTGCTCTATATAGTCCCTATAGAAACAGACTGGTGGTGCTCTACTCTATAGACCCTAAGAAACAGACTGGTGGTGCTCTACTCTATAGTCCCTATAGAAACAGACTGGTGGTGCTCTATATAGTCCCTATAGATACATACTGGTGGTGTTCTACTCTATAGCCCCTATAGAAACAGATTGGTGGTATTCTACTCTATAGCCACTATAGAAACAGACTGGTAGTGCTCTATATAGTCCCTATAGAAACAGACTGGTGGTGCTCTACTCTATAGCCCCTATAGAAACAGACTGGGGGTGCTCTACTCTATAGTCCCTATAGAAACAGACTGGTGGTGCTCTACTCTATAGCCCCTATAGAAACAGACTGGTGGTGCTCTACTCTATAGTCCCTATAGGAACAGACAGGTAGTGCTCTATATAGTCCCTATAGAAACAGACTGGTGGTGCTCTACTCTATAGCCCCTATAGAAACAGACTGGTGGTGCTCTACTCTATAGTCCCTATAGAAACAGACTGGTGGTGCTCTACACTATAGTCCCTATAGAAACAGACTGTTAGTGCTCTACTCTATAGCCCCTATGGAAACAGACTGGTGGTGCTCTACTCTATAGTCCCTATAGAAACAGACTGGTAGTGCTCTACTCTATAGCCCCTATAGAAACAGACTGGTGGTGCTCTAGTCTATAGTCCCTATAGAAACAGACTGGTGGTGCTCTACTCTATAGTCCCTATAGAAACAGACTGGTGGTGCTCTACTCTATAGCCCCTATAGAAATAGACTGGTGGTGCTCTACTCTACATCCCCTATAGAAACAGACTTGTAGTGCTCTACTCTATAGTCCCTATAGAAACAGACTGGTAGTGCTCTACTCTATAGTCCCTATAGAAACAGACTGGTGGTGCTCTACTCTATAGTCCCTATAGAAACAGACAGGTAGTGCTCAATATAGTCCCTATAGAAACAGACTGGTGGTGCTCTACTCTATAGTCCCTATAGAAACAGACAGGTAGTGCTCAATATAGTCCCTTTAGAAACAGACTGGTGGTGCTAAATATAGTCCCTATAGAAACAGACTGGTGGTGCTCTAAATAGTCCCTATAGAAACAGACTGGTGGTGCTCTACTCTATAGTCCCTATAGAAACAGACTGGTGGTGCTAAATATAGTCCCTATAGAAACAGACTGGTGGTGCTCTATATAGTCCCTATAGAAACAGACTGGTGGTGCTCTACTCTATAACCCCTATAGAAACCGACTGGTGGTGCTCTACTCTACATCCCCTATAGAAACAGACTTGTAGTGCTCTACTCTATAGTCCCTATAGAAACAGACTGGTAGTGCTCTACTCTATAGTCCCTATAGAAACAGACTGGTGGTGCTCTACTCTATAGTCCCTATAGAAACAGACAGGTAGTGCTCAATATAGTCCCTATAGAAACAGACTGGTGGTGCTCTACTCTATAGTCCCTATAGAAACAGACAGGTAGTGCTCAATATAGTCCCTTTAGAAACAGACTGGTGGTGCTAAATATAGTCCCTATAGAAACAGACTGGTGGTGCTCTATATAGTCCCTATAGAAACAGACTGGTGGTGCTCTACTCTATAGTCCCTATAGAAACAGACTGGTGGTGCTCTATATAGTCCCTATAGAAACAGACTGGTGGTGCTCTACTCTATAGTCCCTATAGAAACAGACTGGTGGTGTTCTACTCTATAGTCCCTATATAAACAGACTGGTAGTGCTCTACTCTATAGCCCCTATAGAAACAGACTGGTGGTGCTCTACTCTATAGCCCCTATAGAAACAGACTGGTGGTGCTCTACTCTATAGTCCCTATAGAAACAGACTGGTGGTGCTCTACTCTATAGTCCCTATAGAAACAGACTGGTGGTGCTCTACTCTATAGTCCCTATAGAAACAGACTGGTGGTGCTCTACTCTATAGTCCATATATAAACAGACTGGTGGTGCTCTACTCTATAGCCCCTATAGAAACAGACTGGTGGTGCTCTCCTCTATAGTCCCTATAGAAACAGACTGGTAGTGCTCTACTCTATAGCCCCTATAGAAACAGACTGGTGGTGCTCTACTCTATAGCCCCTATAGAAACAGACTGGTGGTGCTCTACTCTATAGTCCCTATATAAACAGACTGGTAGTGCTCTACTCTATAGCCCCTATAGAAACAGACTGGTGGTGCTCTACTCTACATCCCCTATAGAAACAGACTGGTGGTGCTCTACTCTATAGTCCCTATAGAAACAGACTGGTGGTGCTCTACTCTATAGTCCCTATAGAAACAGACAGGTAGTGCTCTATATAGTCCCTATAGAAACAGACTGGTGGTGCTCTACTCTATAGTCCCTATAGAAACAGACTGGTGGTGCTCTACTCTACATCCCCTATAGAAACAGACTGGTGGTGCTCTACTCTATAGTCCCTATAGAAACAGAATGGTGGTGCTATACTCTATAGTCCCTATAGAAACAGACTGGTGGTGCTCTATATAGTCCCTATAGAAACAGACTGGTGGTGCTCTACTCTATAGACCCTAAGAAACAGACTGGTGGTGCTCTACTCTATAGTCCCTATAGAAACAGACTGGTGGTGCTCTATATAGTCCCTATAGATACATACTGGTGGTGTTCTACTCTATAGCCCCTATAGAAACAGATTGGTGGTATTCTACTCTATAGCCACTATAGAAACAGACTGGTAGTGCTCTATATAGTCCCTATAGAAACAGACTGGTGGTGCTCTACTCTATAGCCCCTATAGAAACAGACTGGGGGTGCTCTACTCTATAGTCCCTATAGAAACAGACTGGTGGTGCTCTACTCTATAGCCCCTATAGAAACAGACTGGTGGTGCTCTACTCTATAGTCCCTATAGGAACAGACAGGTAGTGCTCTATATAGTCCCTATAGAAACAGACTGGTGGTGCTCTACTCTATAGCCCCTATAGAAACAGACTGGTGGTGCTCTACACTATAGTCCCTATAGAAACAGACTGTTAGTGCTCTACTCTATAGCCCCTATGGAAACAGACTGGTGGTGCTCTACTCTATAGTCCCTATAGAAACAGACTGGTAGTGCTCTACTCTATAGCCCCTATAGAAACAGACTGGTGGTGCTCTAGTCTATAGTCCCTATAGAAACAGACTGGTGGTGCTCTACTCTATAGTCCCTATAGAAACAGACTGGTGGTGCTCTACTCTATAGCCCCTATAGAAATAGACTGGTGGTGCTCTACTCTACATCCCCTATAGAAACAGACTTGTAGTGCTCTACTCTATAGTCCCTATAGAAACAGACTGGTAGTGCTCTACTCTATAGTCCCTATAGAAACAGACTGGTGGTGCTCTACTCTATAGTCCCTATAGAAACAGACAGGTAGTGCTCAATATAGTCCCTATAGAAACAGGCTGGTGGTGCTCTACTCTATAGTCCCTATAGAAACAGACAGGTAGTGCTCAATATAGTCCCTTTAGAAACAGACTGGTGGTGCTAAATATAGTCCCTATAGAAACAGACTGGTGGTGCTCTAAATAGTCCCTATAGAAACAGACTGGTGGTGCTCTACTCTATAGTCCCTATAGAAACAGACTGGTGGTGCTAAATATAGTCCCTATAGAAACAGACTGGTGGTGCTCTATATAGTCCCTATAGAAACAGACTGGTGGTGCTCTATATAGTCCCTATAGAAACAGACTGGTGGTGCTCTACTCTATAGTCCCTATAGAAACAGACTGGTGGTGCTCTATATAGTCCCTATAGAAACAGACTGGTGGTGCTCTACTCTATAACCCCTATAGAAACCGACTGGTGGTGCTCTACTCTATAGCCCCTATAGAAACAGACTGGTGGTGCTCTACTCTATAGTTCCTATATAAACAGACAGGTAGTGCTCTATATAGCCCCTATAGAAACAGACTGGTGGTGCTCTACACTATAGTCCCTATAGAAACAGACTGGTAGTGCTCTACTCTATAGCCCCTATAGAAACAGACTGGTGGTGCTCTACTCTATAGTCCCTATAGAAACAGACTGGTGGTGCTCTACTCTATTGTCGCTATAGAAACAGACTGGTGGTGCTCTACTCTATAGTCCCTATAGAAACAGACAGGTAGTGCTCTATATAGTCCTATAGCAACAGACTGGTAGTGCTCTATATAGTCACTATAGAAACAGACTGGTAGTGCTCTATATAGTCGCTATAGAAACAGACTGGTAGTGCTCTATATAGTCCCTATAGAAACAGAAAGGTATTGCTCAATATAGTCCTTATAGAAACAGACTGGTGGTAATCTACTCTATAGCCCCTATAGAATAAAACTGGTAGTGCTCTATATAGTCCCTATAGAAACAGACTGGTGGTACTCTACTCTATAGCCCCTATAGAAACAGACTGGTGGTGCTCTACTCTATAGTCCCTATAGAAACAGACTCCTGGTGCTCTACTCTATAGTCCCTATAGAAACAGACTCCTGGTGCTCTACTCTATAGTCCCTATAGAAACAGGCTGGTGGTGCTCTACTCTATAGTCCCTATAGAAACAGACTGGTGGTGCTCTACTCTATAGTCCCTATAGAAACAGACTGGTGGTGCTCTACTCTACATCCCCTATAGAAACAGACTGGTGGTGCTCTATATAGTCCCTATAGAAACAGACTCCTGGTGCTCTACTCTATAGTCCCTATAGAAACAGGCTGGTGGTGCTCTTCTCTATAGCCCCTATAGAAACAGACTGGTAGTGCTCTACTCTACATCCCCTATAGAAACAGACTGGTGGTGCTCTACTCTATAGCCCCTATAGAAACAGACTGGTGGTGCTCTACTCTATAGCCCATACAGAAACAGACTGGTGGTGCTCTACTCTACATCCCCTATAGAAACAGACTGGTGGTGCTCTACTCTATAGTCCCTATAGAAACAGACTGGTAGTGCTCTACTCTACATCCCCTATAGAAACAGACTGGTGGTGCTCTACTCTACATCCCCTATAGAAACAGACTGGTGGTGCTCTACTCTATAGCCCCTATAGAAACAGACTGGTGGAGCTCTACTCTTCAGCCCATATAGAAACAGACTGGTGGTGCTCTACTCTATAGCCCCTATAGAAACAGACTGGTGGTGCCCTACTCTACATCCCCTAAAGAAACAGACTGGTAGTGCTCTATATAGTCCCTATAGAAACAGACTGGTAGTGCTCTACTCTATAGTCCCTATAGAAACAGACAGGTAGTGCTCTATATAGTCCCTATAGAAACAGACTGGTGGTGCTCTACTCTATAGTCCCTATAGAAACAGACTGGTGGTGCTCTACTATATAGTCCCTATAGAAACAGACTGGTGGTGCTCTACTATATAGTCCCTATAGAAACAGACTGGTGGTGCTCTACTCTATAGTCCCTATAGAAACAGACTGGTGGTGCTCTACTATATAGTCCCTATAGAAACAGACTGGTGGTGCTCTACTCTATAGTCCCTATAGAAACAGACTGGTGGTGCTCTACTCTATAGTCCCAATAGAAACAGACTGGTGGTGCTCTATATAGTCCCTATATAAACAGACTGGTGGTGCTCTACTCTATAGTCCCTATAGAAACAGACTGGTGGTGCTCTACTCTATAGTCCCTATAGAAACAGACTGATGGTGCTCTACTCTATAGTCCCTATAGAAACAGACTGGTTGTGCTCTACTCTATAGTTCCTATAGAAACAGACTGATGGTGCTCTACTCTATAGTCCCTATAGAAACAGACTGGTGGTGCTCTACTCTATAGTCCCAATAGAAACAGACTGGTGGTGCTCTATATAGTCCCTATATAAACAGACTGGTGGTGCTCTACTCTATAGTCCCTATAGAAACAGACTGGTGGTGCTCTACTCTATAGTCCCTATAGAAACAGACTGGTGGTGCTCTACTCTATAGTCCCTATAGAAACAGACTGGTGGTGCCCTACTCTATAGTCCCTATAGAAACAGACTGGTAGTGCTCTATATAGTCCCTATAGAAACAGACTGGTGGTGCCCTACTCTATAGTCCCTATAGAAACAGACTGGTGGTGCTCTACTCTATAGCCACTATAGAAACAGACTGGTAGTGCTCTATATAGTCCCTATAGAAACAGACTGGTGGTGCCCTACTCTATAGTCCCTATAGAAACAGACTGGTTGTGCTCTACTCTATAGTCCCTATAGAAACAGACTGGTGGTGCCCTACTCTATAGCGCCTATAGAAACAGACTGGTGGTACTCTACTCTATAGTCCCTATAGAAACAGACTGATGGTGCTCTACTCTATAGTCCCTATAGAAACAGACTGGTTGTGCTCTACTCTATAGTCCCTATAGAAACAGACTGATGGTGCTCTACTCTATAGTCCCTATAGAAACAGACTGGTGGTGCTCTACTCTATAGTCCCAATAGAAACAGACTGGTGGTGCTCTATATAGTCCCTATATAAACAGACTGGTGGTGCTCTACTCTATAGTCCCTATAGAAACAGACTGGTGGTGCTCTACTCTATAGTCCCTATAGAAACAGACTGGTGGTGCCCTACTCTATAGTCCCTATAGAAACAGACTGGTTGTGCTCTACTCTATAGCCCCTATATAAACAGACTGGTGGTGCTCTACTCTATAGTCCCTATAGAAACAGACTCCTGGTGCTCTACTCTATAGTCCCTATAGAAACAGGCTGGTGGTGCTCTACTCTATAGTCCCTATAGAAACAGACTGGTGGTGCTCTACTCTATAGTCCCTATAGAAACAGACTGGTGGTGCTCTACTCTACATCCCCTATAGAAACAGACTGGTGGTGCTCTATATAGTCCCTATAGAAACAGACTCCTGGTGCTCTACTCTATAGTCCCTATAGAAACAGGCTGGTGGTGCTCTTCTCTATAGCCCCTATAGAAACAGACTGGTAGTGCTCTACTCTACATCCCCTATAGAAACAGACTGGTGGTGCTCTACTCTGTAGCCCCTATAGAAACAGACTGGTGGTGCTCTACTCTATAGCCCATACAGAAACAGACTGGTGGTGCTCTACTCTACATCCCCTATAGAAACAGACTGGTGGTGCTCTACTCTATAGTCCCTATAGAAACAGACTGGTAGTGCTCTACTCTACATCCCCTATAGAAACAGACTGGTGGTGCTCTACTCTACATCCCCTATAGAAACAGACTGGTGGTGCTCTACTCTATAGCCCCTATAGAAACAGACTGGTGGAGCTCTACTCTTCAGCCCATATAGAAACAGACTGGTGGTGCTCTACTCTATAGCCCCTATAGAAACAGACTGGTGGTGCCCTACTCTACATCCCCTAAAGAAACAGACTGGTAGTGCTCTATATAGTCCCTATAGAAACAGACTGGTAGTGCTCTACTCTATAGTCCCTATAGAAACAGACAGGTAGTGCTCTATATAGTCCCTATAGAAACAGACTGGTGGTGCTCTACTCTATAGTCCCTATAGAAACAGACTGGTGGTGCTCTACTATATAGTCCCTATAGAAACAGACTGGTGGTGCTCTACTATATAGTCCCTATAGAAACAGACTGGTGGTGCTCTACTCTATAGTCCCTATAGAAACAGACTGGTGGTGCTCTACTATATAGTCCCTATAGAAACAGACTGGTGGTGCTCTACTCTATAGTCCCTATAGAAACAGACTGGTGGTGCTCTATATAGTCCCTATAGAAAACAGACTGGTGGTACTCTACTCTATAGTCCCTATAGAAACAGACTGATGGTGCTCTACTCTATAGTCCCTATAGAAACAGACTGGTTGTGCTCTACTCTATAGTTCCTATAGAAACAGACTGATGGTGCTCTACTCTATAGTCCCTATAGAAACAGACTGGTGGTGCTCTACTCTATAGTCCCAATAGAAACAGACTGGTGGTGCTCTATATAGTCCCTATATAAACAGACTGGTGGTGCTCTACTCTATAGTCCCTATAGAAACAGACTGGTGGTGCTCTACTCTATAGTCCCTATAGAAACAGACTGGTGGTGCTCTACTCTATAGTCCCTATAGAAACAGACTGGTGGTGCCCTACTCTATAGTCCCTATAGAAACAGACTGGTTGTGCTCTACTCTATAGCCACTATAGAAAACAGACTGGTGGTACTCTACTCTATAGTCCCTATAGAAACAGACTGATGGTGCTCTACTCTATAGTCCCTATAGAAACAGACTGGTTGTGCTCTACTCTATAGTTCCTATAGAAACAGACTGATGGTGCTCTACTCTATAGTCCCTATAGAAACAGACTGGTGGTGCTCTACTCTATAGTCCCAATAGAAACAGACTGGTGGTGCTCTATATAGTCCCTATATAAACAGACTGGTGGTGCTCTACTCTATAGTCCCTATAGAAACAGACTGGTGGTGCTCTACTCTATAGTCCCTATAGAAACAGACTGGTGGTGCCCTACTCTATAGTCCCTATAGAAACAGACTGGTTGTGCTCTACTCTATAGTCCCTATAGAAACAGACTGGTGGTGCCCTACTCTATAGCGCCTATAGAAACAGACTGGTGGTGCCCTACTCTATAGTCCCTATAGAAACAGACTGGTGGTGCTCTACTCTATAGTCCCTATAGAAACAGACTGGTTGTGCTCTACTCTATAGTCCCTATAGAAACAGACTGGTGGTGCCCTACTCTATAGTCCCTATAGAAACAGACTGGTTGTGCTCTACTCTATAGTTCCTATAGAAACAGACTGATGGTGCTCTACTCTATAGTCCCTATAGAAACAGACTGGTGGTGCTCTACTCTATAGTCCCAATAGAAACAGACTGGTGGTGCTCTATATAGTCCCTATATAAACAGACTGGTGGTGCTCTACTCTATAGTCCCTATAGAAACAGACTGGTGGTGCTCTACTCTATAGTCCCTATAGAAACAGACTGGTGGTGCCCTACTCTATAGTCCCTATAGAAACAGACTGGTTGTGCTCTACTCTATAGTCCCTATAGAAACAGACTGGTGGTGCCCTACTCTATAGCGCCTATAGAAACAGACTGGTGGTGCCCTACTCTATAGTCCCTATAGAAACAGACTGGTGGTGCTCTACTCTATAGTCCCTATAGAAACAGACTGGTTGTGCTCTACTCTATAGTCCCTATAGAAACAGACTGGTGGTGCCCTACTCTATAGCGCCTATAGAAACAGACTGGTGGTGCCCTACTCTATAGTCCTTATAGAAACAGACTGGTGGTGCTCTACTCTATAGTCCCTATAGAAACAGACTGGTTGTGCTCTACTCTATAGTCCCTATAGAAACAGACTGGTGGTGCCCTACTCTATAGTCCCTATAGAAACAGACTGGTGGTGCTCTACTCTTCATCCCCTATAGAAACAGACTGGTGGTGCTCTACTCTATAGTCCCTATAGAAACAGACTGGTGGTGCCCTACTCTATAGTCCCTATAGAAACAGACTGGTTGTGCTCTACTCTATAGTCCCTATAGAAACAGACTGGTGGTGCCCTACTCTATAGCGCCTATAGAAACAGACTGGTGGTGCCCTACTCTATAGTCCCTATAGAAACAGACTGGTGGTGCTCTACTCTATAGTCCCTATAGAAACAGACTGGCTGTGCTCTACTCTATAGTCCCTATAGAAACAGACTGGTGGTGCCCTACTCTATAGTCCCTATAGAAACAGACTGGATGTGATCTATTCTTCAGCCCTTATAGAAAGAAATTAAGCCAAAAAAAAAATGATGAATGGGTAATATATTTAGGTCACCATATATTATCAGAGAAAGGGTGTGTGTGTGTGTGGGGATCAGGATGCTCATGAAGGATCAGTCCAGGTAAGCTGGCTTTTCCCACAGTTTCCCGTAGAGCCGAGACGTCAGACTTATTGAGAGATACTGGAGAAATAACCTCTGAACACAACAGATGATCACCAAAGTTCACACACTGTCCGTCTTTCACCGACGATGTCGTTGCTCATCAGAGATAAATACCAGACCTTGAGGTGTGCACTGTGAACGGTTAAGAGCAGTATAGATCAAAATGCTAATTCATGTATGAATGTATGGTAAACTCACATTTGGATCAATACATTTATCCATGACCCTGAAAGGATGGAAAACCATACATACCTGAGCAGGTCCAGATAAAAGGCAGAAGGAAACATGTCAGAGAAGCAACGATACTGCTCTTCTAAGGCAGCCGCCACAGCCGTGAGCAGGCCTCAACATCACTCAGCATACTGACTATACAGCACAGATTATTAGCAGAAATGCATGGTTGAAAACAGAGCTGCAAAATTCCTGTGAATTTCCCATAATTCCTAGGTTTCCCAGAAACCCCTATGAGAGGATTCCCTGAATAAGGGGGAGAATAAGCAAGGAATGGAACCCTGCCAGAAGGAATCCTCAAACAGTGATTTCTGGGAAACCTAGACATTTTTATTTATGGGACTTTTTTAGTTAGTGAAATTTTGCAACCGTATATCAAAATATAGGACACGTATTTGTGTAAATTATGGAGATAAAACAGAAATGCGGAGAGAGAAAGGTCAGGTGTTTTGGTAGGACATTACTTGGTCTAGATATTATAGAGAAGTTAGCCATGATGCTATTTTCAACATGTCATATTAGTATAACATTGCAGTTCCTGAGAATTCATGTCAAATGACCTTATAAAGTCATGACACCTTCTGTAAACCACAGTATCTGCCACAGATCATCTGCAATCAAACCATTTAGCTGACTACTGAGTCATTAGTCATTCAATTGATCTAAACTGTACCAAATGGCCATGCCCTCTTTAAAATAGCATGATGCAAGCTTCATGGAACACAGTCTAAGTATGTTTGATACCAAGTTGACAAGGCTAAGTGAAACACACTCTTATTGCATCACTGATTCCCATGATGGATACAGCCATGTCTTGTGAAGAGAGTAGAATAGCAAGCAGAAAGGAAACCTGATTATCACAGTGGTTATTGGACTCAATTCTGCCTCTTGGTTGTTCATGTTGCAATCAAGTGGTAAATTGGTTACAAACATTTGACACCACCTACAATTGTATAGATTTTTTGCTAAAATCATTATGAAAAAGCAACCAATTATAGGGGCAGTTCCACCGTGTATAAAATCTCAATTGAATTGAATGTAGTGGTACCACATGACCCACAGCCCAAAGAGATCAGACCTTGTCTTTCAGATTAGAATTCTCACGTTTGCCCGTAATGCTTAGTCCCCTCAAGACTCCGCTGTTCGCCTCGCCTCCCTGAGCTGAGATGCCTCAGCTGAGCAGCCATTTTGGGGGGTTTCAGCCAACGGGCTCTAGAGCCTAGCATGGCTTCTCTAGGCCAGTCGCATGGGATGTCCAGAGAAGCAGCTGTATGACATGAGCAGCTGTGAAGCCATGTTGTGTCTGACAGACAAGAATAATGTTATGAAATACAGACGTGGCCTTCACAAGAGGAAGGCGGCAGTCTCTGGCATCTAGATGCCATGTTTTCATAAATAGTTTGTGATAAACTATTTATGAAAGGTATCTTAAAAAATACATACTTATCATATAATATATAACTTACAACAGGTGTATTTTAGTCAGAGATCCATCCAATCTGACAGAGATACTGTTAAAGCTAAATAGACCTCACACTGGCTCTACTTTCTCTAGACGGCATATAATACTTGACAGATATCATCTGCTGCCCTGCAGATGTTGAAGACGGAGTTAAATCCATCTCCTCCTTTTCCAACTGCAGGACAGCGCTATCCTTCTCGCATCCCTCCCATCACCGAGAAGCAGTGAAAATAACTAGACTTCCTCCTTGTCAAACACACAACCAAACACTGGTCCACAGATCTGTATCCTTCCTCACACAACTGTCTGTCAAACAACTCAGCTTAGCCTTACCAGTACATCTCCTTTACTACGCTTCATGCTACCTCTTAGCCTTACCAGTACATCTCCTTTACTACGCTTCATGCTACCTCTTAGCCTTACCAGTACATCTCCTTTACTACGCTTCATGCTACCTCTTAGCCTTACCAGTACATCTCCTTTACTACCCTTCATGCTACCTCTTAGCCTTACCAGTACATCTCCTTTACTACGCTTCATGCTACCTCTTAGCCTTACCAGTACATCTCCTTTACTACGCTTCATGCTACCTCATCTTCCTCTCTGTGTATTAGCCAAGTAAGGGTTCTCAGTTTGATCTTTTGTTCCATAGACTGGTCAGAGTCTGGTAAATGACAGAAAGGCTACCTTTGAGTCTGGTTGGGACTCAACATTTGTTTTGGGTTGGGTTGTACTGTAGCTAACAAAGTGCGTTTAGAAAATCAAAGCGCTATAATATAAATCTAATCAATAATCAATGATTCCTATTGACTATTATTAACAGCCTTGCCGATTACTCTGCACCGTGGTACCCGATCTGGTGACATCGAGGCTGACCTTGGAGTCCCCTCCCCCGCTGCCGCACTCTCCCTTGTCGTACCACCATTTGTTTTTCAATTTGTCCAACAGGCCTTGCTCATTCAGTTTTAACACTGCCAGGTTAACAGCATTTCTTGAAACGATAAAACATAACTTGTAAGAAAATGCACAGGTCCGTGAGAAATCTAATGCATAGTTAATAGTAGTATAGTAGTACTATAGTGTAGTAGCAGTATCGTATAGTTGTAGTAATAGTTATAACAATAACGATGATAGTTGATAACGGTAGTTAGACTACCACTAATAGTGATTATTGTTAATGGTAATGTTATTATTAACTCTTATATCTATTATGAAAATGACAAATAGTTTGACGAATATGAGCTAGATAGATCAGTATAGCTTCTATGAAGAGCAAACATAGTGGTACATATTGGACAGGAGGCATGAGGGGTAGTTTAGAAAGTGAAGTGTGCGGGACGGGGACACTAGTCGTCATCGCTGAGAGGATAAACAACAGCAGCAAACACCGTGCAATTAACATTCATCACAAATTGACAGTGCAGCTTTTTAAAGGCTACATGGGAAAAACGGCTGAGCTGGTAAAAATTCAAAAGTGACAACACAACCGTTGAGAAGGACATCACACAGGACAGAAGGAAAGGTAGAAAGAGAGAAAAAACAGAGTAAGAGATACGTGAAATGATTTAAACTCTAACACCCTGGAATGGATTCCGCTTTGGTTTACGAACAACAACATTAAAACACATATACAAATATTAACATCCATAAATCACAATTATACATCGACCTCGGTATCCAAGAACAATAAAAAATATATGATACCGTTACCTCTTTGGGTCCTTTCCAAAACAATAAGGTAGAAGATAAGAAGAAGAAGGGCCAAACACAAGACATCAGGGTAGGTGGAATACTATAACAACAAGGAGAATATCGTTATATTATCCCACCCACCTTAATGCTGAGCCTTTGGGTGTGGCCACACCGTATCCTTTTGAGTCGAGGTTTCCGCCCACTTTCATGGTGTCACAGGGTTTCCTCTGCTCTATGTACTCGTTCATGGTGGACTCCAGGAGGAAAGCAAACTTGCCCTTGGACTTTCGTACCCGGGCCACCCCGTCTGGCGTGGTCTTGACGAACACTGACGGTTCGGCCGATTTCATGTATGACCACATTTTCTCATAGACTGCTATTTTGGATCGCTGTTTAGACGGAGAGAGAGAGGGAGGAAGAGGAGAAGGGAAATACTAGTTTAGACATCAAAGTCCATTGTACGGATTTTGTTCTTTTTCGGTACCTCAAAGATTGGATGCAGGATACCTCAAGCCATCTTCAAGTATTTATAGATATCTTGGAAGATTTAGCGGTATGTCTGCTGGTAAGTTCATGAGATCTTTTAGGCCTGTGCATACTCATGAGGAACAAAAGATGCAGAGTTATTATTAGACAGTAACATTACACATACTTGGTGGCATACGGCCTACAGAAGTCTAGCAAGTCAAGCGTTGATAACATAATTATGACCCAAATACGAATATATACACCATTAAGTGAACAGAAAAAGAAAGAGAGACAGAGAGAGAGAGAGAGAGAGATATACAGTGAGAGAGAGAAAAAGAGACAGTGAGAAAGAGACAGTGAGAGAGAGAGAGAGAGAGAGAGAGAGAGAGAGAGAGAGAGAGAGAGAGAGAGAGAGAGAGAGATACAGTGAGAGGGAGAGGGAGAGAGACAGATACAGAGAGGGAGGGAGAGGGAGAAAGAGACAGTGAGAGAGAGAGAGAGAGAGAGAGAGAGAGAGAGCGAGAGAACACATCAGAAGGGGACATAGATGAGAGTTTCCCGGTTTCCCAGTACGGTGCCTGGGGTTAGGCTTAGTATGCCTGCTACACAATCTGTAGGAGTGAAGAGAAGACTTCTAGCTATCTATAATAAGCAACAATTTAATTATTCAATGCCGCTGGGTTCATTTTGGCAACACAGTTTCAAACTCCAGACTTCTGAATCCTGGTCTGGGCCAATGAGGAGAGAGGACTGCTCCCAAGTGGTAGTGTGTACTGTAGAGTGGATTCTCTCACAAGTACAATACAGGTTCAATATATAAGAGTTCGTGCTATCCGGGATGCATGGGATGTCCCTACCCCCTAATCCCTAAGCCTAAACTTAACCCCTGCCTTTACCTTACCCATAAA
>NC_074670.1:75277241-75299741 GCF_029448725.1 Salvelinus fontinalis
AGAGATACCCTCCTGTAGGTTTTAACTCCAACCCTGTTCCTGGAGAGAAACCCTCCTGTAGGTTTTAACTCCAACCCTGTTCCTGAAGAGATACCGTCCTGTAGGTTTTAACTCCAACCCTGTTCCTGGAGAGCTACAGTCCTGTAGGTTTTAACTCCAACCCTGTTCCTGGAGAGATACAGTCCTGTAGGTTTTAACTCCAACCCTGTTCCTGGAGAGCTACCCTCCTGTAGGTTTTAACTCCAACCCTGTTCCTGGAGAGATACAGTCCTGTAGGTTTTAACTCCAACCCTGTTCCTGGAGAGATACCCTCCTGTAGGTTTTAACTCCAACCCTTTTCCTGAAGAGATACCCTCCTGTAGGTTTTTGCTCCAACCCTAATCTAGCGCACTTGATTATAATAATTAGTTGGTTGATAAATTGAATCAGGTTAGTTACAATTGGGGTTGGATTGAAAACCTACAGGAGGGTAGCTCTCCAGGAACAGGGTTGGAGTTAGTGATGTGTGACGATGGAGAATGGAACTATAATATGGGTTAGAGTTAGTGATATGTATGACGATGGAGAATGGAACTATTTTATGTTTTAGAGTTAGTGATATGTATGACGATGGAGAATGGAACTATAATATGGGTTAGAGTTAGTGATATATATGACGATGGAGAATGGAACTATAATATGTTTTAGAGTTAGTGATATATATGACGATGGAGAATGGAACTATAATATGGGTTAGAGTTAGTGATATATATGACGATGGAGAATAGAGGGGAAAGGTAATAATCACAATGCCTTCAAATGTGGTGCACAGGTTCTGTGTTGTCTTGTGTTGACAATATCATTCACTGTGCTCTCATCATCTGCAGGGTTAAACATCGTTGGAAGGATGTTTTTGGTTGGTTTTGAGAACAATTTCCCCCAAAAAGCTGATTGGGCCTCATCTGCCTGACAGCTAGCAGAGAAAGAGAAGGTTAACGGCGTGTGGCTCTTTCTGCCTGTGTGTGTGTGTGTGTGTGTGTGTGTGTGTGTGTGTGTGTGTGTGTGTGTGTGTGTGTGTGTGTGTGTGTGTGTGTGTGTGTGTGTGTGTGTGTGTGTGTGTGTGTGTGTGTGTGTGTGTGTGTGTGTCCCAGCTGACCGCCTCTTCATATAAAATAAGAGAAAGAACAGACATTGATTAACGCTGACAGAGTTTGTGCTGTCTAGCTTGTTTATCAAAGCCAATCAGCACGCTGGGAGGAAGAACCACCAAACACCCGGATAAGATGATTTAAAATATATATATTTTTGAAACTTTATTTAACTAGGCCAAGTCAGTTAAGAACAAATTCTTATTGACGATGACGGTCTCGGAACAGGGGGTTAACTGCCTTGTTCAGAGGCAGAACGACAGATTTTTACCTTGTCAGCTCTGGGATTCGATCTAGCAACCTTTCAGTTACTGGCTCAAACCACTAGGCTACCTGCCGCCCATGATTACACTGATAAGATGATTCCAATGATAAGATGATTCCACTGATAAGACGATTCCACTGATAAGATGATTCCACCGATAAGATGATTCCACTGATAAGATGATTCCACTAATAAGATGATTCCAATGATAAGATGATTCCACTAATAAGATGATTCCACTGATAAGATGATTCCACTAATAAGATGATTCCACTGATACGATGATTCCACTGATAAGATGATTCCACTGATAAGATGATTCCACTGATAAGATGATTCCACCGATAAGATGATTCCACCGATAAGATGATTCCACTGATAAGATGATTCCACTGATAAGATGATTCCACTGATAAGATGATTCCACTGATACGGTGATTCCACTGATAAGATGATTCCACTGATAAGATGATTCCACTGATAAGATGATTCCACTGATAAGATGATTCCACTAATAAGATGATTCCACTAATAAGATGATTCCACTGATACGATGATTCCACTGATAAGATGATTCCACTAATAAGATGATTCCACTGATAAGATGATTCCACTGATAAGATGATTCCACTAATAAGATGATTCCACTGATACGATGATTCCACTGATAAGATGATCCCACTGATAAGATGATTCCACTGATAAGATGATTCCACCGATAAGATGATTCCACTGATAAGATGATTCCACTGATAAGATGATTCCACTGATAAGATGATTCCACTGATACGGTGATTCCACTGATAAGGTGATGAAATGTGGAGAGAGGTGAAAGGGAGAAAGTTTGAGAGAAAGAGCGATGTGGACTGAAAGGAAAAGAGAGAGACGAGATAGAGAGAGAGGAAAGAGAGAAATAATTAGAGAGAGAGGTGAAAGGGAGTGAGAAGGTATGAGAGAGAGGAGAGAGAGAAAGATGGAGACATAGCAAGAGAGAGGGTGAAAAAACCCTACTTTGAAAGAGTCCAATATGTATGATAGTCAAAAACATTAAACATAGTGTGTTGTCATTATCTCTCTCCAGACAGACATAGCTACATTATATCTCTACAGACAGGCACAATTACATTATATCTCTACAGACAGACATAGCTACATTATCTTTCTACAGACAGACATAGCTACATTATCTTTCTACAGACAGACATAGCTACATTATATCTCTGAAGACAGGCATAGCTACATTATCTTTCTACAGACAGACATAGCTACATTATCTCTCTACAGAAAGACATAGCTACATTATCTCTCTACAGACAGACATAGCTACATTATATCTCTGAAGACAGACATAGCTACATTATCTTTCTACAGACAGACATAGCTACATTATCTCTCTGAAGACAGACATAGCTACATTATCTCTCTACAGACACATAGCTACATTATCTCTCTACAAACAGACATAGCTACATTATATCTCTGAAGACAGACATAGCTACATTATCTTTCTACAGACAGACATAGCTACATTATCTCTCTGAAGACAGGCATAGCTACATTATCTTTCTACAGACAGACATAGCTACATTATATCTCTGAAGACAGACATAGCTACATTATCTCTCTACAGACAGACATAGCTACATTATCTCTCTGAAGACAGGCATAGCTACATTATTTCTCTATATGAACTCATAGCTACATTATCTCTCGACAGACAGACAAAGCTACATTATCTCTCTACAGACGGCCATAGTTACATTATCTCTCGACAGACAGGTAAAGCTACATTATCTCTCTACACATAGACATAGTTACATTATCTTTCTACAGACAGGCATTGCTACATTATATTTCTAAAGACAGACATAGCTACATTATCTCTCTACAGACAGACATAGCTACATTATCTCTCTACAGACAGACATAGCTACATTATCTCTCTACAGACAGGCATAGTTACATTATCTCTTGACAGACAGACAAAGCTACATTATCTATCTAAAGACAGACAGAGTTACATTATCTCTCTACAGACATACATAGCTACATTATCTCTCGCCAGACAGACAAAGCTATATTATCTATCTAAAGACAGACATGGTTACATTATCTCTCGACAGACAGGTAAAGCTACATTATCTCTCTGCACACAGATATATCCACATTATCTTTCTACAGACTGACATAGCTACATTATATCTCTGAAGAAAGACATAGCTACATTATCTCTCTACAGACAGACATGGCTACATTATCTCTCTGCACACAGATATATCTACATTATCTTTCTACAGACTGACATAGCTACATTATATCTCTGAAGAAAGACATAGCTACATTATCTCTCTACAGACAGACATGGCTACATTATCTCTCTACAGACAGACATAGCTACATTATCTCTCTACAGACAGGCATAGTTACATTATCCCTCTACAGACAGACATAGCTACATTATCTCTCTACAGACAGACAGAGTTGCATTATCTCTCTACAGACAGGCATAGCTACTTTATCTCTCTGAAGACAGACATAGCTACATGATCTCTCTCCAGACAAGCATAGCTACATTATCTCACTACATACAGACATAGCTACATTATCTCTCTACAGACAGACATAGCTACATGATCTCTCTACATACAGACATAGCTACATTATCTCTCTACAGACAGCCATAGCTACATTATCTCTCTACAGACAGCCATGGCTACATTATCTCTCTACATACAGCCATAGCTACATTATCTCTCTACATACAGCCATAGCTACATTATCTCTCTACATACGCACATAGCTACATTATCTATATATACACACATGGCTACATTATCTATATATACACACATAGCTACATCATCTATATATACACACATAGCTACATTATCTCTCTACATACACACATAGTTACATTATCTATATATGCACACATAGCTACATTATCTATATATACACATAGTTACATTATCTATATATATATACACACATAGCTACATCATATATATATACACACATAGTTACATTATCTATATATACACACATAGCTACATCATCTATATATACACACATAGTTACATTATCTATATATACACACATAGCTACATCATCTATATATACACACATAGTTACATTATCTATATATACACACATAGCTACATCATCTATATATACACACATAGCTACATCATCTCTATATATACACACATAGCTACATCATCTATATATACACACATAGTTACATTATCTATATATGCATACATAGTTACATTATCTATATATACACACATAGTTACATTATCTATATATACACACATAGCTACATCATCTATATATACACACATAGTTACATTATCTATATATGCACACATAGTTACATTATCTATATATACACACATAGTTACATTATCTATATATACACACACATAGCTACATTATCTATAAATATACACACATAGCTACATGATCTATATATACACATAGCTACATTATCTCTCTACAGACAGCCATAACTACATTATCTCTCTACAGACAGCCATAGCTACATTATCTCTCTACATTTTTACATTACATTTAAGTCATTTAGCAGACGCTCTTATCCAGAGCGACTTACAAATTGGTGCATTCACCTAATGACATCCAGTGGAACAGCCACTTTACAATAGTGGCTGCTCTACAGACAGACATAGCTACATTATCTCTATACTGACAGTATATCCATCATCTTGCTATCAGACAGACATGGTGACATCATCTCTCTTACTGTGCCCTGTAGATTTTACAGGTCAGTTCCTCTCCATAACAGTCACTTTGTTGACTTGATATAACCTCTGGGATGGGGATACAATAACCTCAGATGAGAGATGGATGGAGGAAGGGAGGGAGGGAGAAAAAGCTTTCTGGAGCACTCAGACATGCAGGTTGGTCAAGACGAGTGCGCGCACACACACACACACACACACACACACACACACACACACACACACACACACACACACACACACACACACACACACACACACACACACACACACACACACACACACACACACACACACACACACACACACACACACACACACACACACACACACACACACACACACACACACACACACACACACACAGAGAGATAATTCCTCCTTGCATTAGGCTGGCCTTTCTTTGTCTACAGTCTGTTTGGCCCCATACTGTTCTATTCTACTGAGGACTGCTGCATGATGCAATGACAAGAACACAACAAAGGCTTATAAGCGTGTGTGTGTGTGTGTGTGCGCTCGTGTGTGTGTGTAAGTGTGTGTGTAAGTGTGCTCTCGTGTGTGTGTGTGTGTGTGTGTGTGTGTGTGTGTGTGTGTGTGTGTGTGTGTGTGTGTGTGTGTGCGTGCGTGCGTGCGTGCGTGCGTGCGTGCGTGTGTCGGCTTGCAAGGGTGTGGATCATTCATAAAACAAATCCTTCGCCATCAATATTTAAGCTGCATGTTGTTGTTTAAAAACCAACCTGAAGCAGTAGCCATTAAAAAACATCTAGGAGAGGACCGTTGATTAAAGTGCAGAGTCAAAATAATGGGCCCTCTTCATTCTAAACAGACACTTAATCTGTATCGATTCTAAATTAGGTTAGACAGATGGCACCAAGGGTACATCTTAAATGGCACCCTATTCTCTATGTAGTTCCTATAGGGCTCTGGTGAAAAGCAGTACACTATATGGTATGGAACAAGGGTACCATTTGGGGTGCAGGTCCTCTGTCCACTGGCCTTAGAACTGCAGCGCAGGCCTTGCATTTATCCTCTGGCATTGTTGCTTTCATCACTCTACCCACACAGTGAACACTTAGTTTATATTTAAAACTCTACCACCCAGCACATTGTTGTTGCTGCCATGCTGTCATTATTCAATAGTGTTAGGCAGGACTACCTGTGTATATATTTCATTATTCAATAGTGTTAGGCAGGACTACCTGTATATATATTTCATTATTCAATAGTGTTAGGCAGGACTACCTGTGTATATATTTCATTATTCAATAGTGTTAGACAGGACTACCTGTGTATATATTTCATTATTCAATAGTGTTAGGCAGGACTGCCTGAGTATATATTTCATTATTCAATAGTGTTAGGCAGGACTGCCTGAGTATATATTTCATTATTCAATAGTGTTAGGCAGGACTACCTGTGTATATATTTCATTATTCAATAGTGTTAGGCAGGACTACCTGTGTATATATTTCATTATTCAATAGTGTTAGGCAGGACTACCTGTGTATATATTTCATTATTCAATAGTGTTAGGCAGGACTACCTGTATATATATTTCATTATTCAATAGTGTTAGGCAGGACTACCTGTATATATATTTCATTATTCAATAGTGTTAGGCAGGACTACCTGTGTATATATTTCATTATTCAAGAGTGTTAGGCAGGACTACCTGTGTATATATATTTCATTATTCAATAGTGTAGGCAGGACTACCTGTATATATATTTCATTATTCAATAGTGTTAGGCAGGACTACCTGTGTATATATATTTCATTATTCAATAGTGTTAGGCAGGACTACCTGTGTATATATTTCATTATTCAATAGTGTTAGGCAGGACTACCTGTATATATATTGCATTATTCAATAGTGTTAGGCAGGACTACCTGTATATATATTTCATTATTCAAAAGTGTTAGGCAGGACTGCCTGTGTATATATTTCATTATTCAATAGTGTTAGGCAGGACTACCTGTGTATATATATTTCATTATTCAATAGTGTTAGTCAGGACTACCTGTATATATATTTCATTATTCAATAGTGTTAGGCAGGACTACCTGTGTATATATATTTCATTATTCAATAGTGTTAGGCAGGACTACCTGTGTATATATATTTCATTATTCAATAGTGTTAGGCAGGACTACCTGTATATATATTCATTATTGAATAGTGTTAGGCAGGACTACCTGTGTATATATTTCTTTATTCAATAGTGTTAGGCAGGACTACCTGTGTATATATATTTCATTATTCAATAGTGTTAGGCAGGACTACCTGTGTATATATTTCATTATTCAATAGTGTTAGGCAGGACTACCTGTGTATATATATTTCATTATTCAATAGTGTTAGGCAGGACTACCTGTATATATATTGCATTATTCAATAGTGTTAGGCAGGACTACCTGTATATATATATTTCATTATTCAAAAGTGTTAGGCAGGACTGCCTGTGTATATATTTCATTATTCAATAGTGTTAGGCAGGACTACCTGTGTATATATATTTCATTATTCAATAGTGTTAGGCAGGACTACCTGTATATATATTCATTATTCAATAGTGTTAGGCAGAACTGCCTGTGTATATATTTAATTATTCAATAGTGTTAGGCAGGACTACGTGTGTATATATTCATTATTCAATAGTGTTAGGCAGGACTACCTGTATATATATATTCATTATTCAATAGTGTTAGGCAGAACTGCCTGTATATATATTTCATTATTCAATAGTGTTAGGCAGGACTACCTGTATATATATTCATTATTCAATAGTGTTAGGCAGGACTACCTGTGTATATATATTTCATTATTCAATAGTGTTAGGCAGGACTACCTGTGTATATATATTTCATTATTCAATAGTGTTAGGCAGGACTACCTGTATATATATTCATTATTCAATAGTGTTAGGCAGGACTACCTGTGTATATATATTTCATTATTCAATAGTGTTAGGCAGGACTACCTGTGTATATATTTCATTATTCAATAGTGTTAGGCAGGACTACCTGTATATATATTGCATTATTCAATAGTGTTAGGCAGGACTACCTGTGTATATATATTTCATTATTCAATAGTGTTAGGCAGGACTACCTGTATATATATTACATTATTCAATAGTGTTAGGCAGGACTACCTGTGTATATATTTCATTATTCAAGAGTGTTAGGCAGGACTACCTGTGTATATATATTTCATTATTCAATAGTGTAGGCAGGACTACCTGTATATATATTTCATTATTCAATAGTGTTAGGCAGGACTACCTGTGTATATATATTTCATTATTCAATAGTGTTAGGCAGGACTACCTGTGTATATATTTCATTATTCAATAGTGTTAGGCAGGACTACCTGTATATATATTGCATTATTCAATAGTGTTAGGCAGGACTACCTGTGTATATATATTTCATTATTCAATAGTGTTAGGCAGGACTACCTGTGTATATATATTTCATTATTCAATAGTGTTAGGCAGGAATACCTGTGTATATATTTCATTATTCAATAGTGTTAGGCAGGACTACCTGTATATATATTACATTATTCAATAGTGTTAGGCAGGACTACCTGTATATATTTCATTATTCAATAGTGTTAGGCAGGACTACCTGTATATATATTACATTATTCAATAGTGTTAGGCAGGACTACCTGTGTATATATTTCATTATTCAATAGTGTTAGGCAGGACTACCTGTGTATATATTTCATTATTCAATAGTGTTAGGCAGGACTACCTGTGTATATATATTTCATTATTCAATAGTGTTAGGCAGGACTACCTGTATATATATTTCATTATTCAATAGTGTTTGGCAGGACTACCTGTGTATATATTTCATTATTCAAAAGTGTTAGGCAGGACTACCTGTATATATATATATTTCATTATTCAATAGTGTTAGGCAGGACTACCTGTATATATATTTCATTATTCAATAGTGTTAGGCAGGACTACCTGTATATATATTTCATTATTCAATAGTGTTAGGCCGGACTACCTGTGTATATATTTCATTATTCAAAAGTGTTAGGCAGGACTACCTGTATATATATATATTTCATTATTCAATAGTGTTAGGCAGGACTACCTGTATATATATTTCATTATTCAATAGTGTTAGGCAGGACTACCTGTGTATATATATTTCATTATTCAATAGTGTTAGGCAGGACTACCTGTGTATATATATTTCATTATTCAATAGTGTTAGGCAGGACTACCTCTGTATATATATTTCATTATTCAATAGTGTTAGGCAGGACTACCTGTATATATATTTCATTATTCAATAGTGTTAGGCAGGACTACCTGTGTATATATATTTCATTATTCAATAGTGTTAGGCAGGACTACCTGTGTATATATATTTCATTATTCAATAGTGTTAGGCAGGACTACCTGTATATATATTTCATTATTCAATAGTGTTAGGCAGGACTACCTGTATATACACTGCTCAAAAAAATAAAAGGAACACTTAAACAACATAATGTAACTCCAAGTCAATCACACTTCTGTGAAATCAAACTGTCCACTTAGGAAGCAACACTGATTGACAATACATTTCACATGCTGTTGTGCAAATGGAATAGACAAAAGGTGGAAATTAAAGGCAATTAGCAAGACACCCTCAATAAAGGAGTGATTCTGCAGGTGGTGACCACAGACCACTTCTCAGTTCCTATGCTTCCTGGCTGATGTTTTGGTCACTTTTGAATGCTGGCGGTGCTCTCACTCTAGTGGTAGCATGAGACGGAGTCTACAACCCACACAAGTGGCTCAGGTAGTGCAGCTCATCCAGGATGGCACATCAATGCGAGCTGTGGCAAGAATGTTTGCTGTGTCTGTCAGCGTAGTGTCCAGAGCATGGAGGCGCTACCAGGAGACAGGCCAGTACATCAGGAGACGTGGAGGAGGCCGTAGGAGGGCAACAACCCAGCAGCAGGACCGCTACCTCCGCCTTTGAGCAGGAGGAGCACTGCCAGATCCTTGCAAAATGACCTCCAGCAGGCCACAAATGTGCATTCCATTTGCACAACAGCATGTGCAATTTATTGTCAATCAGTGTTGCTTCCTAAGTGGACAGTTTGATTTCACAGAAGTGTGATTGACTTGGAGTTACATTGTGTTGTTTAAGTGTTCCCTTTATTTTTTTGAGCAGTGTATATTTCATTATTCAATAGTGTTAGGCAGGACTACCTGTGTATATATTTCATTATTCAATAGTGTTAGGCAGGACTACCTGTGTATATATTGCATTATTCAATAGTGTTAGGCAGGACTACCTGTGTATATATTGCATTATTCAATAGTGTTAGGCAGGACTACCTGTGTATATATTGCATTATTCAATAGTGTTAGGCAGGACTACCTGTGTATACATATTTCGTTATTCAATAGTGTTAGGCAGGACTACCTGTGTATATATTTCATTATTCAATAGTGTTAGGCAGGACTCCCTGTGTATATATTGCATTATTCAATAGTGTTAGGCAGGACTACCTGTGTATATATTGCATTATTCAATAGTGTTAGGCAGGAATACCTGTGTATATTAAATATGCAGCAATGGAAGTTGGGACTCTAGGGGGCTTTACTCTGTCATTGAAGTACACCACTCTACGTCCAGAATATCAGTTGGGATCTGTCTGTCTCTGTCTCTGTCTCTGTCTCTGTCTCTGTCTCTGTCTCTCTCTCTCTCTCTCTCTCTCTCTCTCTCTCTCTCTCTCTCTCTCTCTCTCTCTCTCTCTCTCTCTCTCTCTCTCTCTCTCTCTCTCTCTCTCTCTCTCTCTCTCTCTCTCTCTCTCTCTCTCTCTCCTCTCTCTCTCTCTCTCTCTCCTCTCTCTCTCTCTTTCTCTCTCTCTCTCTCTCTCTCTCTCTCTCTCTCTCTCTCTCTCTCTCTCTCTCTCTCTATCTATCTATCTATCTATCCATCCATCTGAAGTTAGACAGGACGCTCCGAGAGCCCGTCTTCTCCCTGGAGGTTATCTCTATCTCACACCCAGCCTGTCATTGCTTTTGTCAGGCTCTCCCTTTATGCAAAAAGCCTGTAATCTCTACTGTAGGAGGCTCCCCTTCCCTTACCCAGTGCCATACCCAAACACACACTGACAAGAGCTGGGGGACTGACGTTTTTTGATGCACAATGGATTGCAGTGGGCTATGGTCTAACCTTGTGTACTTCTTGGCATTAGAAGTCTCTCGATCTGGTTTAGGATACATCTCTCCTCCTTTCCTCCTGTCCTCCCTCTCCTCCTTTCCTCCTGTCCTCCCTCCCTCTCCTCCCCTCTCTCCTCCCTCCCTCCTCCCTCTCCCCCTCTCCTCCCTCCCTCTCCTCCCCTCTCTCCTCCCTCCCTCCCTCTCCTCTCCCCCCTCTCCTCCCCCCTCTACCCCCCCCTCTCCTCCCCCCTCTCCTCCCTCCCTCTCCTCCTTTCCTCCTGTCCTCCCTCCCTCTCCTCCCCTCTCTCCTCCCTCCCTCCCTCTCCTCTCTCCCCTCTCCTCCCCCCTCTACCCCCCCTCTCTCCTCCCCCTCTGAAATGAAAACGCGCTTTGGTAATGAAATGTCACTTCCTTATGTTATAAAATAAATTTTACCAAGACAAAATATGATTATTCATATTCTGAATAATTTAGTGGGTTTTCTATCTAAAATAGCAATAACGTTGGATCCATGATGCATTCGTTTCTTTTTATCCTGAAAAACTCCATAGTCCTTGCTAATGACACACATACCCATAACATGAGGCAGCCACCACCTTACTTGAAAATATGAAGAGTGGTACTCAGGGATGTGTTATGGATTTGGCCCATACATAATGCTTTGAATTCAGGACATGAAGTTCTTTGCCAATTTTTTTTGCAGTTTTACTTTAGTGCCTTATTGCGAAGAGGGACAGACTGGAGAGGAGAGGCTGGAGGGGGACAGAATGGAGAGGCTGGAGAGGGACAGACTGGAGAGGAGAGGCTGGAGAGGGACAGACTGGAGAGGAGAGGCTGGAGAGGGACAGAATGGAGAGGCTGGAGAGGGACAGAATGGAGAGGCTGGAGAGGGACAGACTGGAGAGGAGAGGCTGGAAAGGGACAGAATGGAGAGGCTGGAGAGGGACAGAATGGAGAGGCTGGAGAGGGACAGAATGGAGAGGCTGGAGAGGGACAGACTGGAGAGGAGAGGCTGGAAAGGGACAGAATGGAGAGGCTGGAGAGGGACAGAATGGAGAGGCTGGAGAGGGACAGAATGGAGAGGCTGGAGAGGGACAGAATGGAGAGGCTGGAGAGGGACAGAATGGAGAGGCTGGAGAGGGACAGAATGGAGAGGCTGGAGAGAGACAGAATGGAGAGGAGAGGCTGGAGATGGACAGAATGGAGAGGCTGGAGAGGGACAGAATGGAGAGGCTGGAGAGGGACAGACTGGAGAGGCTGGAGAGGGACAGACTGGAGAGGAGAGGCTGGAGAGGGACAGACTGGAGAGGAGAGGCTGGAGAGGGACAGACTGGAGAGGAGAGGCTGGAGAGGGACAGAATGGAGAGGCTGGAGAGGCTGGAGAGGGACAGAATGGAGAGGCTGGAGAGGGACAGAATGGAGAGGCTGGAGAGGGACAGAATGGAGAGGCTGGAGAGGGACAGAGTGGAGAGGAGAGGCTGGAGAGGGACAGAATGGAGAGGCTGGAGAGGGACAGAATTGATAGGCTGGAGAGGGACAGAATGGAGAGGCTGGAGAGGGAGAGACTGGAGAGGAGAGGCTGGAAAGGGACAGAATGGAGAGGCTGGAGAGGGACAGAATGGAGAGGCTGGAGAGGGACAGAATGGAGAGGCTGGAGAGGGACAGAATGGAGAGGCTGGAGAGGGACAGAATGGAGAGGCTGGAGAGGGACAGAATGGAGAGGCTGGAGAGAGACAGAATGGAGAGGAGAGGCTGGAGATGGACAGAATGGAGAGGCTGGAGAGGGACAGAATGGAGAGGCTGGAGAGGGACAGACTGGAGAGGCTGGAGAGGGACAGACTGGAGAGGAGAGGCTGGAGAGGGACAGACTGGAGAGGAGAGGCTGGAGAGGGACAGACTGGAGAGGAGAGGCTGGAGAGGGACAGAATGGAGAGGCTGGAGAGGCTGGAGAGGGACAGAATGGAGAGGCTGGAGAGGGACAGAATGGAGAGGCTGGAGAGGGACAGAATGGAGAGGCTGGAGAGGGACAGAGTGGAGAGGAGAGGCTGGAGAGGGACAGAATGGAGAGGCTGGAGAGGGACAGAATGGAGAGGCTGGAGAGGGACAGAATGGAGAGGCTGGAGAGGGACAGAATGGAGAGGCTGGAGAGGCTGGAGAGGGATAGAATGGAGAGGCTGGAGAGGCTGGAGAGGCTGCTGAGGGACAGAATGGAGAGGCTGGAGAGGGACAGAATGGAGAGGCTGGAGAGGGACAGAATGGAGAGGCTGAGGAGGGACAGAGTGGAGAGGAGAGGCTGGAGAGGGACAGAATGGAGAGGCTGGAGAGGGACAGAATGGAGAGGCTGGAGAGGGACAGAATGGAGAGGCTGGAGAGGGACAGACTGGAGAGGAGAGGCTGGAAAGGGACAGAATGGAGAGGCTGGAGAGGGACAGAATGGAGAGGCTGGAGAGGGACAGAATGGAGAGGCTGGAGAGGGACAGACTGGAGAGGAGAGGCTGGAAAGGGACAGAATGGAGAGGCTGGAGAGGGACAGAATGGAGAGGCTGGAGAGGGACAGAATGGAGAGGCTGGAGAGGGACAGAATGGAGAGGCTGGAGAGGGACAGAATGGAGAGGCTGGAGAGAGACAGAATGGAGAGGAGAGGCTGGAGATGGACAGAATGGAGAGGCTGGAGAGGGACAGAATGGAGAGGCTGGAGAGGGACAGACTGGAGAGGCTGGAGAGGGACAGACTGGAGAGGAGAGGCTGGAGAGGGACAGACTGGAGAGGAGAGGCTGGAGAGGGACAGACTGGAGAGGAGAGGCTGGAGAGGGACAGAATGGAGAGGCTGGAGAGGCTGGAGAGGGACAGAATGAAGAGGCTGGAGAGGGACAGAATGGAGAGGCTGGAGAGGGACAGAATGGAGAGGCTGGAGAGGGACAGAGTGGAGAGGAGAGGCTGGAGAGGGACAGAATGGAGAGGCTGGAGAGGGACAGAATGGAGAGGCTGGAGAGGGACAGAATGGAGAGGCTGGAGAGGCTGGAGAGGGACAGAATGGAGAGGCTGGAGAGGCTGGAGAGGGACAGAATGGAGAGGCTGGAGAGGCTGGAGAGGCTGGAGAGGGATAGAATGGAGAGGCTGGAGAGGGACAGAATGGAGAGGCTGGAGAGGGACAGAATGGAGAGGCTGGAGAGGGACAGAATGGAGAGGCTGGAGAGGGACAGAATGGAGAGGCTGGAGAGGGACAGAATGGAGAGGCTGGAGAGGGACAGAATGGAGAGGAGAGGCTGGAGGGGGACAGACTGGAGAGGCTGGAGAGGGACAGAATGGAGAGGCTGGAGAGGGACAGAATGGAGAGGCTGGAGAGGGACAGAATGGAGAGGCTGGAGGGGGACAGACTGGAGAGGCTGGAGAGGGACAGAATGGAGTGGCTGGAGAGGGACAGAATGGAGAGGAGAGGCTGGAGAGGGACAGAATGGAGAGGCTGGAGAGAGACAGAATGGAGAGGCTGGAGAGGGACAGACTGGAGAGGAGAGGCTGGAAAGGGACAGACTGGAGAGGCTGGAGAGGGACAGAATGTAGAGACTGGAGAGGGACAGACTGGAGAGGCTAGAGAGGGACAAAATGGAGAGGAGAGGCTGGAGAGGGACAGACTGGAGAGGCTGGAGAGGGACAGAATGGAGAGGAGAGGCTGGAGAGGGACAGACTGGAGAGGCTGGAGAGGGACAGAATGGAGAGGAGAGGCTGGAGAGGGACAGAATGGAGAGGCTGGAGAGAGACAGAATGGAGAGACTGGAGAGGGACAGACTGGAGAGGAGAGGCTGGAGGGGGACAGACTGGAGAGGCTGGAGAGGGACATAATGGAGAGTGAGAGGCTGGAGAGGGACAGAATGGAGAGGAGAGGCTGGAGAGGGACAGACTGGAGAGGCTGGAGAGGGACAGAGTGGAGAGGAGAGGCTGGAGAGGGACAGCGTGGAGAGCAGAGGCTGGAGAGGGACAGACTGGAGAGGGACAGCGTGGAGAGCAGAGGCTGGAGAGGGACAGCGTGGAGAGCAAAGGCTGGAGAGGGAGTGCCCAGACTGGGTAGGCTAGTCTGAATAAGAAGCACAGCCAGGAGAGAGGAGAGATTTATCAACAGCCCAGAACCCTACAGCCGTCCACTGGGCTCACCAGCCCTGTTTCTCCCTCTCTCCCCTGCCAGCCGTCCACTGGGCTTACCAGCCCTGTTTCACCCTCTCTCCCCTGCCAGCTGTCCCATTTGATGATGATAGGAGGAGAGGAGAGGAGGAGAGATCAGGGATATCTGGATACACTAACTATGTACAAAATTGGGAAATAATTTTCTAATTGGGAAATGATTTTCTAAATATGGAGACGGTCTGCAGGCTACATGTACTGTGAATGTAGTTTACTAGCGGGAGAGAGAACATTTTGATGTTTTTAGATGTTAGCTATCATCTTGGGGCTGATGAACACATTCGTGGGAAATAATTCCCCCATATGTTTTGCTGCACCTTTTCCTTCCAGATAGAAAGACAGCTATTGGGGAATTTCAGCTGTGACTGACAGTAGGAGCCTCTTGAATATATTTTTTTAAACAATTGACGGGGATAGCTTGTCAAAATCAGGCAGGAGTGAGTTCCAGATCGTAGGTTCTCTGAAGGGGATTCTTTATTGAGAATTGTCTGTTCTTGAATGTGGGTGACGTCGCTGTTGTCTGTTTCTTTGCTGAGTAATTACGGAATTCATATGTGGTGGTGAAATAGTTTTTTGACGAAAGATCATTTATTTAAAGAGCCGTTAACAAATTGAGCAACTTGAAGTGATTTAATTAGATAAATATTCAGGAGTCCTGATTGTTTGAAAAGTGATGCTGAATGGACTCTACAGCCGGGCAGATGATATTATTTTTACAGAGCGTTTCTGCAGGCGATATATTGACAGTCATTTGGTATGGTGTGTGCTGGCCCCTGTTACAGTAACTGATGAATGGGAAGATCATTGTGTGATAGAGACAAAGAGCAGTGCTTCTGTTTAGGAGCTATCTCATTTTTGACATGTATCCCCGTATTTCTTTTCCATTTTAGAAGTTATTGTCTTCATGTGTGGTTTCCATGACAATTTATCATCAATCAAAACACCAAGAAAGCGTGTTGTACAGGCTTGATCAACTGGTATATTATCAATATGGACCCCTATTGGATTCTCTGTTCTTTGGAATGGGGGAGGGGTCTTTTTCTTTGAAAGTCACGTAATGCTTTCTATCGTTTAGTCGAGGTGAAAAACTTTCCAAACACACAGCATTATGAAGTTCTGCTGTGCTCGCCAGCCTCACTGTACCTTTCTATAAAATGAAGCCAGGTGAATACATCAAATAGAAAAGCCGGAGTGTCAGAGAACGATGACATAATTAATTATGTTTGAAATGTTGTGACTGATTTAAAGATTCCAGCTGGGATCTGCCATATGGGATTAATTAGACTCAAATGTGGTTCCCGAAACACACACACACACACACACACACACACACACACACACACACACACACACACACACACACACACACACACACACACACACACACACTCACACACACACACACACACACACACACACACACACACACACACACACACACACACACACACGCGCGCGCGCGCACACACAAACACACACACACACAGGCACACGCACACACACACACGCACACACGCACGCACACACGTACTTAGGCATAAACAAATTACAATGAAAGAAAAGCATTTTGTAAAGTTATTGTGGGAGAGGTGGAAAAATGATTGTTATCGATCAATAATGACAAACCTCCTGGCATTGACAACTTAGATGGAAGGCTACTGAGGATGGTAGCTGACTCTATAGCCACTCCTATCTGTCATATCTTTAATCTAAGCCTAGAGGAAAGTATTTGTCCTCCGGCCTGGAGGGAAGCCAAAGTCATTCCACTACCCAAAAATGGCAAAGCAGCCTTTACTGGTTATAACAGCAGACCTATCAGCTTGCTGCCAGCTCTTAGTAAACTGTTGGGAAAAAATTGTGTTTGACCAAATGCAATGCTATTTCTCTGTAAACATATTAAACAGATGTTCAGCATGCATAGAGAAGGGCACTCAACATGTACTGCACTGACATATATTAATAATAACAAAATTGTGAAAGCTGTACTGTTAGATTTCAGTGCAGCTGTTGATATTATTGACAATAACCCGTTGTTGAGAAAACTTGTGTTATGGCTTTTCAACCTCTGCCATTTCTTGGAATCAGAGCTACAGTTTATCTCTCCAATATAACTCAGAGGGTTTACTTTGATGGAAGCTTCTCTAATGTCAAACATGTAAAGGGTGGTGTACCACAGGGCAGCTCTCTAGGCCCTCTACTTTTTCCATGTTTTACCAAAACCTGCCGCTGGTATTAAACAAAGCATGTGTGTCCATCTATGCTGATGATTCAACCATATATGCATCAGCAACCATAGCAGGTGAAGTCACTGAAATCCTTAACAAAGAGTTGCAGTCAGTTTTAGAATAGGGTGGCCAGTAATAAACTGGTCCTGAACTTCTCTAATACTAAGAGCTTTGTATTTGGTACAAATCATTCCCTAAGTTCTAGACTTCAGCTGAATCTGGTAATGAATGGTGTGGCTGTTGAACAAGTTGAAGAGACTAAATTACTTGGTTTTACCTTAGATTGTAAACTGTCATGGTCAAAACATAGAGATTCAATGGTTGTAAAGATGGGGAGAGGTCTGTCCGTAACAAAGAGATGCTCTGCTTTTTTTACACCAAAAAGCAAGTCTTGCAGGCTCTTATCAAGATTATTGTCCAGTCATATGGTAATGTGCTGCAAAGAAAGAGCTAGTTAAGCTGCAGCTGGCCCAGAACAGAGCGGCACGTCTTGCTCTTCAATGTAATCAGAGGGATACTATGCATGCCAGTCTCTCTTGGCTGAGAGTTGAGGAAAGACTGATAGCTTCACTTGTTTTTATAAGAAACATTAATGTGTTGGAAATGTCTAATTGTTTACTTAGTCACTGACACACACACTTACCCTACCAGTTGTGCCACCAGGGGTCTTTCACAGTCCCCAGGTCAGGGACAAATTCAAGTAAACATACAGTATTATACAGAACCATGAATGCATGGAATTCCCTTCCATCTAATATAAATATATATATGCAGCGTAAGTGAACAGTAAAACCTGGTTTCATAAAACAAATAAACCAACACCTCACGGCACAACGCCTCTCCACCATGTGACCTACTGGTTGCGTGTATGAACTGATATGTGACCTACTGGTTGTGTGTATAAACTGACATGTGACCTACTGGTTGTGTGTATGTACTGACATGTGACCTACTGGTTGCGTGTATGAACTGGCATGTGACCTACTGGTTGCGTGTATGAACTGACATGTGACCTACTGGTTGTGTGTATGTACTGACATGTGACCTACTGGTTGCGTGTATGAACTGACATGTGACCTACTGGTTGCGTGTATGAACTGACATGTGACCTACTGGTTGCGTGTATGAACTGACATGTGACCTACTGGTTGTGTGTATGAACTGACATGTGACCTACTGGTTGCGTGTATGAACTGACATGTGACCTACTGGTTGCGTGTATGAACTGACATGTGACCTACTGGTTGTGTGTATGAACTGACATGTGACCTACTGGTTGCGTGTATGAACTGACATGTGACCTACTGGTTGCGTGTATGAACTGACATGTGACCTACTGGTTGCGTGTATGAACTGACATGTGACCTACTGGTTGTGTGTATGAACTGACATGTGACCTACTGGTTGCGTGTATGAACTGACATGTGACCAACTGGTTGCGTGTATGAACTGACATGTGATCTACATGTTGTGTGTATGAACTGACATGTGACCTACATGTTGTGTGTATGAACTGACATGTGATCTACTGGTTGTGTGTATGTACTGACATGTGACCTGCATGTTGTGTGTATGAACTGACATGTGACCTACTGGTTGTGTGTATGTGTCACGCCCTGGCCTTAGTATTATTTGTTTTCTTTATTATTTTAGTTAGGTCAGGGTGTGACATGGGGAATGTTTGTGTTTTATAGGTTTTGGGTGGTTATATGGTAAAGGGGGTGTTGGGTGTAGTGTATGGGTTTGTGTTGAGTGCATGTGTCTAGTTGTGTCTATGTTGGTGTAGTTGTCTAGGAGAGTCTATGGTTACCTGAATGGGTTCCCAATTAGAGACAGCGGATTTCTGTTGTCTCTGATTGGGAGCCATATTTAGGGTGGCCATGGGCTTTCATTTGATGTGGGTAATTGTCTATGTTATACGTTTGTAGCCTGTGTGTGCACTTCGTTATTAGCTTCACGATCGTTTTCTTGTTTTGTTTAGTGTGTAAGTGTTTTTGTTTCGTTTTACCTTCGTATTCATTAAAAGGAATATGGCTTATTTTCCTACTGCTGCGTTTTGGTCCGTCAATCCTCCACACGATCGTGACAGAATTACCCACCAATATAGGACCAAGCGGCATGTAGAGCGGCAACAGGACCCACCTACACAGGATTCTTGGACATGGGAGGAGATACTGGATGGTAAGGGGCCGTGGGCACAACCGGGAGAATATCGCCTTCCTCGTGAAGAGCTGGAGGCAGCTAAAGCCGAGAGGAGGCGATATGAGGAGGCAGCATGGAGACAAGACTGGAAGCCCGTGAGTACAACCCAAAAATTTCTTCGGGGGGGCCTTAAAGGGAGTGTGGCGAAGTCAGGTAGGAAACCTGCGCCTACTCCCTGTACTTACCGTGGAGAGCGAGAGTACGGGCAGACACCGTGTTACGCAGTAGAGCGCACGGTGTCTCCTGTACGCGTGCATAGCCCGGTTCGGTACATTTCAGCTCCACGTATCGGCCGGGCTAGACTGAGCGTTGAGCCGTATGTCATGAAGCCGGCCCAACGCATCTGGTCACCAGTGCGTCTCCTCGGGCCGGCGTACATGACACCAGCCTTACGCATGGTGTCCCCGGTTCGCCTACATAGGCCGGTGCGGGTTATTCCACCTCCCCGCACTGGTCAGGCGACGGGGAGCATACAACCAGGTAAGGTTGGGCAGGCTCGGCGCTCAAGGGAGCCAGTACGCATGCACGGTCCGGTATTTCCGGCGCCACCTCCCCGCCCCTACCCAGTGCCACCAGTGCCTCCTCCACGCACTAGCCCTATGGTGCGTGTCTCCAGCCCTTTACCACCAGTGCATAAACCACGCACCAAGCCTCCTGTGTGTCCCCAGAGTCCTGTGCGTCCTGTTGCTGCTCCCCGCACTAGCCCTGAGATGCGTGTCCCCAGTCCGGTACCACCAGTTCCGGCACCACGCACTAGGCCTAATGTGCGCCTCAGCCGGCAAGAGTCTGCCGTCTGCACAGCGATGCCGCCTGAACTGCTCGTCTACCCAGCGCCATCTGAGCCATCCGTCTACCCAGCGCCATCTGAGCCATCCGTCTACCCAGCGCCATCTGAGCCATCCGTCTACCCAGCGCCATCTGAGCCATCCGTCTGCCCCGAGCCATTAGAGCCGCCCGTCTGTCCCGAGCCGTCAGAGCCGCCCGTCTGTCCCGAGCCGCTAGAGCCATTCGTCAGACAGGATCTGCCAGAGCCGCCAACCAGACAGGATCTGCCAGAGCCGCCAACCAGACAGGATCTGCCAGAGCCGCCAACCAGACAGGATCTGCCAGAGCCGCCAACCAGCCATGAGCAGCCAGATCCGCCAACCAGCCATGAGCAGCCAGATCCGTCAGCCAGCCATGAGCAGCCAGATCCGTCAGCCAGCCATGAGCAGCCAGATCCGTCAGCCAGCCATGAGCAGCCAGATCCGTCAGCCAGCCATGAGCAGCCAGATCCGTCAGCCAGCCATGAGCAGCCAGATCCGTCAGCCAGCCATGAGCAGCCAGATCCGTCAGCCAGCCATGAGAAGCCAGATCCGTCAGCCAGCCATGAGCAGCCAGATCCGTCAGCCAGCCATGAGCAGCCAGATCCGTCAGCCAGCCATGAGCAGCCAGATCCGTCAGCCAGCCATGAGCAGCCAGATCCGTCAGCCAGCCATGAGCAGCCAGATCTGTCAGCCAGCCATGGGCCGTCCCGCAGTCCGGAGCTGCAGTCCCTCAGTCCGGAGCTGCCGTTCCTCAGTCCGGAGCTGCCGTTCCTCAGTCTGGAGCTGCCGTTCCTCAGTCCGGAGCTGCCGTTCCTCAGTCCGGAGCTGCCCCTTATCCTGGTGCTGCCCCTTATCCTGGTGCTCTCCCTTATCCTGGTGCTGCCCCTTACCCTGGTACTGCCCCTTAATTCAGTGGGGTTAATGTGGAGGGGGGTCATTTGGTGGAAGCTAAGGAGACGGTTAGTGACTATGGTGGGGTGGGGACCACGACCAGTACCGGAGCCGCCACCGTGGAAGGAAGCCCACTCAGACCCTCCCCTAGACTGTGTAATGGTGCGCCCGGAGTTCGCACCTTAAGGGGGGGGTTATGTCACGCCCTGGCCTTAGTATTATTTGTTTTCTTTATTATTTTAGTTAGGTCAGGGTGTGACATGGGGAATGTTTGTGTTTTATAGGTTTTGGGTGGTTATATGGTAAAGGGGGTGTTGGGTGTAGTGTATGGGTTTGTGTTGAGTGCATGTGTCTAGTTGTGTCTATGTTGGTGTAGTTGTCTAGGAGAGTCTATGGTTACCTGAATGGGTTCCCAATTAGAGACAGCTGATTTCTGTTGTCTCTGATTGGGAGCCATATTTAGGGTGGCCATGGGCTTTCATTTGATGTGGGTAATTGTCTATGTTATACGTTTGTAGCCTGTGTGTGCACTTCGTTATTAGCTTCACGATCGTTTTCTTGTTTTGTTTAGTGTGTAAGTGTTTTTGTTTCGTTTTACCTTCGTATTCATTAAAAGGAATATGGCTTATTTTCCTACTGCTGCGTTTTGGTCCGTCAATCCTCCACACGATCGTGACAGTATGAACTGACATGTGACCTACTGGTTGTGTGTATGAACTGACATGTAATCTACATGTTGTGTGTATGAACTGACATGTGATCTACATGTTGTGTGTATGAACTGACATGTGACCTACATGTTGTGTGTATGAACTGACATGCGACCTACATGTTGTGTGTATGAACTGACATGTGACCT